>NC_092335.1:106020625-106383750 GCF_046630445.1 Rutidosis leptorrhynchoides | reverse complement strand
TTTGGTATAAAATAGATTTTAGAATTTAGATTTGGTATTCCTCAATACATAATTTACATATGTATATATAATACCAAAATCCCATAGATTTCGGAGAATCTTTGAAAGATGTTAGTCAAAGTTCACAATAATAAATACGCTAAGATATTAATTAGTAGATATGCTAAGATGTGAATTTCGTTTATACGTTGTTATGCAATAAATGCAGGAAAACGCGTCTAGACTTAAGATGATAAGCAGATAATTTCCTAAGGATGATAAGTAGATGATTTCCGACACAAAATGATAAGCAAAACTTTTGACATACAGACACGGTCGAAGTCCAGACTCACTAATGCATCTTAACAACTAACAGTAAGACACACTAATGCAAGACCTGGTTCGCTAAGACCACCGCTCTGTATAGAAAAGATATGGTTGGTGCGTACGCACTACCGTGGTCAGCATTCAAGCACTTAATGATTAAAAAACTGAAATGTCCCGTTCTTATTGATTAAAAACGTTCCATATTAATTGATTTCGTTGCGAGGTTTTGACCTCTATATGAGACATTTTTCAAAGACTGCATTCATTTTTAAACAAACCATAACCTTTATTTCATCAATAAAGGTTTAAAAAGCTTTACGTAGATTATCAAATAATGATAATCTAAAATATCCTGTTTACACACGACCATTACATAATGGTTTACAATACAAATATGTTACAACAAAATAAGTTTCTTGAATGCAGTTTTTACACAATATCATACAAGCATGGACTCCAAATCTTGTCCTTATTTAAGTATGCGACAGCGGAAGCTCTTAATAATCACCTGAGAATAAACATGCTTAAAACGTCAACAAAAATGTTGGTGAGTTATAGGTTTAACCTATATATATCAAATCGTAACAATAGACCACAAGATTTCATATTTCAATACACATCCCATACATAGAGATAAAAATCATTCATATGGTGAACTCCTGGTAACCGACAATAACAAGATGCATATATAAGAATATCCCCATCATTCCGGGACACCCTTCGGATATGATATAAATTTCGAAGTACTAAAGCATCCGGTACTTTGGATGGGGTTTGTTAGGCCCAATAGATCTATCTTTAGGATTCGTGTCAATTAGGGTGTCTGTTCCCTAATTCTTAGATTACCAGACTTAATAAAAAGGGGCATATTCGATTTCGATAATTCAACCATAGAATGTAGTTTCACGTACTTGTGTCTATTTTGTAAATCATTTATAAAACCTGCATGTATTCTCATCCCAAAAATATTAGATTTTAAAAGTGGGACTATAACTCACTTTCACAGATTTTTACTTCGTCGGGAAGTAAGACTTGGCCACTGGTTGATTCACGAACCTATAACAATATATACATATATATCAAAGTATGTTCAAAATATATTTACAACACTTTTAATATATTTTGATGTTTTAAGTTTATTAAGTCAGCTGTCCTCGTTAGTAACCTACAACTAGTTGTCCACAGTTAGATGTACAGAAATAAATCGATAAATATTATCTTGAATCAATCCACGACCCAGTGTATACGTATCTCAGTATTGATCACAACTCAAACTATATATATTTTGGAATCAACCTCAACCCTGTATAGCTAACTCCAATATTCACATATAGAGTGTCTATGGTTGTTCCGAAATATATATAGATGTGTCGACATGATAGGTTGAAACATTGTATACGTGTCTATGGTATCTCAAGATTACATAATATATAATACAAGTTGATTAAGTTATGGTTGGAATAGATTTGTTACCAATTTTCACGTAGCTAAAATGAGAAAAATTATCCAATCTTGTTTTACCCATAACTTCTTCATTTTAAATCCGTTTTGAGTGAATCAAATTGCTATGGTTTCATATTGAACTCTATTTTATGAATCTAAACAAAAAAAGTATAGGTTTATAGTCGGAAAAATAAGTTACAAGTCGTTTTTGTAAAGGTAGTCATTTCAGTCGAAAGAACGACGTCTAGATGACCATTTTAGAAAACATACTTCCACTTTGAGTTTAACCATAATTTTTGGATATAGTTTCATGTTCATAATAAAAATCATTTTCTCAGAATAACAACTTTTAAATCAAAGTTTATCATAGTTTTTAATTAACTAACCCAAAACAGCCCGCGGTGTTACTACGACGGCGTAAATCCGGTTTTACGGTGTTTTTCGTGTTTCCAGGTTTTAAATCATTAAGTTAGCATATCATATAGATATAGAACATGTGTTTAGTTGATTTTAAAAGTCAAGTTAGAAGGATTAACTTTTGTTTGCGAACAAGTTTAGAATTAACTAAACTATGTTCTAGTGATTACAAGTTTAAACCTTCGAATAAGATAGCTTTATATGTATGAATTGAATGATGTTATGAACATCATTACTACCTTAAGTTCCTTGGATGAACCTACTGGAAAAGAGAAAAATGGATCTAGCTTCAATGGATCCTTGGATGGCTCAAAGTTCTTGAAGCAAAATCATGACACGAAAACAAGTTCAAGTAAGATCATCACTTGAAATAAGATTGTTATAGTTATAGAAATTGAACCAAAGTTTGAATATGATTATTACCTTGTATTAGAATGATAACCTACTGTAAGAAACAAAGATTTCTTGAGGTTGGATGATCACCTTACAAGATTGGAAGTGAGCTAGCAAACTTGAAAGTATTCTTGATTTTATGAAACTAGAACTTTTGGAATTTATGAAGAACACTTAGAACTTGAAGATAGAACTTGAGAGAGTTCAATTAGATGAAGAAAATTGAAGAATTAAAGTGTTTGTAGGTGTTTTTTGTCGTTGGTGTATGGATTAGATATAAAGGATATGTAATTTTGTTTTCATGTAAATAAGTCATGAATGATTACTCATATTTTTGTAATCTTATGAGATATTTCATGCTAGTTGCCAAATGATGGTTCCCACATGTGTTAGGTGACTCACATGGGCTGCTAAGAGCTGATCATTGGAGTGTATATACCAATAGTACATACATCTAAAAGCTGTGTATTGTACGAGTACGAATACGGGTGCATACGAGTAGAATTGTTGATGAAACTGAACGAGAATGTAATTGTAAGCATTTTTGTTAAGTAGAAGTATTTTGATAAGTGTATTGAAGTCTTTCAAAAGTGTATAAATACATATTAAAACACTACATGTATATACATTTTAACTGAGTCGGTAAGTCATCGTTAGTCGTTACATGTAAGTGTTGTTTTGAAACCTTTAGGTTAACGATCTTGTTAAATGTTGTTAACCCAATGTTTATAATATCAAAAGAGATTTTAAATTATTATATTATCATGATATTATGATGTACGAATATCTCTTAATATGATATATATACATTAAATGTCGTTACAACGATAAACGTTACATATATGTCTCGTTTCAAAATCATTAAGTTAGTAGTCTTGTTTTTACATATGTAGTTCATTGTTAATATAATTAATGATATGTTTACTTATCATAATATCATGTTAACTATATATATAACCATATATATGTCATCATATAGTTTTTTTACAAGTTTTAACGTTCGTGAATCACCGGTCAACTTGGGTGGTCAATTGTCTATATGAAACCTATTTCAATTAATCAAGTCTTAACAAGTTTGATTGCTTAACATGTTGGAAACATTTAATCATGTAAACATCAATCTCAATTAATATATATAAACATGGAAAAGTTCGGGTCACTACAGTACCTACCCGTTAAATAAATTTCGTCCCGAAATTTTAAGCTGTTGAAGGTGTTGACGAATCTTCTGGAAATAGATGCGGGTATTTCTTTTTCATCTGATCTTCACGCTCCCAGGTGAACTCGGGTCCTCTACGATCATTCCATCGAACCTTAACAATTGGTATCTTGTTTTGCTTAAGTCTTTTAACCTCACGATCCATTATTTCGACGGGTTCTTCGATGAATTGGAGTTTTTCGTTGATTTGGATTTCATCTAACGGAATAGTGAGATCTTCTTTAGCAAAACATTTCTTCAAATTCGAGACGTGGAAAGTGTTATGTACAGCCGCGAGTTGTTGAGGTAACTCAAGTCGGTAAGCTACTGGTCCGACACGATCAATAATCTTGAATGGTCCAATATACCTTGGATTTAATTTCCCTCGTTTACCAAATCGAACAACGCCTTTCCAAGGTGAAACTTTAAGCATGACCATCTCTCCAATTTCAAATTCTATATCTTTTCTTTTAATGTCAGCGTAGCTCTTTTGTCGACTTTGGGCGGTTTTCAACCGTTGTTGAATTTGGATGATCTTCTCGGTAGTTTCTTGTATAATCTCCGGACCCGTAATCTGTCTATCCCCCACCTCACTCCAACGAATCGGAGACCTGCACTTTCTACCATAAAGTGCTTCAAACGGCGCCATCTCAATGCTTGAATGGTAGCTGTTGTTGTAGGAAAATTCTGCTAACGGTAGATGTCGATCCCAACTGTTTCCGAAATCAATAACACATGCTCGTAGCATGTCTTCAAGCGTTTGTATCGTCCTTTCGCTCTGCCCATCAGTTTGTGGATGATAGGCAGTACTCATGTCTAGACGAGTTCCTAATGCTTGCTGTAATGTCTGCCAGAATCTTGAAATAAATCTGCCATCCCTATCAGAGATAATAGAGATTGGTATTCCATGTCTGGAGACGACTTCCTTCAAATACAGTCGTGCTAACTTCTCCATCTTGTCATCTTCTCTTATTGGTAGGAAGTGTGCTGATTTGGTGAGACGATCAACTATTACCCAAATAGTATCAAAACCACTTGCAGTCCTTGGCAATTTAGTGATGAAATCCATGGTAATGTTTTCCCATTTCCATTCCGGGATTTCGGGTTGTTGAAGTAGACCTGATGGTTTCTGATGCTCAGCTTTGACCTTAGAACACGTCAAACATTCTCCTACGTATTTAGCAACATCGGCTTTCATACCCGGCCACCAAAAATGTTTCTTGAGATCCTTGTACATCTTCCCCGTTCCAGGATGTATTGAGTATCTGGTTTTATGAGCTTCTCTAAGTACCATTTCTCTCATATCTCCAAATTTTGGTACCCAAATCCTTTCAGCCCTATACCGGGTTCCGTCTTCCCGAATATTAAGATGCTTCTCCGATCCTTTGGGTATTTCATCCTTTAAATTTCCCTCTTTTAAAACTCCTTGTTGCGCCTCCTTTATTTGAGTAGTAATGTTATTATGAATCATTATATTCATAGATTTTACTCGAATGGGTTCTCTATCCTTCCTGCTCAAGGCATCGGCTACCACATTTGCCTTCCCCGGGTGGTAACGAATCTCAAAATCGTAATCATTCAATAATTCAATCCACCTACGCTGCCTCATATTCAGTTGTTTCTGATTAAATATGTGTTGAAGACTTTTGTGGTCGGTATATATAATACTTTTGACCCCATATAAGTAGTGCCTCCAAGTCTTTAATGCAAAAACAACCGCGCTTAATTCCAAATCATGCGTCGTATAATTTTGTTCGTGAATCTTCAATTGTCTAGACGCATAAGCAATCACCTTCGTTCGTTGCATTAATACACAACCGAGACCTTGCTTTGATGCGTCACAATAAATCACAAAATCATCATTCCCTTCAGGCAATGACAATATAGGTGCCGTAGTTAGCTTTTTCTTCAGTAACTGAAACGCTTTCTCTTGTTCATCATTCCATTCAAATTTCTTCCCTTTATGCGTTAATGCAGTCAAGGGTTTTGCTATTCTGGAAAAGTCTTGGATGAACCTTCTGTAGTAACCAGCTAGTCCTAAAAACTGGCGTATGTGTTTCGGAGTTTTCGGGGTTTCCCACTTTTCAACAGTTTCTATCTTTGCCGGATCCACCTTAATACCTTCTTTGTTCACTATGTGACCGAGGAATTGAACTTCTTCCAACCAAAATGCACACTTTGAAAACTTAGCGTACAATTCTTCCTTCCTCAATACTTCTAACACCTTTCTCAAATGTTCACCGTGTTCTTGGTCATTCTTTGAGTAAATAAGTATGTCATCAATGAAAACAATGACAAACTTGTCAAGGTATGGTCCACACACTCGGTTCATAAGGTCCATGAACACAGCTGGTGCATTAGTTAAACCAAACGGCATGACCATAAACTCGTAATGACCGTAACGTGTTCTGAAAGCAGTCTTTGGAATATCATCTTCTTTCACCCGCATTTGATGATACCCGGAACGTAAGTCAATCTTTGAATAAACAGACGAGCCTTGTAGTTGATCAAATAAGTCGTCGATTCTCGGTAGTGGGTAGCGGTTCTTGATGGTAAGTTTGTTCAACTCTCGGTAGTCGATACACAACCTGAATGTACCATCTTTCTTCTTGACAAACAAAACAGGAGCTCCCCACGGTGATGTGCTTGGTCGAATGAAACCACGCTCTAAAAGTTCTTGTAATTGGCTTTGCAGTTCTTTCATCTCGCTGGGTGCGAGTCTGTAAGGAGCACGAGCTATTGGTGCAGCTCCTGGTACAAGATCTATTTGAAATTCAACGGATCGATGTGGGGGTAATCCCGGTAATTCTTTCGGAAATACATCGGGAAATTCTTTTGCAATGGGACATCATTGATGCTCTTTTCTTCAGTTTGTACTTTCTCGACGTGTGCTAGAACAGCATAGCAACCTTTTCTTATTAGTTTTTGTGCCTTCAAATTACTAATAAGATGTAGCTTCGTGTTGCCCTTTTCTCCGTACACCATTAAGGGTTTTCCTTTTTCTCGTATAATGCGAATTGCATTTTTGTAACAAACGATCTCCGCTTTCACTTCTTTCAACCAGTCCATACCGATTATCACATCAAAACTCCCTAACTCTACTGGTATCAAATCAATCTTAAATGTTTCGCTAACCAGTTTAATTTCTCGATTCCGACATATATTATCTGCTGAAATTAATTTACCATTTGATAATTCGAGTAAAAATTTACTATCCAAAGGCGTCAATGGACAACTTAATTTAGCACAAAAATCTCTACTCATATAGCTTCTATCCGCACCCAAATCAAATAAAACGTAAGCAGATTTATTGTCAATAAGAAACGTACCCGTAACAAGCTCCGGGTCTTCCTGTGCCTCTACCGCATTAATATTGAAAACTCTTCCACGGCCTTGTCCATTCGTGTTCTCCTGGTTCGGGCAATTTCTAATAATGTGGCCTGGTTTTCCACATTTATAACAAACTACATTGGCATAACTTGCTCCGACACTACTTGCTCCGCCATTACTCGTTCCGACACCATTTGTTCCTTTTGTTCTATTAACCCCTGGTCCGTAGACCTCACACTTCGCCGCGCTATGACCATTTCTTTTACACTTGTTGCAAAATTTGGTGCAGAACCCCGAGTGATTCTTTTCACACCTTTGGCATAGTTGCTTCTGATTGTTGTTGTTGTTGCGGTTAATATTGTTGTTGGGATGATTGTTGTAGTTGTTGTTGTTGTTGTTGTTGTTGTTGTTGGGCCGTTTGTTGTAGTTGCGATTGATGTTGCGATTGTTGGGATAATTGTTGCGATTATTGTTGTAATTGCTGTTGTTGTTGTATTGGTGATTCTTATCACCGTTTTCCTCCCACTTTCTTTTGACTTGCTTCACATTGGCCTCTTCAGCAGTCTGTTCTTTAATTCTTTCTTCAATCTGGTTCACTAGTTTGTGAGCCATTCTACATGCCTGTTGTATGGAGGCGGGCTCGTGTGAACTTATATCTTCTTGGATTCTTTCCGGTAATCCTTTCACAAACGCGTCGATCTTCTCTTCCTCATCTTCGAATGCTCCCGGACACAATAGGCACAATTCTGTGAATCGTCTTTCGTACGTGGTAATATCAAATCCTTGGGTTCGTAACCCTCTAAGTTCTGTCTTGAGCTTATTGACCTCGGTTCTGGGACGGTACTTCTCGTTCATCAAGTGCTTGAATGCTGACCACGGTAGTGCGTACGCATCATCTTATCCCACTTGCTCTAGATAGGTATTCCACCATGTTAACGCAGAACCTGTGAAGGTATGCGTAGCGTACTTCACTTTGTCCTCTTCAGTACACTTACTTATGGCAAACACCGATTTAACCTTCTCGGTCCACCGTTTCAATCCGATCGGTCCTTCGGTTCCATCAAATTCCAAAGGTTTGCAGGCAGTGAATTCTTTGTAGGTGCATCCTACACGATTTCCTGTACTGCTAGATCCAAGGTTATTGTTGGTATGTAGCGCAGCCTGTACTGCGGCTATGTTTGAAGCTAGAAAAGTACGGAATTCCTCTTCATTCATATTCACGGTGTGTCGAGTAGTCGGTGCCATTTCCTTCAAAATAGTTAAATGGAACAAGTTAATCATACAGAATATTAAGAGTAGTTAATAGTATTTCGTAGCATAATATGAACTCATTTATAAAAGCTTTTTCTTCATATTAGCGTTTTATAAGTTTAAATTCGGGTAGTACCTACCCGTTAAGTTCATACTTAGTAGCTAATATACAATTCAACTACTACAATTCTATATGAAAAACTGATTATAATAATATTTCGCGTTCAAACCATAGACAAAATCAAATCGTGACCGAGGAGCATTCGAAGCTATTTGAAGAACCGCATACAAAGTGTAATGATTTTTCGGGTAGTACCTAGATGGTGAGTATATAGTCCCACTTTTAAACTCTAAATATTTCGGGATGAGAATACATGTATTTTATGTTTTACATTATGGACACAAGTAACTGAAAAATATATTCTACGTTGAGTTGTACCACTGGCATACTTCCCTGTAGCTTGGTAACTAATATTTACAGCGGTATTGTAAACGCGAATCCTGTTGATAGATCTATCGGGCCTGACAACCCCAACCGGACTGGACGACCAGTATTCAACGGTTGCACAGTACTTCGTTTCGTGACTACACTTGGTACAGTGTAGTAAGATTTCATATTAAAGGGAATATGCGACGTGATTAATTGTTAAGTATGGTTACCAAGTGCTCAACCACTTAGAATATTTTTATTAAAATGTTTATATATGAAATCTTGTGGTCCATTGTTATAACGCTGCTAGCATTAAACCTATATATCTCACCAACTTTATGTTGACGTTTTAAAGCATGTTATTCTCAGGTACGAATTAAGTCTTCCGCTGTGCATTTGCTCATGTTAAGGACATTACTTGGAGTCGATCATCGCAATTACAAGTTCTCTAAGACCAACGCTCTGATACCAATTGTCATATCTTAGCTCTGATACCAACTGCATTAGTGTAAGGTGATCATACAACTCAAACTTTTTACTTGACAATACATCTGCTTACGTTTTATTTGATTCGGGTGCGGATAGAAGCTATATGAGTAGAGATTTTTGTGCTAAATTAAGTTGTCCATTGACGCCTTTGGATAGTAAATTTTTACTCGAATTAGCAAATGGTAAATTAATTTCAGCAGATAATATATGTCGGAATCGAGAAATTAAACTGGTTAGCGAAACATTTAAGATTGATTTGATACCAGTAGAGTTAGGGAGTTTTGATGTGATAATCGGTATGGACTGGTTGAAAGAAGTGAAAGCGGAGATCGTTTGTTACAAAAATGCAATTCGCATTATACGAGAAAAAGGAAAACCCTTAATGGTGTACGGAGAAAAGGGCAACACGAAGCTACATCTTATTAGTAATTTGAAGGCACAAAAACTAATAAGAAAAGGTTTCTATGCTGTTCTAGCACACGTCGAGAAAGTACAAACTGAAGAAAAGAGCATCAATGATGTTCCCATTGCAAAAGAATTTCCCGATGTATTTCCGAAAGAATTACCGGGATTACCCCCACATCGATCCGTTGAATTTCAAATAGATCTTGTACCAGGAGCTGCACCAATAGCTCGTGCTCCTTACAGACTCGCACCCAGCGAGATGAAAGAACTGTAAAGCCAATTACAAGAACTTTTAGAGCGTGGTTTCATTCGACCAAGCACATCACCGTGGGGAGCTCCTGTTTTGTTTGTCAAGAAGAAAGATGGTACATTCAGGTTGTGTATCGACTACCGAGAGTTGAACAAACTTACCATCAAGAACCGCTACCCACTACCGAGAATCGACGACTTATTTGATCAACTACAAGGCTCGTCTGTTTATTCAAAGATTGACTTACGTTCCGGGTATCATCAAATGCGGGTGAAAGAAGATGATATTCCAAAGACTGCTTTCAGAACACGTTACGGTCATTACGAGTTTATGGTCATGCCGTTTGGTTTAACTAATGCACCAGCTGTGTTCATGGACCTTATGAACCGAGTGTGTGGACCATACCTTGACAAGTTTGTCATTGTTTTCATTGATGACATACTTATTTACTCAAAGAATGACCAAGAACACGGTGAACATTTGAGAAAGGTGTTAGAAGTATTGAGGAAGGAAGAATTGTACGCTAAGTTTTCAAAGTGTGCATTTTGGTTGGAAGAAGTTCAATTCCTCGGTCACATAGTGAACAAAGAAGGTATTAAGGTGGATCCGGCAAAGATAGAAACTGTTGAAAAGTGGGAAACCCCGAAAACTCCGAAACACATACGCCAGTTTTTAGGACTAGCTGGTTACTACAGAAGGTTCATCCAAGACTTTTCCAGAATAGCAAAACCCTTGACTGCATTAACGCATAAAGGGAAGAAATTTGAATGGAATGATGAACAAGAGAAAGCGTTTCAGTTATTGAAGAAAAAGCTAACTACGGCACCTATATTGTCATTGCCTGAAGGGAATGATGATTTTGTGATTTATTGTGACGCATCAAAGCAAGGTCTCGGTTGTGTATTAATGCAACGAACGAAGGTGATTGCTTATGCGTCTAGACAATTGAAGATTCACGAACAAAATTATACGACGCATGATTTGGAATTAGGCGCGGTTGTTTTTGCATTAAAGACTTGGAGGCACTACTTATATGGGGTCAAAAGTATTATATATACCGACCACAAAAGTCTTCAACACATATTTAATCAGAAACAACTGAATATGAGGCAGCGTAGGTGGATTGAATTATTGAATGATTACGATTTTGAGATTCGTTACCACCCGGGGAAGGCAAATGTGGTAGCCGATGCCTTGAGCAGGAAGGATAGAGAACCCATTCGAGTAAAATCTATGAATATAATGATTCATAATAACATTACTACTCAAATAATGGAGGCGCAACAAGGAGTTTTAAAAGAGGGAAATTTAAAGGATGAAATACCCAAAGGATCGGAGAAGCATCTTAATATTCGGGAAGACGGAACCCGGTATAGGGCTGAAAGGATTTGGGTACCAAAATTTGGAGATATGAGAGAAATGGTACTTAGAGAAGCTCATAAAACCAGATACTCAATACATCCTGGAACGGGGAAGATGTACAAGGATCTCAAGAAACATTTTTGGTGGCCGGGTATGAAAGCCGATGTTGCTAAATACGTAGGAGAATGTTTGACGTGTTCTAAGGTCAAAGCTGAGCATCAGAAACCATCAGGTCTACTTCAACAACCCGAAATCCCGGAATGGAAATGGGAAAACATTACCATGGATTTCATCACTAAATTGCCAAGGACTGCAAGTGGTTTTGATACTATTTGGGTAATAGTTGACCGTCTCACCAAATCAGCACACTTCTTGCCAATAAGAGAAGATGACAAGATGGAGAAGTTAGCACGACTGTATTTGAAGGAAGTCATCTCCAGACATGGAATACCAATCTCTATTATCTCTGATAGGGATGGCAGATTTATTTCAAGATTCTGGCAGACATTACAGCAAGCATTAGGAACTCGTCTAGACATGAGTACTGCCTATCATCCACAAACTGATGGGCAGAGCGAAAGGACGATACAAACGCTTGAAGACATGCTACGAGCATGTGTTATTGATTTCGGAAACAGTTGGGATCGACATCTACCGTTAGCAGAATTTTCCTACAACAACAGCTACCATTCAAGCATTGAGATGGCGCCGTTTGAAGCACTTTATGGTAGAAAGTGCAGGTCTCCGATTTGTTGGAGTGAAGTGGGGGATAGACAGATTACGGGTCCGGAGATTATACAAGAAACTACCGAGAAGATCATCCAAATTCAACAACGGTTGAAAACCGCCCAAAGTCGACAAAAGAGCTACGCTGACATTAAAAGAAAAGATATAGAATTTGAAATTGGAGAGATGGTCATGCTTAAAGTTGCACCTTGGAAAGGCGTTGTTCGATTTGGTAAACGAGGGAAATTAAATCCAAGGTATATTGGACCATTCAAGATTATTGATCGTGTCGGACCAGTAGCTTACCGACTTGAGTTACCTCAACAACTCGCGGCTGTACATAACACTTTCCACGTCTCGAATTTGAAGAAATGTTTTGCTAAAGAAGATCTCACTATTCCGTTAGATGAAATCCAAATCAACGAAAAACTCCAATTCATCGAAGAACCCGTCGAAATAATGGATCGTGAGGTTAAAAGACTTAAGCAAAACAAGATACCAATTGTTAAGGTTCGATGGAATGCTCGTAGAGGACCCGAGTTCACCTGGGAGCGTGAAGATCAGATGAAGAAGAAATACCCGCATCTATTTCCAGAAGATTCGTCAACACCTTCAACAGCTTAAAATTTCGGGACGAAATTTATTTAACGGGTAGGTACTGTAGTGACCTGAACTTTTCCATGTTTATATATATTAATTGAGATTGATATTTACATGATTAAATGTTTCCAACATGTTAAGAAATCAAACTTGTTAAGACTTGATTAATTGAAATATGTTTCATATAGACAATTGACCACCCAAGTTGACCGGTGATTCACGAACGTTAAAACTTGTAAAAACTATATGATGACATATATATGGATATATATATAGTTAACATGATACTATGATAAGTAAACATATCATTAAGTATATTAACAATGAACTACATATGTAAAAACAAGACTACTAACTTAATGATTTTTAAACGAGACATATATGTAACGATTATCGTTGTAAAGACATTTAATGTATATATATATATCATATTAAGAGATATTCATACATGATAATATCATGATAATATAATAATTTAAAATCTCATTTGATATTATAAACATTGGGTTAACAACATTTAACAAGATCGTTAACCTAAAGGTTTCAAAACAACACTTACATGTAACGACTAACGATGACTTAACGACTCAGTTAAAATGTATATACATGTAGTGTTTTAATATGTATTTATACACTTTTGAAAGACTTCAATACACTTATCAAAATACTTCTACTTAACAAAAATGCTTACAATTACATTCTCGTTCAGTTTCATCAACAATTCTACTCGTATGCACCCGTATTAGTACTCGTACAATACACAGCTTTTAGATGTATGTACTATTGGTATATACACTCCAATGATCAGCTCTTAGCAGCCCATGTGAGTCACCTAACACATGTGGGAACCATCATTTGGCAACTAGCATGAAATATCTCATAAGATTACAAAAATATGAGTAATCATTCATGACTTATTTACATGAAAACAAAATTACATATCCTTTATATCTAATCCATACACCAACGACCAAAAACACCTACAAACACTTTCATTCTTCAATTTTCTTCATCTAATTGAACTCTCTCAAGTTCTATCTTCAAGTTCTAAGTGTTCTTCATAAATTCCAAAAGTTCTAGTTTCATAAAATCAAGAATACTTTCAAGTTTGCTAGCTCACTTCCAATCTTGTAAGGTGATCATCCAACCTCAAGAAATCTTTGTTTCTTACAGTAGGTTATCATTCTAATACAAGGTAATAATCATATTCAAACTTTGGTTCAATTTCTATAACTATAACAATCTTATTTCAAGTGATGATCTTACTTGAACTTGTTTTCGTGTCATGATTTTACTTCAAGAACTTTGAGCCATCCAAGGATCCATTGAAGCTAGATCCATTTTTCTCTTTTCCAGTAGGTTCATCCAAGGAACTTAAGGTAGTAATGATGTTCATAACATCATTCGATTCATACATATAAAGCTATCTTATTCGAAGGTTTAAACTTGTAATCACTAGAACATAGTTTAGTTAATTCTAAACTTGTTCGCAAACAAAAGTTAATCCTTCTAACTTGACTTTTAAAATCAACTAAACACATGTTCTATATCTATATGATATGCTAACTTAATGATTTAAAACCTGGAAACACGAAAAACACCGTAAAACCGGATTTACGCCGTCGTAGTAACATCGCGGGCTGTTTTGGGTTAGTTAATTAAAAACTATGATAAACTTTGATTTAAAAGTTGTTATTCTGAGAAAATGATTTTTATTATGAACATGAAACTATATCCAAAAATTATGGTTAAACTCAAAGTGGAAGTATGTTTTCTAAAATGGTCATCTAGACGTCGTTCTTTCGACTGAAATGACTACCTTTACAAAAACGACTTGTAACTTATTTTTCCGACTAGAAACCTATACTTTTTTTGTTTAGATTCATAAAATAAAGTTCAATATGAAACCATAGCAATTTGATTCACTCAAAACGGATTTAAAATGAAGAAGTTATGGGTAAAACAAGATTGGATAATTTTTCTCATTTTAGCTACGTGAAAATTGGTAACAAATCTATTCCAACCATAACTTAATCAACTTGTATTATATATTATGTAATCTTGAGATACCATAGACACGTATACAATGTTTCGACCTATCATGTCGACACATCTATATATATTTCGGAACAACCATAGACACTCTATATGTGAATGTTGGAGTTAGCTATACAGGGTTGAGGTTGATTCCAAAATATATATAGTTTGAGTTGTGATCAATACTGAGATACGTATACACTGGGTCGTGGATTGATTCAAGATAATATTTATCGATTTATTTCTGTACATCTAACTGTGGACAACTAGTTGTAGGTTACTAACGAGGACAGCTGACTTAATAAACTTAAAACATCAAAATATATTAAAAGTGTTGTAAATATATTTTGAACATACTTTGATATATATGTATATATTGTTATAGGTTCGTGAATCAACCAGTGGCCAAGTCTTACTTCCCGACGAAGTAAAAATCTGTGAAAGTGAGTTATAGTCCCACTCTTAAAATCTAATATTTTTGGGATGAGAATACATGCAGGTTTTATAAATGATTTACAAAATAGACACAAGTATGTGAAACTACATTCTATGGTTGAATTATCGAAATCGAATATGCCCCTTTTTATTAAGTCTGGTAATCTAAGAATTAGGGAACAGACACCCTAATTGACGCGAATCCTAAAGATAGATCTATTGGGCCTAACAAACCCCATCCAAAGTACCGGATGCTTTAGTACTTCGAAATTTATATCATATCCGAAGGGTGTCCCGGAATGATGGGGATATTCTTATATATGCATCTTGTTATTGTCGGTTACCAGGTGTTCACCATATGAATGATTTTTATCTCTATGTATGGGATGTGTATTGAAATATGAAATCTTGTGGTCTATTGTTACGATTTGATATATATAGGTTAAACCTATAACTCACCAACATTTTTGTTGACGTTTTAAGCATGTTTATTCTCAGGTGATTATTAAGAGCTTCCGCTGTCGCATACTTAAATAAGGACAAGATTTGGAGTCCATGCTTGTATGATATTGTGTAAAAACTGCATTCAAGAAACTTATTTTGTTGTAACATATTTGTATTGTAAACCATTATGTAATGGTCGTGTGTAAACAGGATATTTTAGATTATCATTATTTGATAATCTACGTAAAGCTTTTTAAACCTTTATTGATGAAATAAAGGTTATGGTTTGTTTAAAAATGAATGCAGTCTTTGAAAAACGTCTCATATAGAGGTCAAAACCTCGCAACGAAATCAATTAATATGGAACGTTTTACGTACAAGAAGCATCATAAACCTTTTTTGTTGTTATTAGTAACTGTTTTTATAAATGTGGAAATAACACTTTCCACGTCTCGAATTTGAAGAAATGTTTTGCTAAAGAAGATCTCACTATTCCGTTAGATGAAATCTTAAATCAACGGAAAACTTTTTACTCGAATATCATAAATATAAATGAATTACCGGAAAACAAATTTTAAATGTGAATGTTATTTTTATATGTGAATGTTAATCACGATAAGTCGTTACATATTTATATACTTTTACAATTGTCAGTGATTTCCAGAAAAATTAATTATGGTCAATTCCAGAAAAGTATACAATTCAGTTCAAGTAAAAAGATCGTCGGTAAGTCGTCGACCAAAGTTAATTATGGTCAATGGTGTTTCCGCCAAGGAAGCAAAATATTGGGAGGATTACCAATTCTCCGATGAATCGGATTCCGACGAGAATTCCGATGATGTTATAGAAATTACCCCAACTGAATTTAAAAAGGCAAAAGAAAATAATAAGGGAAAGGGCATAAAAATAGAGAAATCTAATTCCAACCCCGATGAACTTTATATGTATCGTCAACCCCCGAAGTCCTTAAGTTGTAACAATGACCCGGGAACCTCTAAACCACCAGGTTTTTCTAAACCAATGTGGACAACGACGGCTCGTATTAGGGGAACATCATATATCCCTAGAAACTTGGCAAAACGAACCAAAACCGAAGAAGAAGAAACGAGCGAGTCGGAATAAGATAGTTGTATTCGTGTGGTGTAATATATGGAATATAGTGTTCTTATGCTTTATGATATATGTAAAAATTGTTTGTATTAATAAGTATTTTTTTTATGAATCTAACTCTTGTCTATTTTACAGTTTAAAAAACACAAAATGGATAGACAACCCAATATTTTAAGAGACCTACCCGGAGACATGATTGATGAAATCTTGTCTAGAGTCGGCCAGAATTCTTCGGCACAACTATTTAAGGCGAGATCAGTTTGTAAGACATTCGAAGAACGTTCCAAGAATGTCTTGGTTTATAAGAGACTTTCGTTTGAAAGATGGGGGATATCACATTGGGAAACCCATAAGTTACGATGTGTTTACTTTGACGCATATATTGCGGGGAACCCAAATGCTATTTTACGCAACGGGTTAAGAAATTATTTTGACTCAATATATCCGAATATTGGACTTCGTGATTTAGAAAAAGCGGCTAACATGCAACATAAAGAAGCATGTTATGCTTACGGATTAGTAATGTTCGCTTCTCACCAAAGTGAGAACAAGAACATCGGGCTACAACTATTAAACAAAACGTTTCCACAAGTGACGGAGTCGGTAATTGGGGTAAGAAATGAGGTTTTTAGATTATTACGGGACTGTTGGACATTACGTAACCCTCATCCCTTTGATGACGTTACAACACGCTGTCTTATCAACGGCCATAACGGTTATGTTGCACAAGACCAAGGATGGGAAGTAGTCCTAGTAAAACCAGAATGCATGACTTGTTTCTGGACGTATGAATTACGTGTCTTTATTGCCTTTGCTGAACGACTTGTGTACTAGCTAGAATTGTCTTCACAACTATCTTGTATCAAAGTTATTGTGTGCTATATTTCATGCTTTATGTAAAATAAGCGGTATTGTAAGTTTGTAAAATATTGTATAAAAGTTTGAACGCGAAATATTATTATAATCAGTTTTTCATATAGAATTGTAGTAGTTGAATTGTATATTAGCTACTAAGTATGAACTTAACGGGTAGGTACTACCCGAATTTAAACTTATAAAACGCTAATATGAAGAAAATGCTTTTATAAATGAGTTCATATTATGCTACGAAATACTATTAACTACTCTTAATATTCTGTATGATTAACTTGTTCCATTTAACTATTTTGAAGGAAATGGCACCGACTACTCGACACACCGTGAATATGAATGAAGAGGAATTCCGTACTTTTCTAGCTTCAAACATAGCCGCAGTACAGGCTGCGCTACATACCAACAATAACCTTGGATCTAGCAGTACAGGAAATCGTGTAGGATGCACCTACAAAGAATTCACTGCCTGCAAACCTTTGGAATTTGATGGAACCGAAGGACCGATCGGATTGAAACGGTGGACCGAGAAGGTTGAATCGGTGTTTGCCATAAGTAAGTGTACTGAAGAGGACAAAGTGAAGTACGCTACGCATACCTTCACAGGTTCTGCGTTAACATGGTGGAATACCTATCTAGAGCAAGTGGGACAAGATGATGCGTACGCACTACCGTGGTCAGCATTCAAGCACTTGATGAACGAGAAGTACCGTCCCAGAACCGAGGTCAATAAGCTCAAGACAGAACTTAGAGGGTTACGAACCCAAGGATTTGATATTACCACGTACGAAAGACGATTCACAGAATTGTGCCTATTGTGTCCGGGAGCATTCGAAGATGAGGAAGAGAAGATCGACGCGTTTGTGAAAGGATTACCGGAAAGAATCCAAGAAGATATAAGTTCACACGAGCCCGCCTCCATACAACAGGCATGTAGAATGGCTCACAAACTAGTGAACCAGATTGAAGAAAGAATTAAAGAACAGACTGCTGAAGAGGCCAATGTGAAGCAAGTCAAAAGAAAGTGGGAGGAAAACGGTGATAAGAATCACCAATACAACAACAACAGCAATTACAACAATAATCGCAACAATAATCCCAACAATCGCAACATCAATCGCAACTACAACAAACGGCCCAACAACAACAACAACAACAACAACAACAACAACAACAACTACAACAATCATCCCAACAACAATAATAACCGCAACAACAACAATAATCAGAAGCAACTATGCCAAAGGTGTGAAAAGAATCATTCGGGGTTCTGCACCAAATTTTGCAACAAGTGTAAAAGAAATGGTCATAGCGCGGCGAAGTGTGAGGTCTACGGACCAGGGGTTAATAGAACGAAAGGAATAAATGGTGTCGGAACGAGTAATGGCGGAGCAAGTAGTGTCGGAGCAAGTTATGCCAATGTAGTTTGTTATAAATGTGGAAAACCAGGCCACATTATTAGAAATTGCCCGAACCAGGAGAACACAAATGGACAAGGCCGTGGAAGAGTTTTCAATATTAATGCGGTAGAGGCACAGGAAGACCCGGAGCTTGTTACGGGTACGTTTCTTATTGACAATACATCTGCTTACGTTTTATTTGATTCGGGTGCGGATAGAAGCTATATGAGTAGAGATTTTTGTGCTAAATTAAGTTGTCCATTGACGCCTTTGGATAGTAAATTTTTACTCGAATTAGCAAATGGTAAATTAATTTCAGCAGATAATATATGTCGGAATCGAGAAATTAAACTGGTTAGCGAAACATTTAAGATTGATTTGATACCAGTAGAGTTAGGGAGTTTTGATGTGATAATCGGTATGGACTGGTTGAAAGAAGTGAAAGCGGAGATCGTTTGTTACAAAAATGCAATTCGCATTATACGAGAAAAAGGAAAACCCTTAATGGTGTACGGAGAAAAGGGCAACACGAAGCTACATCTTATTAGTAATTTGAAGGCACAAAAACTAATAAGAAAAGGTTGCTATGCTGTTCTAGCACACGTCGAGAAAGTACAAACTGAAGAAAAGAGCATCAATGATGTTCCCATTGCAAAAGAATTTCCCGATGTATTTCCGAAAGAATTACCGGGATTACCCCCACATCGATCCGTTGAATTTCAAATAGATCTTGTACCAGGAGCTGCACCAATAGCTCGTGCTCCTTACAGACTCGCACCCAACGAGATGAAAGAACTGCAAAGCCAATTACAAGAACTTTTAGAGCGTGGTTTCATTCGACCAAGCACATCACCGTGGGGAGCTCCTGTTTTGTTTGTCAAGAAGAAAGATGGTACATTCAGGTTGTGTATCGACTACCGAGAGTTGAACAAACTTACCATCAAGAACCGCTACCCACTACCGAGAATCGACGACTTATTTGATCAACTACAAGGCTCGTCTGTTTATTCAAAGATTGACTTACGTTCCGGGTATCATCAAATGCGGGTGAAAGAAGATGATATTCCAAAGACTGCTTTCAGAACACGTTACGGTCATTACGAGTTTATGGTCATGCCGTTTGGTTTAACTAATGCACCAGCTGTGTTCATGGACCTTATGAACCGAGTGTGTGGACCATACCTTGACAAGTTTGTCATTGTTTTCATTGATGACATACTTATTTACTCAAAGAATGACCAAGAACACGGTGAACATTTGAGAAAGGTGTTAGAAGTATTGAGGAAGGAAGAATTGTACGCTAAGTTTTCAAAGTGTGCATTTTGGTTGGAAGAAGTTCAATTCCTCGGTCACATAGTGAACAAAGAAGGTATTAAGGTGGATCCGGCAAAGATAGAAACTGTTGAAAAGTGGGAAACCCCGAAAACTCCGAAACACATACGCCAGTTTTTAGGACTAGCTGGTTACTACAGAAGGTTCATCCAAGACTTTTCCAGAATAGCAAAACCCTTGACTGCATTAACGCATAAAGGGAAGAAATTTGAATGGAATGATGAACAAGAGAAAGCGTTTCAGTTATTGAAGAAAAAGCTAACTACGGCACCTATATTGTCATTGCCTGAAGGGAATGATGATTTTGTGATTTATTGTGACGCATCAAAGCAAGGTCTCGGTTGTGTATTAATGCAACGAACGAAGGTGATTGCTTATGCGTCTAGACAATTGAAGATTCACGAACAAAATTATACGACGCATGATTTGGAATTAGGCGCGGTTGTTTTTGCATTAAAGACTTGGAGGCACTACTTATATGGGGTCAAAAGTATTATATATACCGACCACAAAAGTCTTCAACACATATTTAATCAGAAACAACTGAATATGAGGCAGCGTAGGTGGATTGAATTATTGAATGATTACGATTTTGAGATTCGTTACCACCCGGGGAAGGCAAATGTGGTAGCCGATGCCTTGAGCAGGAAGGATAGAGAACCCATTCGAGTAAAATCTATGAATATAATGATTCATAATAACATTACTACTCAAATAATGGAGGCGCAACAAGGAGTTTTAAAAGAGGGAAATTTAAAGGATGAAATACCCAAAGGATCGGAGAAGCATCTTAATATTCGGGAAGACGGAACCCGGTATAGGGCTGAAAGGATTTGGGTACCAAAATTTGGAGATATGAGAGAAATGGTACTTAGAGAAGCTCATAAAACCAGATACTCAATACATCCTGGAACGGGGAAGATGTACAAGGATCTCAAGAAACATTTTTGGTGGCCGGGTATGAAAGCCGATGTTGCTAAATACGTAGGAGAATGTTTGACGTGTTCTAAGGTCAAAGCTGAGCATCAGAAACCATCAGGTCTACTTCAACAACCCGAAATCCCGGAATGGAAATGGGAAAACATTACCATGGATTTCATCACTAAATTGCCAAGGACTGCAAGTGGTTTTGATACTATTTGGGTAATAGTTGACCGTCTCACCAAATCAGCACACTTCTTGCCAATAAGAGAAGATGACAAGATGGAGAAGTTAGCACGACTGTATTTGAAGGAAGTCATCTCCAGACATGGAATACCAATCTCTATTATCTCTGATAGGGATGGCAGATTTATTTCAAGATTCTGGCAGACATTACAGCAAGCATTAGGAACTCGTCTAGACATGAGTACTGCCTATCATCCACAAACTGATGGGCAGAGCGAAAGGACGATACAAACGCTTGAAGACATGCTACGAGCATGTGTTATTGATTTCGGAAACAGTTGGGATCGACATCTACCGTTAGCAGAATTTTCCTACAACAACAGCTACCATTCAAGCATTGAGATGGCGCCGTTTGAAGCACTTTATGGTAGAAAGTGCAGGTCTCCGATTTGTTGGAGTGAAGTGGGGGATAGACAGATTACGGGTCCGGAGATTATACAAGAAACTACCGAGAAGATCATCCAAATTCAACAACGGTTGAAAACCGCCCAAAGTCGACAAAAGAGCTACGCTGACATTAAAAGAAAAGATATAGAATTTGAAATTGGAGAGATGGTCATGCTTAAAGTTGCACCTTGGAAAGGCGTTGTTCGATTTGGTAAACGAGGGAAATTAAATCCAAGGTATATTGGACCATTCAAGATTATTGATCGTGTCGGACCAGTAGCTTACCGACTTGAGTTACCTCAACAACTCGCGGCTGTACATAACACTTTCCACGTCTCGAATTTGAAGAAATGTTTTGCTAAAGAAGATCTCACTATTCCGTTAGATGAAATCCAAATCAACGAAAAACTCCAATTCATCGAAGAACCCGTCGAAATAATGGATCGTGAGGTTAAAAGACTTAAGCAAAACAAGATACCAATTGTTAAGGTTCGATGGAATGCTCGTAGAGGACCCGAGTTCACCTGGGAGCGTGAAGATCAGATGAAGAAGAAATACCCGCATCTATTTCCAGAAGATTCGTCAACACCTTCAACAGCTTAAAATTTCGGGACGAAATTTATTTAACGGGTAGGTACTGTAGTGACCTGAACTTTTCCATGTTTATATATATTAATTGAGATTGATATTTACATGATTAAATGTTTCCAACATGTTAAGAAATCAAACTTGTTAAGACTTGATTAATTGAAATATGTTTCATATAGACAATTGACCACCCAAGTTGACCGGTGATTCACGAACGTTAAAACTTGTAAAAACTATATGATGACATATATATGGATATATATATAGTTAACATGATACTATGATAAGTAAACATATCATTAAGTATATTAACAATGAACTACATATGTAAAAACAAGACTACTAACTTAATGATTTTTAAACGAGACATATATGTAACGATTATCGTTGTAAAGACATTTAATGTATATATATATATCATATTAAGAGATATTCATACATGATAATATCATGATAATATAATAATTTAAAATCTCATTTGATATTATAAACATTGGGTTAACAACATTTAACAAGATCGTTAACCTAAAGGTTTCAAAACAACACTTACATGTAACGACTAACGATGACTTAACGACTCAGTTAAAATGTATATACATGTAGTGTTTTAATATGTATTTATACACTTTTGAAAGACTTCAATACACTTATCAAAATACTTCTACTTAACAAAAATGCTTACAATTACATTCTCGTTCAGTTTCATCAACAATTCTACTCGTATGCACCCGTATTAGTACTCGTACAATACACAGCTTTTAGATGTATGTACTATTGGTATATACACTCCAATGATCAGCTCTTAGCAGCCCATGTGAGTCACCTAACACATGTGGGAACCATCATTTGGCAACTAGCATGAAATATCTCATAAGATTACAAAAATATGAGTAATCATTCATGACTTATTTACATGAAAACAAAATTACATATCCTTTATATCTAATCCATACACCAACGACCAAAAACACCTACAAACACTTTCATTCTTCAATTTTCTTCATCTAATTGAACTCTCTCAAGTTCTATCTTCAAGTTCTAAGTGTTCTTCATAAATTCCAAAAGTTCTAGTTTCATAAAATCAAGAATACTTTCAAGTTTGCTAGCTCACTTCCAATCTTGTAAGGTGATCATCCAACCTCAAGAAATCTTTGTTTCTTACAGTAGGTTATCATTCTAATACAAGGTAATAATCATATTCAAACTTTGGTTCAATTTCTATAACTATAACAATCTTATTTCAAGTGATGATCTTACTTGAACTTGTTTTCGTGTCATGATTTTACTTCAAGAACTTTGAGCCATCCAAGGATCCATTGAAGCTAGATCCATTTTTCTCTTTTCCAGTAGGTTCATCCAAGGAACTTAAGGTAGTAATGATGTTCATAACATCATTCGATTCATACATATAAAGCTATCTTATTCGAAGGTTTAAACTTGTAATCACTAGAACATAGTTTAGTTAATTCTAAACTTGTTCGCAAACAAAAGTTAATCCTTCTAACTTGACTTTTAAAATCAACTAAACACATGTTCTATATCTATATGATATGCTAACTTAATGATTTAAAACCTGGAAACACGAAAAACACCGTAAAACCGGATTTACGCCGTCGTAGTAACATCGCGGGCTGTTTTGGGTTAGTTAATTAAAAACTATGATAAACTTTGATTTAAAAGTTGTTATTCTGAGAAAATGATTTTTATTATGAACATGAAACTATATCCAAAAATTATGGTTAAACTCAAAGTGGAAGTATGTTTTCTAAAATGGTCATCTAGACGTCGTTCTTTCGACTGAAATGACTACCTTTACAAAAACGACTTGTAACTTATTTTTCCGACTAGAAACCTATACTTTTTTTGTTTAGATTCATAAAATAAAGTTCAATATGAAACCATAGCAATTTGATTCACTCAAAACGGATTTAAAATGAAGAAGTTATGGGTAAAACAAGATTGGATAATTTTTCTCATTTTAGCTACGTGAAAATTGGTAACAAATCTATTCCAACCATAACTTAATCAACTTGTATTATATATTATGTAATCTTGAGATACCATAGACACGTATACAATGTTTCGACCTATCATGTCGACACATCTATATATATTTCGGAACAACCATAGACACTCTATATGTGAATGTTGGAGTTAGCTATACAGGGTTGAGGTTGATTCCAAAATATATATAGTTTGAGTTGTGATCAATACTGAGATACGTATACACTGGGTCGTGGATTGATTCAAGATAATATTTATCGATTTATTTCTGTACATCTAACTGTGGACAACTAGTTGTAGGTTACTAACGAGGACAGCTGACTTAATAAACTTAAAACATCAAAATATATTAAAAGTGTTGTAAATATATTTTGAACATACTTTGATATATATGTATATATTGTTATAGGTTCGTGAATCAACCAGTGGCCAAGTCTTACTTCCCGACGAAGTAAAAATCTGTGAAAGTGAGTTATAGTCCCACTCTTAAAATCTAATATTTTTGGGATGAGAATACATGCAGGTTTTATAAATGATTTACAAAATAGACACAAGTACGTGAAACTACATTCTATGGTTGAATTATCGAAATCGAATATGCCCCTTTTTATTAAGTCTGGTAATCTAAGAATTAGGGAACAGACACCCTAATTGACGCGAATCCTAAAGATAGATCTATTGGGCCTAACAAACCCCATCCAAAGTACCGGATGCTTTAGTACTTCGAAATTTATATCATATCCGAAGGGTGTCCCGGAATGATGGGGATATTCTTATATATGCATCTTGTTATTGTCGGTTACCAGGTGTTCACCATATGAATGATTTTTATCTCTATGTATGGGATGTGTATTGAAATATGAAATCTTGTGGTCTATTGTTACGATTTGATATATATAGGTTAAACCTATAACTCACCAACATTTTTGTTGACGTTTTAAGCATGTTTATTCTCAGGTGATTATTAAGAGCTTCCGCTGTCGCATACTTAAATAAGGACAAGATTTGGAGTCCATGCTTGTATGATATTGTGTAAAAACTGCATTCAAGAAACTTATTTTGTTGTAACATATTTGTATTGTAAACCATTATGTAATGGTCGTGTGTAAACAGGATATTTTAGATTATCATTATTTGATAATCTACGTAAAGCTTTTTAAACCTTTATTGATGAAATAAAGGTTATGGTTTGTTTAAAAATGAATGCAGTCTTTGAAAAACGTCTCATATAGAGGTCAAAACCTCGCAACGAAATCAATTAATATGGAACGTTTTTAATCAATAAGAACGGGACATTTCAGTTGCTCGACCATTACATAATGGTTTACAATACAAATATGTTACATCGAAATCAGTTTCTTGAATGCAGTTTTTACACAATATCATACAAACATGGACTCCAAATCTTGTCCTTATTTTAGTATGCAACAGCGGAAGCTCTTAATATTCACCTGAGAATAAACATGCTTTAAACGTCAACAAAAATGTTGGTGAGTTATAGGTTTAACCTATATATATCAAATCGTAACAATAGACCACAAGATTTCATGTTTCAATACACATCCCATACATAGAGATAAAAATCATTCATATGGTGAACACCTGGTAACCGACAATAACAAGATGCATATATAAGAATATCCCCATCATTCCGGGACACCCTTCGGATATGATATAAATTTCGAAGTACTAAAGCATCCGGTACTTTGGATGGGGTTTGTTAGGCCCAATAGATCTATCTTTAGGATTCGCGTCAATTAGGGTGTCTGTTCCCTAATTCTTAGATTACCAGACTTAATAAAAAGGGGCATATTCGATTTCGATAATTCAACCATAGAATGTAGTTTCACGTACTTGTGTCTATTTTGTAAATCATTTATAAAACCTGCATGTATTCTCATCCCAAAAATATTAGATTTTAAAAGTGGGACTATAACTCACTTTCACAGATTTTTACTTCGTCGGGAAGTAAGACTTGGCCACTGGTTGATTCACGAACCTATAACAATATATACATATATATCAAAGTATGTTCAAAATATATTTACAACACTTTTAATATATTTTGATGTTTTAAGTTTATTAAGTCAGCTGTCTTCGTTAGTAACCTACAACTAGTTGTCCACAGTTAGATGTACAGAAATAAATCGATAAATATTATCTTGAATCAATCCACGACCCAGTGTATACGTATCTCAGTATTGATCACAACTCAAACTATATATATTTTGGAATCAACCTCAACCCTGTATAGCTAACTCCAACATTCACATATAGAGTGTCTATGGTTGTTCCGAAATATATATAGATGTGTCGACATGATAGGTCGAAACATTGTATACGTGTCTATGGTATCTCAAGATTACATAATATACAATACAAGTTGATTAAGTTATGGTTGGAATAGATTTGTTACCAATTTTCACGTAGCTAAAATGAGAAAAATTATTCAATCTTGTTTTACCCATAACTTCTTCATTTTAAATCCGTTTTGAGTGAATCAAATTGCTATGGTTTCATATTGAACTCTATTTTATGAATCTAAACAGAAAAAGTATAGGTTTATAGTCGGAAAAATAAGTTACAAGTCGTTTTTGTAAAGGTAGTCATTTCAGTCGAAAGAACGACGTCTAGATGACCATTTTAGAAAACATACTTCCACTTTGAGTTTAACCATAATTTTTGGATATAGTTTCATGTTCATAATAAAAATCATTTTCTCAGAATAACAACTTTTAAATCAAAGTTTATCATAGTTTTTAATTAACTAACCCAAAACAGCCCGCGGTGTTACTACGACGGAGTAAATCCGGTTTTACGGTGTTTTTCGTGTTTCCAGGTTTTAAATCATTAAGTTAGCATATCATATAGATATAGAACATGTGAACAAAGATGATGCTTTTTTCAAACAATGGATCGTGAATATCTAAGATAATATGATACAAAAATATAAACTTCGAAATTTTTAAACAAACCATAACCTTTATTTCATCAATAAAGGTTTAAAAAGCTTTACGTAGATTATCAAATAATGATAATCTAAAATATCCTGTTTACACACGACCATTACATAATGGTTTACAATACAAATATGTTACAACAAAATAAGTTTCTTGAATGCAGTTTTTACACAATATCATACAAGCATGGACTCCAAATCTTGTCCTTATTTAAGTATGCGACAGCGGAAGCTCTTAATAATCACCTGAGAATAAACATGCTTAAAACGTCAACAAAAATGTTGGTGAGTTATAGGTTTAACCTATATATATCAAATCGTAACAATAGACCACAAGATTTCATATTTCAATACACATCCCATACATAGAGATAAAAATCATTCATATGGTGAACACCTGGTAACCGACAATAACAAGATGCATATATAAGAATATCCCCATCATTCCGGGACACCCTTCGGATATGATATAAATTTCGAAGTACTAAAGCATCCGGTACTTTGGATGGGGTTTGTTAGGCCCAATAGATCTATCTTTAGGATTCGCGTCAATTAGGGTGTAATCACCTGAGAATAAACATGCTTAAAACGTCAACAAAAATGTTGGTGAGTTATAGGTTTAACCTATATATATCAAATCGTAACAATAGACCACAAGATTTCATATTTCAATACACATCCCATACATAGAGATAAAAATCATTCATATGGTGAACACCTGGTAACCGACAATAACAAGATGCATATATAAGAATATCCCCATCATTCCGGGACACCCTTCGGATATGATATAAATTTCGAAGTACTAAAGCATCCGGTACTTTGGATGGGGTTTGTTAGGCCCAATAGATCTATCTTTAGGATTCGCGTCAATTAGGGTGTCTGTTCCCTAATTCTTAGATTACCAGACTTAATAAAAAGGGGCATATTCGATTTCGATAATTCAACCATAGAATGTAGTTTCACGTACTTGTGTCTATTTTGTAAATCATTTATAAAACCTGCATGTATTCTCATCCCAAAAATATTAGATTTTAAGAGTGGAGCTTTTTCTATATTCTCTACCTTGAATGGTCCAGTATACGTGTCTTCGGAGTTTATATTGTAATTTTTCTATATTGTTCCAACTGAAATGTCCCGTTCTTATTGATTAAAAACGTTCCATATTAATTGATTTCGTTGCGAGGTTTTGACCTCTATATGAGACATTTTTCAAAGACTGCATTCATTTTTAAACAAACCATAACCTTTATTTCATCAATAAAGGTTTAAAAAGCTTTACGTAGATTATCAAATAATGATAATCTAAAATATCCTGTTTACACACGACCATTACATAATGGTTTACAATACAAATATGTTACAACAAAATAAGTTTCTTGAATGCAGTTTTTACACAATATCATACAAGCATGGACTCCAAATCTTGTCCTTATTTAAGTATGCGACAGCGGAAGCTCTTAATAATCACCTGAGAATAAACATGCTTAAAACGTCAACAAAAATGTTGGTGAGTTATAGGTTTAACCTATATATATCAAATCGTAACAATAGACCACAAGATTTCATATTTCAATACACATCCCATACATAGAGATAAAAATCATTCATATGGTGAACTCCTGGTAACCGACAATAACAAGATGCATATATAAGAATATCCCCATCATTCCGGGACACCCTTCGGATATGATATAAATTTCGAAGTACTAAAGCATCCGGTACTTTGGATGGGGTTTGTTAGGCCCAATAGATCTATCTTTAGGATTCGCGTCAATTAGGGTGTCTGTTCCCTAATTCTTAGATTACCAGACTTAATAAAAAGGGGCATATTCGATTTCGATAATTCAACCATAGAATGTAGTTTCACGTACTTGTGTCTATTTTGTAAATCATTTATAAAACCTGCATGTATTCTCATCCCAAAAATATTAGATTTTAAAAGTGGGACTATAACTCACTTTCACAGATTTTTACTTCGTCGGGAAGTAAGACTTGGCCACTGGTTGATTCACGAACCTATAACAATATATACATATATATCAAAGTATGTTCAAAATATATTTACAACACTTTTAATATATTTTGATGTTTTAAGTTTATTAAGTCAGCTGTCCTCGTTAGTAACCTACAACTAGTTGTCCACAGTTAGATGTACAGAAATAAATCGATAAATATTATCTTGAATCAATCCACGACCCAGTGTATACGTATCTCAGTATTGATCACAACTCAAACTATATATATTTTGGAATCAACCTCAACCCTGTATAGCTAACTCCAATATTCACATATAGAGTGTCTATGGTTGTTCCGAAATATATATAGATGTGTCGACATGATAGGTTGAAACATTGTATACGTGTCTATGGTATCTCAAGATTACATAATATATAATACAAGTTGATTAAGTTATGGTTGGAATAGATTTGTTACCAATTTTCACGTAGCTAAAATGAGAAAAATTATCCAATCTTGTTTTACCCATAACTTCTTCATTTTAAATCCGTTTTGAGTGAATCAAATTGCTATGGTTTCATATTGAACTCTATTTTATGAATCTAAACAAAAAAAGTATAGGTTTATAGTCGGAAAAATAAGTTACAAGTCGTTTTTGTAAAGGTAGTCATTTCAGTCGAAAGAACGACGTCTAGATGACCATTTTAGAAAACATACTTCCACTTTGAGTTTAATCATAATTTTTGGATATAGTTTCATGTTCATAATAAAAATCATTTTCTCAGAATAACAACTTTTAAATCAAAGTTTATCATAGTTTTTAATTAACTAACCCAAAACAGCCCGCGGTGTTACTACGACGGCGTAAATCCGGTTTTACGGTGTTTTTCGTGTTTCCAGGTTTTAAATCATTAAGTTAGCATATCATATAGATATAGAACATGTGTTTAGTTGATTTTAAAAGTCAAGTTAGAAGGATTAACTTTTGTTTGCGAACAAGTTTAGAATTAACTAAACTATGTTCTAGTGATTACAAGTTTAAACCTTCGAATAAGATAGCTTTATATGTATGAATTGAATGATGTTATGAACATCATTACTACCTTAAGTTCCTTGGATGAACCTACTGGAAAAGAGAAAAATGGATCTAGCTTCAATGGATCCTTGGATGGCTCAAAGTTCTTGAAGCAAAATCATGACACGAAAACAAGTTCAAGTAAGATCATCACTTGAAATAAGATTGTTATAGTTATAGAAATTGAACCAAAGTTTGAATATGATTATTACCTTGTATTAGAATGATAACCTACTGTAAGAAACAAAGATTTCTTGAGGTTGGATGATCACCTTACAAGATTGGAAGTGAGCTAGCAAACTTGAAAGTATTCTTGATTTTATGAAACTAGAACTTTTGGAATTTATGAAGAACACTTAGAACTTGAAGATAGAACTTGAGAGAGTTCAATTAGATGAAGAAAATTGAAGAATTAAAGTGTTTGTAGGTGTTTTTTGTCGTTGGTGTATGGATTAGATATAAAGGATATGTAATTTTGTTTTCATGTAAATAAGTCATGAATGATTACTCATATTTTTGTAATCTTATGAGATATTTCATGCTAGTTGCCAAATGATGGTTCCCACATGTGTTAGGTGACTCACATGGGCTGCTAAGAGCTGATCATTGGAGTGTATATACCAATAGTACATACATCTAAAAGCTGTGTATTGTACGAGTACTAATACGGGTGCATACGAGTAGAATTGTTGATGAAACTGAACGAGAATGTAATTGTAAGCATTTTTGTTAAGTAGAAGTATTTTGATAAGTGTATTGAAGTCTTTCAAAAGTGTATAAATACATATTAAAACACTACATGTATATACATTTTAACTGAGTCGGTAAGTCATCGTTAGTCGTTACATGTAAGTGTTGTTTTGAAACCTTTAGGTTAACGATCTTGTTAAATGTTGTTAACCCAATGTTTATAATATCAAAAGAGATTTTAAATTATTATATTATCATGATATTATGATGTACGAATATCTCTTAATATGATATATATACATTAAATGTCGTTACAACGATAAACGTTACATATATGTCTCGTTTCAAAATCATTAAGTTAGTAGTCTTGTTTTTACATATGTAGTTCATTGTTAATATAATTAATGATATGTTTACTTATCATAATATCATGTTAACTATATATATAACCATATATATGTCATCATATAGTTTTTTTACAAGTTTTAACGTTCGTGAATCACCGGTCAACTTGGGTGGTCAATTGTCTATATGAAACCTATTTCAATTAATCAAGTCTTAACAAGTTTGATTGCTTAACATGTTGGAAACATTTAATCATGTAAACATCAATCTCAATTAATATATATAAACATGGAAAAGTTCGGGTCACTACAGTACCTACCCGTTAAATAAATTTCGTCCCGAAATTTTAAGCTGTTGAAGGTGTTGACGAATCTTCTGGAAATAGATGCGGGTATTTCTTTTTCATCTGATCTTCACGCTCCCAGGTGAACTCGGGTCCTCTACGATCATTCCATCGAACCTTAACAATTGGTATCTTGTTTTGCTTAAGTCTTTTAACCTCACGATCCATTATTTCGACGGGTTCTTCGATGAATTGGAGTTTTTCGTTGATTTGGATTTCATCTAACGGAATAGTGAGATCTTCTTTAGCAAAACATTTCTTCAAATTCGAGACGTGGAAAGTGTTATGTACAGCCGCGAGTTGTTGAGGTAACTCAAGTCGGTAAGCTACTGGTCCGACACGATCAATAATCTTGAATGGTCCAATATACCTTGGATTTAATTTCCCTCGTTTACCAAATCGAACAACGCCTTTCCAAGGTGAAACTTTAAGCATGACCATCTCTCCAATTTCAAATTCTATATCTTTTCTTTTAATGTCAGCGTAGCTCTTTTGTCGACTTTGGGCGGTTTTCAACCGTTGTTGAATTTGGATGATCTTCTCGGTAGTTTCTTGTATAATCTCCGGACCCGTAATCTGTCTATCCCCCACCTCACTCCAACGAATCGGAGACCTGCACTTTCTACCATAAAGTGCTTCAAACGGCGCCATCTCAATGCTTGAATGGTAGCTGTTGTTGTAGGAAAATTCTGCTAACGGTAGATGTCGATCCCAACTGTTTCCGAAATCAATAACACATGCTCGTAGCATGTCTTCAAGCGTTTGTATCGTCCTTTCGCTCTGCCCATCAGTTTGTGGATGATAGGCAGTACTCATGTCTAGACGAGTTCCTAATGCTTGCTGTAATGTCTGCCAGAATCTTGAAATAAATCTGCCATCCCTATCAGAGATAATAGAGATTGGTATTCCATGTCTGGAGACGACTTCCTTCAAATACAGTCGTGCTAACTTCTCCATCTTGTCATCTTCTCTTATTGGTAGGAAGTGTGCTGATTTGGTGAGACGATCAACTATTACCCAAATAGTATCAAAACCACTTGCAGTCCTTGGCAATTTAGTGATGAAATCCATGGTAATGTTTTCCCATTTCCATTCCGGGATTTCGGGTTGTTGAAGTAGACCTGATGGTTTCTGATGCTCAGCTTTGACCTTAGAACACGTCAAACATTCTCCTACGTATTTAGCAACATCGGCTTTCATACCCGGCCACCAAAAATGTTTCTTGAGATCCTTGTACATCTTCCCCGTTCCAGGATGTATTGAGTATCTGGTTTTATGAGCTTCTCTAAGTACCATTTCTCTCATATCTCCAAATTTTGGTGCCCAAATCCTTTCAGCCCTATACCGGGTTCCGTCTTCCCGAATATTAAGATGCTTCTCCGATCCTTTGGGTATTTCATCCTTTAAATTTCCCTCTTTTAAAACTCCTTGTTGCGCCTCCTTTATTTGAGTAGTAATGTTATTATGAATCATTATATTCATAGATTTTACTCGAATGGGTTCTCTATCCTTCCTGCTCAAGGCATCGGCTACCACATTTGCCTTCCCCGGGTGGTAACGAATCTCAAAATCGTAATCATTCAATAATTCAATCCACCTACGCTGCCTCATATTCAGTTGTTTCTGATTAAATATGTGTTGAAGACTTTTGTGGTCGGTATATATAATACTTTTGACCCCATATAAGTAGTGCCTCCAAGTCTTTAATGCAAAAACAACCGCGCCTAATTCCAAATCATGCGTCGTATAATTTTGTTCGTGAATCTTCAATTGTCTAGACGCATAAGCAATCACCTTCGTTCGTTGCATTAATACACAACCGAGACCTTGCTTTGATGCGTCACAATAAATCACAAAATCATCATTCCCTTCAGGCAATGACAATATAGGTGCCGTAGTTAGCTTTTTCTTCAGTAACTGAAACGCTTTCTCTTGTTCATCATTCCATTCAAATTTCTTCCCTTTATGCGTTAATGCAGTCAAGGGTTTTGCTATTCTGGAAAAGTCTTGGATGAACCTTCTGTAGTAACCAGCTAGTCCTAAAAACTGGCGTATGTGTTTCGGAGTTTTCGGGGTTTCCCACTTTTCAACAGTTTCTATCTTTGCCGGATCCACCTTAATACCTTCTTTGTTCACTATGTGACCGAGGAATTGAACTTCTTCCAACCAAAATGCACACTTTGAAAACTTAGCGTACAATTCTTCCTTCCTCAATTAAACGAAAACTCCGAAACAGAGAAGATCGTTACATAAATATGTAAAATACGCTAATATAAAAATATGTGGGCAGTTGGTATCAGAGATCAATAATGTATCCCAACTACTACAGGTTCTGCGTTAACATGGTGGAATACCTATCTAGAGCAGGTGGGACAAGACGATGCGTACGCACTACCGTGGTCAGCATTCAAGCACTTGATGAATGAGAAGTACCGTCCCAGAACCGAGGTCAATAAGCTCAAGACAGAACTTAGAGGGTTACGAACCCAAGGATTTGATATTACCACTTATGAAAGACGATTCACAGAATTGTGCCTATTGTGTCCGGGAGCGTTCGAAGATGAGGAAGAGAAGATCGATGCGTTTGTGAAAGGATTACCGGAAAGAATCCAAGAAGATATAAGTTCACACGAGCCAGCCTCCATACAACAGGCATGTAGAATGGCTCACAAACTAGTGAACCAGATTGAAGAAAGAATTAAAGAACAGACTGCTGAAGAGGCCAATGTGAAGCAAGTCAAAAGAAAGTGGGAGGAAAACGGTGATAAGAATCACCAATACAACAACAACAGCAATTACAACAATAATCGCAACAATTATCCCAACAATCGCAACATCAATCGCAACTACAACAAACGGCCCAACAACAACAACAACAACAACAACAACAACAACTACAACAATCATCCCAACAATAATAATAACCGCAACAACAACAACAACAATCAGAAGCAGCTATGCCAAAGGTGTGAAAAGAATCACTCGGGGTTCTGCACCAAATTTTGCAACAAGTGTAAAAGAAATGGTCATAGCGCGGCGAAGTGTGAGGTCTACGGACCAGGGGTTAATAGAACGAAAGGAACAAATGGTGTCGGAACGAGTAATGGCGGAGCAAGTAGTGTCGGAGCAAGTTATGCCAATGTAGTTTGTTATAAATGTGGAAAACCGGGCCACATTATTAGAAATTGCCCGAACCAGGAGAACACGAATGGACAAGGCCGCGGAAGAGTTTTCAATATTAATGCGGCAGAGGCACAAGAAGACCCGGAGCTTGTTACGGGTACGTTTTTTATTGACAATAAATCTGCTTACGTTTTATTTGATTCGGGTGCGGATAGAAGCTATATGAGTAGAGATTTTTGTGCTAAATTAAGTTGTCCATTGACGCCTTTGGATAGTAAATTTTTACTCGAATTAGCAAATGGTAAATTAATTTCAGCAGATAATATATGTCGGAATCGAGAAATTAAACTGGTTAGCGAAACATTTAAGATTGATTTGATACCAGTAGAGTTAGGGAGTTTTGATGTGATAATCGGTATGGACTGGTTGAAAGAAGTGAAAGCAGAGATCGTTTGTTACAAAAATGCAATTCGCATTATACGAGAAAAAGGAAAACCCTTAATGGTGTACGGAGAAAAGGGCAACACGAAGCTACATCTTATTAGTAATTTGAAGGCACAAAAACTAATAAGAAAAGGTTGCTATGCTATTCTAGCACACGTCGAGAAAGTACAAACTGAAGAAAAGAGCATCAATGATGTTCCCATTGCAAAAGAATTTCCCGATGTATTTCCGAAAGAATTACCGGGATTACCCCCACATCGATCCGTTGAATTTCAAATAGATCTTGTACCAGGAGCTGCACCAATAGCTCGTGCTCCTTACAGACTCGCACCCAGCGAGATGAAAGAACTGCAAAGCCAATTACAAGAACTTTTAGAGCGTGGTTTCATTCGACCAAGCACATCACCGTGGGGAGCTCCTGTTTTGTTTGTCAAGAAGAAAGATGGTACATTCAGGTTGTGTATCGACTACCGAGAGTTGAACAAACTTACCATCAAGAACCGCTACCCACTACCGAGAATCGACGACTTATTTGATCAACTACAAGGCTCGTCTGTTTATTCAAAGATTGACTTACGTTCCGGGTACCATCAAATGCGGGTGAAAGAAGATGATATTCCAAAGACTGCTTTCAGAACACGTTACGGTCATTACGAGTTTATGGTCATGCCGTTTGGTTTAACTAATGCACCAGCTGTGTTCATGGACCTTATGAACCGAGTGTGTGGACCATACCTTGACAAGTTTGTCATTGTTTTCATTGATGACATACTTATTTACTCAAAGAATGACCAAGAACACGGTGAACATTTGAGAAAGGTGTTAGAAGTATTGAGGAAAGAAGAATTGTACGCTAAGTTTTCAAAGTGTGCATTTTGGTTGGAAGAAGTTCAATTCCTCGGTCACATAGTGAACAAAGAAGGTATTAAGGTGGATCCGGCAAAGATAGAAACTGTTGAAAAGTGGGAAACCCCGAAAACTCCGAAACACATACGCCAGTTTTTAGGACTAGCTGGTTACTACAGAAGGTTCATCCAAGATTTTTCCAGAATAGCAAAACCCTTGACTGCATTAACGCATAAAGGGAAGAAATTTGAATGGAATGATGAACAAGAGAAAGCGTTTCAGTTATTGAAGAAAAAGCTAACTACGGCACCTATATTGTCATTGCCTGAAGGGAATGATGATTTTGTGATTTATTGTGACGCATCAAAGCAAGGTCTCGGTTGTGTATTAATGCAACGAACGAAGGTGATTGCTTATGCGTCTAGACAATTGAAGATTCACGAACAAAATTATACGACGCATGATATGGAATTAGGCGCGGTTGTTTTTGCATTAAAGACTTGGAGGCACTACTTATATGGGGTCAAAAGTATTATATATACCGACCACAAAAGTCTGCAACACATATTTAATCAGAAACAACTGAATATGAGGCAGCGTAGGTGGATTGAATTGTTGAATGATTACGACTTTGAGATTCGTTACCACCCAGGGAAGGCAAATGTAGTAGCCGATGCCTTGAGCAGGAAGGACAGAGAACCCATTCGAGTAAAATCTATGAATATAATGATTCATAATAACCTTACTACTCAAATAAAGGAGGCGCAACAAGGAGTTTTAAAAGAGGGAAATTTAAAGGATGAAATACCCAAAGGATCGGAGAAGCATCTTAATATTCGGGAAGACGGAACCCGGTATAGGGCTGAAAGGATTTGGGTACCAAAATTTGGAGATATGAGAGAAATGGTACTTAGAGAAGCTCATAAAACCAGATACTCAATACATCCTGGAACGGGGAAGATGTACAAGGATCTCAAGAAACATTTTTGGTGGCCGGGTATGAAAGCCGATGTTGCTAAATACGTAGGAGAATGTTTGACGTGTTCTAAGGTCAAAGCTGAGCATCAGAAACCATCAGGTCTACTTCAACAACCTGAAATCCCGGAATGGAAATGGGAAAACATTACCATGGATTTCATCACTAAATTGCCAAGGACTGCAAGTGGTTTTGATACTATTTGGGTAATAGTTGATCGTCTCACCAAATCAGCACACTTCTTGCCAATAAGAGAAGATGACAAGATGGAGAAGTTAGCACGACTGTATTTGAAGGAAGTCATCTCCAGACATGGAATACCAATCTCTATTATCTCTGATAGGGATGGCAGATTTATTTCAAGATTCTGGCAGACATTACAGCAAGCATTAGGAACTCGTCTAGACATGAGTACTGCCTATCATCCACAAACTGATGGGCAGAGCGAAAGGACGATACAAACGCTTGAAGACATGCTACGAGCATGTGTTATTGATTTCGGAAACAGTTGGGATCGACATCTACCATTAGCAGAATTTTCCTACAACAACAGCTACCATTCAAGCATTGAGATGGCGCCGTTTGAAGCACTTTATGGTAGAAAGTGCAGGTCTCCGATTTGTTGGAGTGAAGTGGGGGATAGACAGATTACGGGTCCGGAGATTATACAAGAAACTACCGAGAAGATCATCCAAATTCAACAACGGTTGAAAACCGCCCAAAGTCGACAAAAGAGCTACGCTGACATTAAAAGAAAAGATATAGAATTTGAAATTGGAGAGATGGTCATGCTTAAAGTTGCACCTTGGAAAGGCGTTGTTCGATTTGGTAAACGAGGGAAATTAAATCCAAGGTATATTGGACCATTCAAGATTATTGATCGTGTCGGACCAGTAGCTTACCGACTTGAGTTACCTCAACAACTCGCGGCTGTACATAACACTTTCCACGTCTCGAATTTGAAGAAATGTTTTGCTAAAGAAGATCTCACTATTCCGTTAGATGAAATCCAAATCAACGGAAAACTTCAATTCATCGAAGAACCCGTCGAAATAATGGATCGTGAGGTTAAAAGACTTAAGCAAAACAAGATACCAATTGTTAAGGTTCGATGGAATGCTCGTAGAGGACCCGAGTTCACCTGGGAGCGTGAAGATCGGATGAAGAAGAAATACCCGCATCTATTTCCAGAAGATTCGTCAACACCTTCAACAGCTTAAAATTTCGGGACGAAATTTATTTAACGGGTAGGTACTGTAGTGACCCGAACTTTTCCATGTTTATATATATTAATTGAGATTGATATTTACATGATTAAATGTTTCCAACATGTTAAGCAATCAAACTTGTTAAGACTTGATTAATTGAAATAGGTTTCATATAGACAATTGACCACCCAAGTTGACCGGTGATTCACGAACGTTAAAACTTGTAAAAACTATATGATGACATATATATGATTATATATATAGTTAACATGATATTAGGATATGTAAACATATCATTAAGTATATTAACAATGAACTACATATGTAAAAACAAGACTACTAACTTAATGATTTTGAAACGAGACATATATGTAACGATTATCGTTGTAACGACATTTAATGTATATATATCATATTAAGAGATATTCGTACATCATAATATCATGATAATATAATAATTTAAAATCTCTTTTGATATTATAAACATTGGGTTAACAACATTTAACAAGATCGTTAACCTAAAGGTTTCAAAACAACATTTACATGTAACGACTAACGATGACTTAACGACTCAGTTAAAATGTATATACATGTAGTGTTTTAATATGTATTCATACACTTTTGAAAGACTTCAAGACACTTATCAAAATACTTCTACTTAACAAAAATGCTTACAATTACATCCTCGTTCAGTTTCATCAACAATTCTACTCGTATGCACCCGTATTCGTACTCGTACAATACACAGCTTTTAGATGTATGTACTATTGGTATATACACTCCAATGATCAGCTCTTAGCAGCCCATGTGAGTCACCTAACACATGTGGGAACCATCATTTGGCAACTAGCATGAAATATCTCATAAAATTACAAAAATATGAGTAATCATTCATGACTTATTTACATGAAAACAAAATTACATATCCTTTATATCTAATCCATACACCAACGACCAAAAACACCTACAAACACTTTCATTCTTCAATTTTCTTCATCTAATTGATCTCTCTCAAGTTCTATCTTCAAGTTCTAAGTGTTCTTCATAAATTCCAAAAGTTCTAGTTTCATAAAATCAAGAATACTTTCAAGATTGCTAGCTCACTTTCAATCTTGTAAGGTGATCATCCAACCTCAAGAAATCTTTGTTTCTTACAGTAGGTTATCATTCTAATACAAGGTAATAATCAAATTCAAACTTTGGTTCAATTTCTATAACTATAACAATCTTATTTCAAGTGATGATCTTACTTGAACTTGTTTTCGTGTCATGATTTTGCTTCAAGAACTTTGAGCCATCCAAGGATCCATTGAAGCTAGATCCATTTTTCTCTTTTCCAGTAGGTTCATCCAAGGAACTTAAGGTAGTAATGATGTTCATAACATCATTCGATTCATACATATAAAGCTATCTTATTCGAAGGTTTAAACTTGTAATCACTAGAACATAGTTTAGTTAATTCTAAACTTGTTCGCAAACAAAAGTTAATCCGTCTAACTTGACTTTTAAAATCAACTAAACACATGTTCTATATCTATATGATATGCTAACTTAATGATTTAAAACCTGGAAACACGAAAAACACCGTAAAACCGGATTTACTCCGTCGTAGTAACACCGCGGGCTGTTTTGGGTTAGTTAATTAAAAACTATGATAAACTTTGATTTAAAAGTTGTTATTCTGAGAAAATGATTTTTATTATGAACATGAAACTATATCCAAAAATTATGGTTAAACTCAAAGTGGAAGTATGTTTTCTAAAATGGTCATCTAGACGTCGTTCTTTCGACTGAAATGACTACCTTTACAAAAACGACTTGTAACTTATTTTTCCGACTATAAACCTATACTTTTTCTGTTTAGATTCATAAAATAGAGTTCAATATGAAACCATAGCAATTTGATTCACTCAAAACGGATTTAAAATGAAGAAGTTATGGGTAAAACAAGATTGGATAATTTTTCTCATTTTAGCTACGTGAAAATTGGTAACAAATCTATTCCAACCATAACTTAATCAACTTGTATTGTATATTATGTAATCTTGAGATACCATAGACACGTATACAATGTTTCGACCTATCATGTCGACACATCTATATATATTTCGGAACAACCATAGACACTCTATATGTGAATGTTGGAGTTAGCTATACAGGGTTGAGGTTGATTCCAAAATATATATAGTTTGAGTTGTGATCAATACTGAGATACGTATACACTGGGTCGTGGATTGATTCAAGATAATATTTATCGATTTATTTCTGTACATCTAACTGTGGACAACTAGTTGTAGGTTACTAACGAAGACAGCTGACTTAATAAACTTAAAACATCAAAATATATTAAAAGTGTTGTAAATATATTTTGAACATACTTTGATATATATGTATATATTGTTATAGGTTCGTGAATCAACCAGTGGCCAAGTCTTACTTCCCGACGAAGTAAAAATCTGTGAAAGTGAGTTATAGTCCCACTTTTAAAATCTAATATTTTTGGGATGAGAATACATGCAGGTTTTATAAATGATTTACAAAATAGACACAAGTACGTGAAACTACATTCTATGGTTGAATTATCGAAATCGAATATGCCCCTTTTTATTAAGTCTGGTAATCTAAGAATTAGGGAACAGACACCCTAATTGACGCGAATCCTAAAGATAGATCTATTGGGCCTAACAAACCCCATCCAAAGTACCGGATGCTTTAGTACTTCGAAATTTATATCATATCCGAAGGGTGTCCCGGAATGATGGGGATATTCTTATATATGCATCTTGTTATTGTCGGTTACCAGGTGTTCACCATATGAATGATTTTTATCTCTATGTATGGGATGTGTATTGAAACATGAAATCTTGTGGTCTATTGTTACGATTTGATATATATAGGTTAAACCTATAACTCACCAACATTTTTGTTGACGTTTAAAGCATGTTTATTCTCAGGTGAATATTAAGAGCTTCCGCTGTTGCATACTAAAATAAGGACAAGATTTGGAGTCCATGTTTGTATGATATTGTGTAAAAACTGCATTCAAGAAACTGATTTCGATGTAACATATTTGTATTGTAAACCATTATGTAATGGTCGTGTGTAAACTGGATATTTTAGATTATCATTATTTGATAATCTACGTAAAGCTTTTTAAACCTTTATTTATGAAATAAAGGTTATGGTTTGTTTTAAAAATGAATGCAGTCTTTGAAAAACGTCTCATATAGAGGTCAAAACCTCGCAACGAAATCAATTAATATGGAACGTTTTTAATCAATAAGAACGGGACATTTCAGTTGGTACCAACTGAAAGGACCCGTCCTAATCCATCTGGACGAAGTCGCCAACAACTGGTTCCATTGCGATGATCGACTCCAAATACTGTCTTTAAAATGAGCAAATGCACAGCGGAACGTTTCTTTCATACCTGAGAATAAACATGCTTTCAAGTGTCAACCAAAAGGTTGGTGAGTTCATAAGTTTAACATTAATAATCATTTCATAATTTTAATAGACCACAAGATTTCATACTTCCATTTCTCACAATCATACGTCCCATGCATAGAGACAAAAATATCATTCATATGGATTGAACACCTGGTAACCGACATTCACAATATGTATATAAGAATATCCCCATCATTCCGGGATCCTCCATCGGACATGATATAAATTTCGAATTACTAAAGCATCCGGTACTTTGGATGGGGCTTGTTGGGCCCGATAGATCTATCTTTAGAGTTCGCGTCAATTAGGGTGTCTGTTCCCTAATTCTTAGATTACCAGACTTAATAAAAAGGGGCATATCCGATTTCGATCATTCAACCATATAATGTAGTTTCAATTACTTGTGTCTATTTCGTAAAACAGTTATAAAAACAGCGCATGTATTCTCAGTCCCAAAATATATATTGCAAAAGCATTTAAAAAGGGATTAATGAAACTCACACATATAAATATTGTAAAACAGTTCATAAAGCATTTTGCATGTATTCTCAGCCCAAAAACGTAAAGAGTAAAAAGGGCAAATGAAACTCACATAATGTATTTTGTAGTAAAAATACATATGACGTCATTTAACAAGTGCAGGGTTGATCTCGGATTCACGAACCTATATTATTCATATATTTGTTAAAGCATATACTTGTAATCGAACAACTAAATTTTAAGTTATATTAATTATTAATCCGAATATATTTATTTTTATATATATTATATTTTACAATGTATTAATGTTTTTATACATAATTATATTAGTATCTTATAATATGTATATTCATAGAAATGTTTATTTGTTATGACAATAATGATATCAGTACTAATATTGTTAATAATAATAATTTTTAACAAAAGTGATAATCTTAATAAAAAAATGATATTTTTCAATAATATGATACTTTTAATAAGTATGAAAATTTTAAATGATACTTTTCGTGATAATAATAATAATAATAATAATAATATTAATAATAATAATAATAATAATAATAATAATAATAGAAATAAAAATATAACTACCTCTAGAGTTTATAAGCTTTCAAAAAGAATTGTCGTAGCCCAGGCTCGAATCCCCGACCCTCCGTTCATCAAACACGCGCTCAACCATCGGACCATTTTGTTTTTCTGAATTTAATTGTATTCCAAATATATTTAACCTATCTATTGAAGTCCTACATAATAAATACTAGAAGCCCAATTACAAGAACCCATTGCAAGTCCAAAATTAGTCCGATTAATATTAAAAAAAAAAATAATTTCGGGTTTGTTGGTGTCCATGTTCCAAACCAGCAATCATGCAGCAACTTGAGTCTCTTGTTTTTTTTTTTTCTTTTTTTTTTTTAGACGTAAAAGTGTATGTGTACAAACATATCCTCGTGCTATTTTTTAATTGTATAACATCATTCTTTATTATAAAAAGTATCCATCCTTGGTCCAGGATGTCGGCCATTAGACTTGCTTTTGTTCCACTTGTATAAAAAAATGAATTATATATATATATATCAAATTATACCTAAGTTGATCGAGCTGCATAAAAGTCCTCGTCCTCTTCAACGTTATAATCATCTTCTACATTTCATTATCTATATTTTTCTTCATGTTAACTGTTTTATTATTAGCCATCATCTTCACTATATCTGACATTCGGAAACAGAAAATAAATAGCAAAAACTTCTTGTTTGTGAGCTGTGTTTTGAGTGTCGGCTGTGTTTAAGTGTACACGAGTAACATCAATGGCAAGTAGCAGTAGATGAGTCACAAGTTGCAGAAGAGAGAGAGAGAGACAGAGAAGTTGGTCGAGGGTTATCGATGAAAAAGAAAGAAAAAGCGATAGAGGTGATTGGTTTAAGCAAGTGGGTATCTATCTACAATCTATATATATGAACCTATATCCATCTATATATCTATAATCCAATCATTAATGTTTTAATATTATCTAGCATGTTGAAATAAGTGTGGTTTTTAGAAGAAAAGCAGCCTCGTTCCATTTAGAAGTCAAAAAGCAGAAGTGTACTTTTGTTTTTATTGATCACATAAAGAAGAGATAAAGCAAAGGTGATGGTGGTGTTGAAATCAAGTAGCAAGAAAACAAGGAAAAATAAATGTATATGGGATGATGCATGTATGTGTCGTGTTTGATTGAAGAAAAAGAAAGAAATAGCAACTAGTGGGTCTTCTAGTTTGGATCAAACAAAAGAAGTAGAAGTAACAGTGTAGAAAGATATGAATGTTTAGGTAGTAGATGTCGAGCATGTGGGTGTATATATATCTATAAATTTTATCTTTATTAATACTATATTTATATTTATATATTATATATATATAGCATATGTGAATAAAAAAAATCAACTCAGAACGTAATTGAATTCATTTTGTCGACATTATACCAACTTTGGACAAGTTTCATTGTAGTTACATAAGTGATGTGTAGTTTGATAGAAATCACATTCTGAACATAAAAAGTATATCAGAAAGAAAATATATATATATATATTAATCACCATATTTATAAATTATATCCTTTATATAAAAACCTTATTAATAAACTTTGATATAAAAATATATACATTGAAACAAATAAATTTAAGTATAACATTATACGTTTAATACTTGTTAACGTTTTCAATTAATATAACTAGATCTTATATATACATATCTATACACATAAATGTTCGTGAATCGTCGAGCACAGTCAAAGGGTAATTGATTACATGAATATAGATTTCAAAACTTTCGAGACTCAACATCACAGATTTTTTTTTTTTTTTTTTATCGTGTCGGGAACATATTAAGATTAAAGTTTAAATTTGATCGGAAATTCCCGGGTCATCACAGTACCTACCCGTTAAAGAAATTTCGTCCCGAAATTTGAGTGTGGTTGTCATGGTTAACAATAAATATGTTTTCATGACGAATATGAGTTGATAAAATAGAGTTTTATCATTATTGAGTAATATGGATAAAACAATTCGATTATTCAAAGAGTACGAATGAAACTATCATGAGAGAGGACGATACAAACATTATTGATTTTATCTATTTTATAAAACTCAATAAGCATTCCGAAGTGAAACCTATAACTCACCAACATTTTTGTTGACGTTTTAAGCATGTTTATTCTCAGGTGATTATTAAGAGCTTCCGCTGTCGCATACTTAAATAAGGACAAGATTTGGAGTCCATGCTTGTATGATATTGTGTAAAAACTGCATTCAAGAAACTTATTTTGTTGTAACATATTTGTATTGTAAACCATTATGTAATGGTCGTGTGTAAACAGGATATTTTAGATTATCATTATTTGATAATCTACGTAAAGCTTTTTAAACCTTTATTGATGAAATAAAGGTTATGGTTTGTTTAAAAATGAATGCAGTCTTTGAAAAACGTCTCATAGACCCGTCCTAATCCATCCGAACGAAGTCCATATCGATTATAAACGATTCACAACAGTTGATTACATCGCGAGGTACTTGACCTCTATATGATACATTTTACAAACATTGCATTCGTTTTTGAAAAGACAAACTTTCATTACATCGAAAGTTGACAGGCATGCATACCATTTCATAATATATCCAACTATAATTGACTTGATAATAATCTTGATGAACTCGACGACTCGAATGCAACGTCTTTTGAAATATGCCATGAATGACTCCAAGTAATATCTATAAAATGAGCAAATACACAGCGGAAGATTTCTTTCGTACCTGAGAATAAACATGCTTTAAAGTGTCAACCAAAAGGTTGGTGAGTTCATTAGTTTAACTTAAACAATCGTTTCCATCATTTTAATAGACCACAAGATTTCAGATTTCCATTTCTCATAAACATGCGTCCCATGCATAGAGACAAAAATATCATTCATATGGATTGAACACCTGGTAACCGACATTAACAATATGCATATATAAGAATATCCCCATCATTCCGGGATCCTCCTTCGGACATGATATAAATTTCGAAGTACTAAAACATCCGGTACTTTGGATGGGGCTTGTTGGACCCGATAGATCTATCTTTAGGATTCGCGTCAATTAGGGTGTCTGTTCCCTAATTCTTAGATTACCAGACTTAATAAAAAGGGGCATATTCGACTTCGATAATCCAACCATAGAATGTAGTTTCACGTACTTGTGTCAATTTCGTAAAACAGTTATAAAAGTTGCGCATGTATTCTCAGCCCAAAAATATAAAGGGTAAAAAGGCAAATGAAACTCACCTAATGTATTTTGTAGTAAAAATACATATAACGACATTGAATAAGTATAGAGTTGGCCTCGGATTCACGAACCTATATTAATTATACATATTTATATATCGGTCAAAATTTGTCTAACAATTTAGGCCAAGTCATAGTGTACCACAATCCTAATGCTCGAGTCAGACTCAACAGTATAGTAACATGTTATATTACTCATGTTTAGTTAAAATTCTAGTAAAAGGTGACGTGTGAAACAATGTATCACAACTGGTTTCATAATCATAAAATATAGTATTTTAGTTTTTAGAGAAAGTCAATACAAAAATATTAACTGAAAAGTTAACGGAAAAGTCAAAGTTCAAGGTCAAAAGTCAAAGATTAAAGTCAAAAGTCAAAGGTTAAAGTAAAAACGAGGTCGCATGCAAAAATACAATAACTTATACAAAAATGATTTTTCGGTCAAACATGACTAAACGACCACTTCAGCGATTTTTAGAAAAATTATCGGAACTCCGATTGATAAACGGCCAAAGATAAAAGTTACATATTACCAAAAAGATTAAGCATAAATTTTTACAGAAGTAAACTAAACCTAGACAACTCGTAGTTGCCAACGCGGTTTCGGCGTTTCAAAGTTACTTTTTCAGCTTTAATAAATTTACAAAAGTGACCGAGTAGCCTACTTTGGAGATTTTTAGAAAATTCCTCGAAACTCGAATTGGCAAACGGTCAAAGCCTTCAAATTCTCGTTACCACAAAGATATAACATGATTTTTGGCAAAAGTAAACACACATCAGGCCGACCATGACAACTGATACAAAACTGACATTTTTAATCAAAAGTTTCAGCTCTTTTTAGAATTTTAAAATGTGACCATACAGTCAACTTTGACAATTTTTAGAAAAATCGTCGAGACTCGAATTGACAAACGGCCAGAGTCGTTTATTAGACCTTACAGCAAAGAACTCAGTGGTATTTTTGTTTTAATCTGAAACAACGCAGATCAGCGAGAATTTCAGTTTCCGTTTCGACGTTTCAACAAAATTTACAAAACTTCTTTTATCCATAACTTGACAACCGTTCAACGAAACGAGACGTGCTTTATATGAAAATTCATCTACTCAACGAGTAGAATCTAAATAACCACTTTTTATTACCCAGAAAATTAGTTCACTAATTATCATTAGCAATCTTAATTACGAAATTAATTGTTTAATTCATAACTTTCTAACCGTTCATCGAATTCATTCGATATCTAAATGAAAAGTTCTTAATTTTTCACTAGCTTTCCAATGACATGCATATCTTATACCTTATTTCATCCCTAGTATAACAACCTTTAAGATTCAACATAACCTATCTAAGGGCAATATCAAATGTACAAATATGCATAATTCTATTTTCTCGAGCACTAGTCAGGGATACACTATTAGTATGTAAAAATTAAATTATGAGTACTCACGTATCAATATTGAGATTCAATATTGCAGGAAAGTACGTAGACGCAACGGAGATGATAAACACTAAATTGACCCCATGAGTATACCCATGAACCATACCCATCACCTCCATAGCTATAACCCATAATTTCCTTAGCCCTATCCTACTCAAAAAAATTCATTTCTGAGAGCACGCGGGCAGAACCTCGTCGTAGTATTTTGTGTAATACAAATAATACTACTAGTAATAAAAATAAGATTAATAATAATAATAGTTTTAATCTCTATAATAATAATAATTATTATTATAATTATTATAAATATAATATGTATATAGAGAGAGTTTTGAGAGACCGAAGAGTAAAATGAATTCGGGAGCAAATATATCGAACTTATAGCATTTTAGCCAACACTCGCATGATCATGTTTCCAGCTGTTATGCATTGAAATTCCTGGCCGACACTCCATCCTTATATTACATATGTTATATAGATTTATAATTTATTTAATATATATTATATTTAATCTTTAGAATTAATTAAATATTATATTATATTTACGCTCATGGAAAAATTATAATTTTTACAAAAATGACACGGGCGTGATCTCATAACTCATGTACCACTTTCAGTTTTTCGGGCGCACTTTCGTACGATTAGGAAATTAGTCTTTTACGTTACGCGACGTGTACCTTTATCAATAATTTGACTTACTCATCAATAAATTACCTTATAAAAAAATGTAACTTATAAAATTGAGCGTTGTGGTCATTTACTTTTATAAATCAGTGACTCGTTGTTTATCAAAATATTTTATTTTAAATTAAACGTTTTGTGACATGTACCTTTATTATTAACTAGACTTAAATTAATTAAAAACTAACCCACTCAAAGTGTAACTTAATCTTTTGAGTGTTTTGGTCATTTCCTTTTATAAATCGACGTCTCGTTATATAACAAAATATAAATTTAATCTTATTAGTTTGAATCAAAACGTTTTATGACTAAAATAAAATATATGTACATTTAAAATTTATAAACTTATACATAATGCATTTGTTTGAACTATTTATCTAATAATATAATATTTCAGTTTTCAAAATTAATTAAATTTCAAAGACCAATATATATATATATATATATATATATATATATATATATATATATATATATATATATATATATATATATATATATATATATATATATATATATATATATATATATATATATATATATATATATATATATATATATATAACATTAAAATCGTGTGAATACAAGATATTGTTATATCACCTAACGGTTATGCTCGAAAACTTAATCTGATATAACTTATTTATGTGCCAACCTTTACTTTAATTTCTCAAAGGCTCTAGTTAAAATATCTAATTATAGATCGAATCAATGAACAAGGGTTACTATCTTTTACCTAACTAATATATCTAACATACATAATCACGTTCTATATACATTGCAAGTTATCAACCAAGTGTTATAAAATTCAACCCTCCACCAACCTTTGACTAATCCTCGATAAGAACACTGTCGTTCTTGCATGCGTATCATTTCACTAAATTTCCGAATACCGTTAAAAAAGTAAGGGTTTCCTAATTCAAAGTGGACCTCATAACAGAGACTCATAATCATAGTTCAATGTATCCGATAATTTAATCATTTGATATTATCTTTTAATCTCGTCGATAAACTTACATCGAACAAATACGTTCGTATAAAGTATTATTCAATCAATACCTTGATAACATTTCCAACCTCATTAGATAGATCTCATAGCTTATATTCATATTAACTAATCCGTTCAATGTTTCATTAATATATTTCAATTTCATAATCACACCTATGAATACGTATATATCTTTATTTACACATAATTGTTCGTGAATCATCGGGCATGGTCAAAGAGTATTTGATTACATGAATATAGTTTCAAAACTTTCGAGACTCAACATTACACATTTTTGCTTATCGTGTCGGATACATATAAAGATTAAAGTTTAAATTTGATCGGAAATTTCCGGGTCATCACATTACCTACCCGTTAAAAGAAATTTCGTCCCGAAATTTGATCGAGGTCGTCATGGCTAACAATAAATATGTTTTCCTGACGAATATGAGTTGATAACTTGAGTTTTATCATCATTGAGTAATATGGATAAAAATAATTCGATTATTCGAAGAGTGCGAATGAAGCTATTCACAAAAGGATGAAATGAGAAACAAAGATTTGTTTTTAACTTTTGACGTAGTCAGGTTTGAATTTAGAAAATAAGGCGCGTCTTAACTTTTGACATTGCCTTGGTTGAATTCCGGAATTTAAGGGATTTAAAGAAAATCTTGAAGATCTATAAAATCTGATTCTTCGGGATTTATGGAAATTAAGATCTCTTTAATTAAATACGGTGATCTGCCCCGATTACTACGTCTGATATTTCCAGTATAAATTAAGCTCTTCCTTTCCATTATTCTCACCATTCTTATACTTTCTTTCTTAGTTCATACATCCAAAAGATTCTGAAAATGATTAATCCAGTTCTGATCCTTGTCCTCATCCTTACTATCGCAACAATCATTCTCCTTTTCCAACTTCCACCAGAGGAATCTGCTTTCTTCTACTTCGCCCTCGGGATTATAATGTTTTTAATTCTCCCGTGTCTTTATGTTGCGATAAACATTGATATACACGGTTTGTAATTTATGTGTTGTTATCGGACTTTATATTCTCCCTTATATTTCAAAGCTCTATGCTTTTGTTTTCTCTTCCCGACTTCAAGTCAAGCGAATAATGGTCCAGAATTTATAGATATAGAGTTTCGAATGATTATAATGTTCTAAGCATGAAGGAACGTGATAGCACGATTTGATTTTCAAATTTATCAACATCACGGAAGATAGAACCATCAAGAATACATTTTCTTGATTTGTTACGGAGTTAAGTAGGATGAAAGAGTTATGTAACATGGCACATGATGACGTTATGATCTGTGAATCATTACGTTTCATTTAGAAACTCAGCATGACTTACTGTAATATAATCACGTTGATCAAGTGTCATTATATTATACTAACTCATGCATCAGTTCCCATCATTACTTCAATAACATTCATATTTTAAGCTTGAAAATTTACAGAATATAGAAACTAACAGTTTCTATATGATGTAATACTGATAGCACGAAAAGATTAATGATTTCAGATAAGAATAGTTATAAAAATATCTCCAGAAATATGGAGGATATTTATAATGAAAGGTACGATAATATCTCAGAATATCTAAGATCAGAGGATGATAGAAACTATTGTCTGCAAGGGTTTAGAGTAAGGAGCAAGTTATTCACTATAGACTTTAGCAGACATTGAATTATTTGGATTCTTTGAAGTCAAACTTATTCTTTGTGATTTATCCACGACTTTCTTCATAGTTTCGCATAATCTGCTTTTCGGTACTATATTTTCTATTGAATGTTTCCAATATATTGATACACAAGAAGCACGAAGAGGTATATAATTTCGGACGAGAATATTTATGAAAATATCCTCAGAAATATCAAAGATATTGATGATGATATTTTGGAATTTCTAAGTTCAACGGTTGATGGAGAAAGATTTTCCGCAAGATTTTAACATGACTTCGGAGCAAGATATTCTCTAAAGATTTCAACGAATCCAGAATTACCTGAATCCTTTGAATATAGGATTTGGTCCTTGTATTTGTCCTTGGTCTCCTTCATGGGTAACTCAATATGTTTTTCAATACCCAATTTTCTATCGAGCGTTCCTAACACTCCTTTCTTTATCATCAAACTTTTGTCCGTTTAGACCATCTACCATTTTTCTGTTTCCTCTGCATTTAATGCTATGATATCTGAATCATCGGTTATTAATCTGAGGTGGTTTCAGGAGAATTGTGTTTTTAGATGATTAAACGCTGATGGTAATATGATGGAATATGAAAGGTTACCTGGTAACAATAAAAGAGCACGCGTATATATAAACGTTATAATAAGGTTGTTTCGTACGAAAAGTCGAAGTTGACTTGTTGGAGTTGTGACAAAATTGGCTAATTTTGAAAAGGGATCGCAAAGTTGTTTTTGTTAATAAATGCCAAAGGATCTGGCGCGGCTACGTGTTGAACTTTTACTCAATTGCCGAGAGTTTCTCAGGTGCATAACTATATGCATAAATCTTTCCTTCCGTAGATGAAGTACGGTTGATTCATCCTATCGATTGAGGTGTTTTCAAGAATCATGAAAGGTTTGAACGCAGAATGTAATCGTGAAGATACAAATGAGGTTTAAGACGAAATCAAGTGGCAAACTTGAAGAATTGTTTAGTTTCATATGTTATATTCAATATTTTAATTCATTTTAATTGTCCAATGTTATTAGTCCACAGTCGATAGTCCACAGTTGACAGTGCAATCATTCATATATAGTTTAATATATAATATTTGAATTAATTAATACGTATCGTGACCCGTGTACATGTCTCAGACTCGATCACAACTCAAAGTATATATATTATTATAGAATCAACCTCAACCCTGTATAGAGAACTCGATCATTACTGCATATAGAGTGTCTATGGTGATTCCAAATAATATATATAGATGTGTCGATATGATATGTCAAAACCTTGTATACGTGTCCCGATATTTAAAGTGCGTAAAATAAATAACAGAAATTAAATGACGATAAATAAAGTGCGTAAAGTAAATAACAGAAATTAAATGACAATAAATAAAATTGTGAGAATATAAATTGCGATAAAATAAATTGCGATAAATAAATTGCGATAAATAAAATGTAATACGGAATTAACAGTTAGCTAGGAACAGTTAGCTAGGATTTTGTTAGCGTGGTTTCCTAATAAAATTTAATATTGTTAATTAGTCTGTTTCTAATCAATTTTTATTGTGTCCATTATTTCTTCATTATGCCACTTGTTGGATTCTGATAGGTCAAAATTCAAATATGAAATTGAATTTGAATGAAAATAGTTATTCTTTGGTGAACGGATAAGTATCCCGGTGGTTGTAAATAGGATAGTGAATAACTGTTGAATCAGATTTGAAGAATATACAGTGTAACTTATTAATGTGAAATTTAAATATTCCTCGGGTATTACCTACCCGTTAAAATATTTTTATTATTAACAGTTTGTACAAAAGAATTTTTAATTACAATCTTTATGAAAACATATATACGTATATATTTTCTTCAGATGTAATCATGAATTTAATGAGTTAACATGATATTAAACTCATTTAGTTTTCAGTTGGAACTAGAATAAATAATCTCTAAAACATTAGAGATTACATAATCACCATGTCGAACGAAGATAACTGATGTAGAATGTCATGTAGAATGATGATTATACTCGAGGTATAGATTGAGATGTTGAGGCATGTGATATTGAAATTTGGGTTGTTGGTGGTACTGTTGGTGCCGGTGATTTGGATGAAGCTGGTACGTTTTGCACCATATTTTCCAAGACTACAACTTATGCGCGAAGTTCGTTAACTTCTTCTATTACACCGGGATGATTGTCGGTTCGGACGAGCGGATGAATGAGGTTTAGAATCTGAGATAGTATATGATCGTGATGAGATACTTTGGAAATAAGAGAGAAAATGGTGTCTCGAACAGGTTCGCCGGTAAACGTTTTAGGTTCATTGTCAAGAGGTGAATTTGGTTAGTGGAAATGATCGCCTTCTTCGCGTTTCCATTGATTAAGTCGAATACGAACCCATCTCCAATTCATTCAGAATAGATGATGGCTAATTGATCGATTCATTCCGGTTACTCTGCTTTCGGAGCTCGAGTGGAAATCCATATCGAAATAGCTGTCGGAATAACTATCGAAATAGCTATCGAAATCTGATGGACTCGAACTGGTTGAGGGATTCATCTCGTACGATCAGATGAGGGATTTTCGATAAGAAATAGATTATAGGATGTAGATTAGTACCCTGCAATACATAATTTACATATGCATATATAATACTAAAATCCCATAAGCTACGGAGGAATCTACGGAAGCTGTCAGGCAAAGGTAACAATAACAGATACGCTAAGATATGAATTTAACTATACACTGTCTATGCAATAAAGGCAGTAAGACGTGTCTTAGACTTTAAGGATGATAAGCAAATAATTTTTCGACACTAAATGATAAGCAAAACTTTTGACATGCAGACACGGTCGAAGTCCAGACTCATTAATGCATTCTAACGACTATCAGTTAGACTCACTAATGCAAGACCTGGTTCGCTAAGACCACCGCTCTGATACCAACTGTGAAGACCCGTCCTAATCCATCCGAACGAAGTCCATATCGATTATAAACGATTCACAACAGTTGATTACATCGCGAGGTACTTGACCTCTATATGATACATTTTACAAACATTGCATTCGTTTTTGAAAAGACAAACTTTCATTACATCGAAAGTTGACAGGCATGCATACCATTTCATAATATATCCAACTATAATTGACTTGATAATAATCTTGATGAACTCGACGACTCGAATGCAACGTCTTTTGAAATATGCCATGAATGACTCCAAGTAATATCTATAAAATGAGCAAATACACAGCGGAAGATTTCTTTCGTACCTGAGAATAAACATGCTTTAAAGTGTCAACCAAAAGGTTGGTGAGTTCATTAGTTTAACTTAAACAATCGTTTCCATCATTTTAATAGACCACAAGATTTCAGATTTCCATTTCTCATAAACATGCGTCCCATGCATAGAGACAAAAATATCATTCATATGGATTGAACACCTGGTAACCGACATTAACAATATGCATATATAAGAATATCCCCATCATTCCGGGATCCTCCTTCGGACATGATATAAATTTCGAAGTACTAAAACATCCGGTACTTTGGATGGGGCTTGTTGGACCCGATAGATCTATCTTTAGGATTCGCGTCAATTAGGGTGTCTGTTCCCTAATTCTTAGATTACCAGACTTAATAAAAAGGGGCATATTCGACTTCGATAATCCAACCATAGAATGTAGTTTCACGTACTTGTGTCAATTTCGTAAAACAGTTATAAAAGTTGCGCATGTATTCTCAGCCCAAAAATATAAAGGGTAAAAAGGCAAATGAAACTCACCTAATGTATTTTGTAGTAAAAATACATATAACGACATTGAATAAGTATAGAGTTGGCCTCGGATTCACGAACCTATATTAATTATACATATTTATATATCGGTCAAAATTTGTCTAACAATTTAGGCCAAGTCATAGTGTACCACAATCCTAATGCTCGAGTCAGACTCAACAGTATAGTAACATGTTATATTACTCATGTTTAGTTAAAATTCTAGTAAAAGGTGACGTGTGAAACAATGTATCACAACTGGTTTCATAATCATAAAATATAGTATTTTAGTTTTTAGAGAAAGTCAATACAAAAATATTAACTGAAAAGTTAACGGAAAAGTCAAAGTTCAAGGTCAAAAGTCAAAGATTAAAGTCAAAAGTCAAAGGTTAAAGTAAAAACGAGGTCGCATGCAAAAATACAATAACTTATACAAAAATGATTTTTCGGTCAAACATGACTAAACGACCACTTCAGCGATTTTTAGAAAAATTATCGGAACTCCGATTGATAAACGGCCAAAGATAAAAGTTACATTTTACCAAAAAGATTAAGCATAAATTTTTACAGAAGTAAACTAAACCTAGACAACTCGTAGTTGCCAACGCGGTTTCGGCGTTTCAAAGTTACTTTTTCAGCTTTAATAAATTTACAAAAGTGACCGAGTAGCCTACTTTGGAGATTTTTAGAAAATTCCTCGAAACTCGAATTGGCAAACGGTCAAAGCCTTCAAATTCTCGTTACCACAAAGATATAACATGATTTTTGGCAAAAGTAAACACACATCAGGCCGACCATGACAACTGATACAAAACTGACATTTTTAATCAAAAGTTTCAGCTCTTTTTAGAATTTTAAAATGTGACCATACAGTCAACTTTGACAATTTTTAGAAAAATCGTCGAGACTCGAATTGACAAACGGCCAGAGTCGTTTATTAGACCTTACAGCAAAGAACTCAGTGGTATTTTTGTTTTAATCTGAAACAACGCAGATCAGCGAGAATTTCAGTTTCCGTTTCGACGTTTCAACAAAATTTACAAAACTTCTTTTATCCATAACTTGACAACCGTTCAACGAAACGAGACGTGCTTTATATGAAAATTCATCTACTCAACGAGTAGAATCTAAATAACCACTTTTTATTACCCAGAAAATTAGTTCACTAATTATCATTAGCAATCTTAATTACGAAATTAATTGTTTAATTCATAACTTTCTAACCGTTCATCGAATTCATTCGATATCTAAATGAAAAGTTCTTAATTTTTCACTAGCTTTCCAATGACATGCATATCTTATACCTTATTTCATCCCTAGTATAACAACCTTTAAGATTCAACATAACCTATCTAAGGGCAATATCAAATGTACAAATATGCATAATTCTATTTTCTCGAGCACTAGTCAGGGATACACTATTAGTATGTAAAAATTAAATTATGAGTACTCACGTATCAATATTGAGATTCAATATTGCAGGAAAGTACGTAGACGCAACGGAGATGATAAACACTAAATTGACCCCATGAGTATACCCATGAACCATACCCATCACCTCCATAGCTATAACCCATAATTTCCTTAGCCCTATCCTACTCAAAAAAATTCATTTCTGAGAGCACGCGGGCAGAACCTCGTCGTAGTATTTTGTGTAATACAAATAATACTACTAGTAATAAAAATAAGATTAATAATAATAATAGTTTTAATCTCTATAATAATAATAATTATTATTATAATTATTATAAATATAATATGTATATAGAGAGAGTTTTGAGAGACCGAAGAGTAAAATGAATTCGGGAGCAAATATATCGAACTTATAGCATTTTAGCCAACACTCGCATGATCATGTTTCCAGCTGTTATGCATTGAAATTCCTGGCCGACACTCCATCCTTATATTACATATGTTATATAGATTTATAATTTATTTAATATATATTATATTTAATCTTTAGAATTAATTAAATATTATATTATATTTACGCTCATGGAAAAATTATAATTTTTACAAAAATGACACGGGCGTGATCTCATAACTCATGTACCACTTTCAGTTTTTCGGGCGCACTTTCGTACGATTAGGAAATTAGTCTTTTACGTTACGCGACGTGTACCTTTATCAATAATTTGACTTACTCATCAATAAATTACCTTATAAAAAAATGTAACTTATAAAATTGAGCGTTGTGGTCATTTACTTTTATAAATCAGTGACTCGTTGTTTATCAAAATATTTTATTTTAAATTAAACGTTTTGTGACATGTACCTTTATTATTAACTAGACTTAAATTAATTAAAAACTAACCCACTCAAAGTGTAACTTAATCTTTTGAGTGTTTTGGTCATTTCCTTTTATAAATCGACGTCTCGTTATATAACAAAATATAAATTTAATCTTATTAGTTTGAATCAAAACGTTTTATGACTAAAATAAAATATATGTACATTTAAAATTTATAAACTTATACATAATGCATTTGTTTGAACTATTTATCTAATAATATAATATTTCAGTTTTCAAAATTAATTAAATTTCAAAGACCAATATATATATATATATATATATATATATATATATATATATATATATATATATATATATATATATATATATATATATATATATATATATAACATTAAAATCGTGTGAATACAAGATATTGTTATATCACCTAACGGTTATGCTCGAAAACTTAATCTGATATAACTTATTTATGTGCCAACCTTTACTTTAATTTCTCAAAGGCTCTAGTTAAAATATCTAATTATAGATCGAATCAATGAACAAGGGTTACTATCTTTTACCTAACTAATATATCTAACATACATAATCACGTTCTATATACATTGCAAGTTATCAACCAAGTGTTATAAAATTCAACCCTCCACCAACCTTTGACTAATCCTCGATAAGAACACTGTCGTTCTTGCATGCGTATCATTTCACTAAATTTCCGAATACCGTTAAAAAAGTAAGGGTTTCCTAATTCAAAGTGGACCTCATAACAGAGACTCATAATCATAGTTCAATGTATCCGATAATTTAATCATTTGATATTATCTTTTAATCTCGTCGATAAACTTACATCGAACAAATACGTTCGTATAAAGTATTATTCAATCAATACCTTGATAACATTTCCAACCTCATTAGATAGATCTCATAGCTTATATTCATATTAACTAATCCGTTCAATGTTTCATTAATATATTTCAATTTCATAATCACACCTATGAATACGTATATATCTTTATTTACACATAATTGTTCGTGAATCATCGGGCATGGTCAAAGAGTATTTGATTACATGAATATAGTTTCAAAACTTTCGAGACTCAACATTACACATTTTTGCTTATCGTGTCGGATACATATAAAGATTAAAGTTTAAATTTGATCGGAAATTTCCGGGTCATCACATTGAAATGTCCCGTTCTTATTGATTAAAAACGTTCCATATTAATTGATTTCGTTGCGAGGTTTTGACCTCTATATGAGACATTTTTCAAAGACTGCATTCATTTTTAAACAAACCATAACCTTTATTTCATCAATAAAGGTTTAAAAAGCTTTACGTAGATTATCAAATAATGATAATCTAAAATATCCTGTTTACACACGACCATTACATAATGGTTTACAATACAAATATGTTACAACAAAATAAGTTTCTTGAATGCAGTTTTTACACAATATCATACAAGCATGGACTCCAAATCTTGTCCTTATTTAAGTATGCGACAGCGGAAGCTCTTAATAATCACCTGAGAATAAACATGCTTAAAACGTCAACAAAAATGTTGGTGAGTTATAGGTTTAACCTATATATATCAAATCGTAACAATAGACCACAAGATTTCATATTTCAATACACATCCCATACATAGAGATAAAAATCATTCATATGGTGAACTCCTGGTAACCGACAATAACAAGATGCATATATAAGAATATCCCCATCATTCCGGGACACCCTTCGGATATGATATAAATTTCGAAGTACTAAAGCATCCGGTACTTTGGATGGGGTTTGTTAGGCCCAATAGATCTATCTTTAGGATTCGCGTCAATTAGGGTGTCTGTTCCCTAATTCTTAGATTACCAGACTTAATAAAAAGGGGCATATTCGATTTCGATAATTCAACCATAGAATGTAGTTTCACGTACTTGTGTCTATTTTGTAAATCATTTATAAAACCTGCATGTATTCTCATCCCAAAAATATTAGATTTTAAAAGTGGGACTATAACTCACTTTCACAGATTTTTACTTCGTCGGGAAGTAAGACTTGGCCACTGGTTGATTCACGAACCTATAACAATATATACATATATATCAAAGTATGTTCAAAATATATTTACAACACTTTTAATATATTTTGATGTTTTAAGTTTATTAAGTCAGCTGTCCTCGTTAGTAACCTACAACTAGTTGTCCACAGTTAGATGTACAGAAATAAATCGATAAATATTATCTTGAATCAATCCACGACCCAGTGTATACGTATCTCAGTATTGATCACAACTCAAACTATATATATTTTGGAATCAACCTCAACCCTGTATAGCTAACTCCAATATTCACATATAGAGTGTCTATGGTTGTTCCGAAATATATATAGATGTGTCGACATGATAGGTTGAAACATTGTATACGTGTCTATGGTATCTCAAGATTACATAATATATAATACAAGTTGATTAAGTTATGGTTGGAATAGATTTGTTACCAATTTTCACGTAGCTAAAATGAGAAAAATTATCCAATCTTGTTTTACCCATAACTTCTTCATTTTAAATCCGTTTTGAGTGAATCAAATTGCTATGGTTTCATATTGAACTCTATTTTATGAATCTAAACAAAAAAAGTATAGGTTTATAGTCGGAAAAATAAGTTACAAGTCGTTTTTGTAAAGGTAGTCATTTCAGTCGAAAGAACGACGTCTAGATGACCATTTTAGAAAACATACTTCCACTTTGAGTTTAACCATAATTTTTGGATATAGTTTCATGTTCATAATAAAAATCATTTTCTCAGAATAACAACTTTTAAATCAAAGTTTATCATAGTTTTTAATTAACTAACCCAAAACAGCCCGCGGTGTTACTACGACGGCGTAAATCCGGTTTTACGGTGTTTTTCGTGTTTCCAGGTTTTAAATCATTAAGTTAGCATATCATATAGATATAGAACATGTGTTTAGTTGATTTTAAAAGTCAAGTTAGAAGGATTAACTTTTGTTTGCGAACAAGTTTAGAATTAACTAAACTATGTTCTAGTGATTACAAGTTTAAACCTTCGAATAAGATAGCTTTATATGTATGAATTGAATGATGTTATGAACATCATTACTACCTTAAGTTCCTTGGATGAACCTACTGGAAAAGAGAAAAATGGATCTAGCTTCAATGGATCCTTGGATGGCTCAAAGTTCTTGAAGCAAAATCATGACACGAAAACAAGTTCAAGTAAGATCATCACTTGAAATAAGATTGTTATAGTTATAGAAATTGAACCAAAGTTTGAATATGATTATTACCTTGTATTAGAATGATAACCTACTGTAAGAAACAAAGATTTCTTGAGGTTGGATGATCACCTTACAAGATTGGAAGTGAGCTAGCAAACTTGAAAGTATTCTTGATTTTATGAAACTAGAACTTTTGGAATTTATGAAGAACACTTAGAACTTGAAGATAGAACTTGAGAGAGTTCAATTAGATGAAGAAAATTGAAGAATTAAAGTGTTTGTAGGTGTTTTTTGTCGTTGGTGTATGGATTAGATATAAAGGATATGTAATTTTGTTTTCATGTAAATAAGTCATGAATGATTACTCATATTTTTGTAATCTTATGAGATATTTCATGCTAGTTGCCAAATGATGGTTCCCACATGTGTTAGGTGACTCACATGGGCTGCTAAGAGCTGATCATTGGAGTGTATATACCAATAGTACATACATCTAAAAGCTGTGTATTGTACGAGTACGAATACGGGTGCATACGAGTAGAATTGTTGATGAAACTGAACGAGAATGTAATTGTAAGCATTTTTGTTAAGTAGAAGTATTTTGATAAGTGTATTGAAGTCTTTCAAAAGTGTATAAATACATATTAAAACACTACATGTATATACATTTTAACTGAGTCGGTAAGTCATCGTTAGTCGTTACATGTAAGTGTTGTTTTGAAACCTTTAGGTTAACGATCTTGTTAAATGTTGTTAACCCAATGTTTATAATATCAAAAGAGATTTTAAATTATTATATTATCATGATATTATGATGTACGAATATCTCTTAATATGATATATATACATTAAATGTCGTTACAACGATAAACGTTACATATATGTCTCGTTTCAAAATCATTAAGTTAGTAGTCTTGTTTTTACATATGTAGTTCATTGTTAATATAATTAATGATATGTTTACTTATCATAATATCATGTTAACTATATATATAACCATATATATGTCATCATATAGTTTTTTTACAAGTTTTAACGTTCGTGAATCACCGGTCAACTTGGGTGGTCAATTGTCTATATGAAACCTATTTCAATTAATCAAGTCTTAACAAGTTTGATTGCTTAACATGTTGGAAACATTTAATCATGTAAACATCAATCTCAATTAATATATATAAACATGGAAAAGTTCGGGTCACTACAGTACCTACCCGTTAAATAAATTTCGTCCCGAAATTTTAAGCTGTTGAAGGTGTTGACGAATCTTCTGGAAATAGATGCGGGTATTTCTTTTTCATCTGATCTTCACGCTCCCAGGTGAACTCGGGTCCTCTACGATCATTCCATCGAACCTTAACAATTGGTATCTTGTTTTGCTTAAGTCTTTTAACCTCACGATCCATTATTTCGACGGGTTCTTCGATGAATTGGAGTTTTTCGTTGATTTGGATTTCATCTAACGGAATAGTGAGATCTTCTTTAGCAAAACATTTCTTCAAATTCGAGACGTGGAAAGTGTTATGTACAGCCGCGAGTTGTTGAGGTAACTCAAGTCGGTAAGCTACTGGTCCGACACGATCAATAATCTTGAATGGTCCAATATACCTTGGATTTAATTTCCCTCGTTTACCAAATCGAACAACGCCTTTCCAAGGTGAAACTTTAAGCATGACCATCTCTCCAATTTCAAATTCTATATCTTTTCTTTTAATGTCAGCGTAGCTCTTTTGTCGACTTTGGGCGGTTTTCAACCGTTGTTGAATTTGGATGATCTTCTCGGTAGTTTCTTGTATAATCTCCGGACCCGTAATCTGTCTATCCCCCACCTCACTCCAACGAATCGGAGACCTGCACTTTCTACCATAAAGTGCTTCAAACGGCGCCATCTCAATGCTTGAATGGTAGCTGTTGTTGTAGGAAAATTCTGCTAACGGTAGATGTCGATCCCAACTGTTTCCGAAATCAATAACACATGCTCGTAGCATGTCTTCAAGCGTTTGTATCGTCCTTTCGCTCTGCCCATCAGTTTGTGGATGATAGGCAGTACTCATGTCTAGACGAGTTCCTAATGCTTATTTTGAAACGAGACATATATGTAACGATTATCGTAAGTGTTCATATAGAATAAATGATTTAACCTATCATGTCGACACATCTATATATATTTTATATTGTGAAACCAATATAGCTTGACGTGTTCTAATGCAGTTAACATGGTGGAATTTAACAAAATAAGTTTCTGTACTAAACGTAATTACCAAAACATTTATATTTATATTTTACTAAGTGTTGAGGAAAAATGTATTTCCGAAAGAATTAGTGTAAAAAGAATTTCCAAAATTCAGTGATTTCCATTGCAAAAGAATTTCGCTAATATATTGGAAGTGAGCTAGCAAACTTGTAGGTGTTTTTAATTGTGATTTATTGATAATCACGATATTAAAAATGATGATGTAGTTGAATGATGATGATTAGATGATGATTAGGTGATGATATTATTAATGAGAGGAAGAAGAAAAGGATATATGAAACAGATAGAATGACGGATTTTATATAATTAACTGTCATGTTAAATCAGAAAACAAGATCAGTCAGATTGGTTTAGGGTGTTGGCGGACTGAAATGTCCCGTTCTTATTGATTAAAAACGTTCCATATTAATTGATTTCGTTGCGAGGTTTTGACCTCTATATGAGACGTTTTTCAAAGACTGCATTCATTTTTAAACAAACCATAACCTTTATTTCATCAATAAAGGTTTAAAAAGCTTTACGTAGATTATCAAATAATGATAATCTAAAATATCCTGTTTACACACGACCATTACATAATGGTTTACAATACAAATATGTTACAACAAAATAAGTTTCTTGAATGCAGTTTTTACACAATATCATACAAGCATGGACTCCAAATCTTGTCCTTATTTAAGTATGCGACAGCGGAAGCTCTTAATAATCACCTGAGAATAAACATGCTTAAAACGTCAACAAAAATGTTGGTGAGTTATAGGTTTAACCTATATATATCAAATCGTAACAATAGACCACAAGATTTCATATTTCAATACACATCCCATACATAGAGATAAAAATCATTCATATGGTGAACACCTGGTAACCGACAATAACAAGATGCATATATAAGAATATCCCCATCATTCCGGGACACCCTTCGGATATGATATAAATTTCGAAGTACTAAAGCATCCGGTACTTTGGATGGGGTTTGTTAGGCCCAATAGATCTATCTTTAGGATTCGCGTCAATTAGGGTGTCTGTTCCCTAATTCTTAGATTACCAGACTTAATAAAAAGGGGCATATTCGATTTCGATAATTCAACCATAGAATGTAGTTTCACGTACTTGTGTCTATTTTGTAAATCATTTATAAAACCTGCATGTATTCTCATCCCAAAAATATTAGATTTTAAGAGTGGGACTATAACTCACTTTCACAGATTTTTACTTCGTCGGGAAGTAAGACTTGGCCACTGGTTGATTCACGAACCTATAACAATATATACATATATATCAAAGTATGTTCAAAATATATTTACAACACTTTTAATATATTTTGATGTTTTAAGTTTATTAAGTCAGCTGTCCTCGTTAGTAACCTACAACTAGTTGTCCACAGTTAGATGTACAGAAATAAATCGATAAATATTATCTTGAATCAATCCACGACCCAGTGTATACGTATCTCAGTATTGATCACAACTCAAACTATATATATTTTGGAATCAACCTCAACCCTGTATAGCTAACTCCAACATTCACATATAGAGTGTCTATGGTTGTTCCGAAATATATATAGATGTGTCGACATGATAGGTCGAAACATTGTATACGTGTCCAAAATTAATAAGTTTACATAAGTTAAGATGTCCAAAATTCAGTGATAAGTATACAATATATTAGCGATGGTTCGCTAAGACCATCGCTCTGATACCAATTGTCGATCCCGTAACAAAATAAAGGTTATGCCTCAATCTTTTCTTCCGCATTTCAGTTGGTATCAGAGCGTTGGTCTTAGAGAACCAGAAAAATTGCATTAGTGTGTCTTATCGAGTTTGTTAGGAAGCATTAGTGATTCTGGACTTCGACCGTGTTTTCTTTAAAAATGATTGCTTAACATTTTTGTTGGAAACTATATATTTTTAACATATGAATATTATGTGATATATTAATCTCTTAACGTGTTTGATATTATGTGATAGATGTCTACCTCTAGAACAAGTCCCATTGACTCACCTAATAATAATGAAGAGTCAAATGTAAATTGGAATGATTCGTGGACTGATTCACAAGTTCCCGAAGAGGAACCGGAAGAAGAGTCGGAACCGGAAGAAGAATCGGAACCGGACGAAGAATCGGAACCGGAAGAAGAATCGGAACCGGTGGGGGAAATAATAAAACGGTTAAGTAAAAGAGAATCCTCAACCAACCGACCAAGGTTAATTATGGTCAATGGTGTTTCCGCCAAGGAAGCAAAATATTGGGAGGATTACCAATTCTCCGATGAATCGGATTCCGACGAGAATTCCAATGATGTTATAGAAATTACCCCAACTGAATTTAAAAAGGCAAAAGAAAATAATAAGGGAAAGGGCATAAAAATAGAGAAATCTAATTCCAACCCCGATGAACTTTATATGTATCGTCAACCCCTGAAGTTCTTAAGTTGTAACAATGACCCGGGAACCTCTAAACCACCAGGTTTTTCTAAACCAATGTGGACAACGACGGCTCGTATTAGGGGAACATCATATATCCCTAGAAACTTGGCAAAACGAACCAAAACCGAAGAAGAAGAAACGACCGAGTCAGAATAAGATAGTTGTATTCGTGTGGTGTAATATATGTAATATAGTGTTCTTATGCTTTATGATATATGTAAAAATTGCTTGTATTAATAAGTATTTTTTTATGAATCTAACTCTTGTCTATTTTACAGTTTAAAAACACAAAATGGATAGACAACCCAATATTTTAAGAGACTTACCCGGAGACATGATTGATGAAATCTTGTCTAGAGTCGGCCAGAATTCCTCGGCACAACTATTTAAGGCGAGATCAGTTTGTAAGACATTCGAAGAACGTTCCAAGAATGTCTTGGTTTATAAGAGACTTTCGTTTGAAAGATGGGGGATATCACATTGGGAAACCCATAAGTTACGATGTGTTTACTTTGATGCATATATTGCGGGGAACCCAAATGCTATTTTACGCAACGGGTTAAGAAATTATTTTGACTCAATATATCCGAATATTGGACTTCGTGATTTAGAAAAAGCAGCTAACATGCAACATAAAGAAGCATGTTATGCTTACGGATTAGTAATGTTCGCTTCTCACCAAAGTGAGAATAAGAACATCGGGCTACAACTATTAAACAAAACGTTTCCACAAGTGACGGAGTCGGTAATTGGGGTAAGAAATGAGGTTTTTAGATTATTACGGGACTGTTGGACATTACGTAACCCTCGTCCCTTTGACGACGTTACAACACGCTGTCTTATCAACGGCCATAACGGTTATGTTGCACAAGACCAAGGATGGGAAGTAGTCCTAGTAAAACCAGAATGCATGACTTGTTTCTGGACGTATGAATTACGTGTCTTTATTGCCTTTGCTGAACGACTTGTGTACTAGCTAGAATTATCTTCACAACTATCTTGTATCAAAGTTATTGTGTGCTATATTTCATGCTTTATGTAAAATAAGCGGTATTGTAAGTTTGTAAAATATTGTATAAAAGTTTGAACGAGAAATATTATTATAATCAGTTTTTCATATAGAATTGTAGTAGTTGAATTGTATATTAGCTACTAAGTATGAACTTAACGGGTAGGTACTACCCGAATTTAAACTTATAAAACGCTAATATATAATCAGTTTAGTGTAACGATCGCTCTAAATATTTCAAAATTCACTGAATTGTATACATTGTATACTTATGGTTTAGCTTCTAACTTGAATAAACATAAACACACCAAAGGTGTGAAAAGAATCACTCGGGGTTCTGCACCAAATTTTGCAACAAGTGTAAAAGAAATGGTCATAGCGCGGCGAAGTGTGAGGTCTACGGACCAGGGGTTAATAGAACGAAAGGAACAAATGGTGTCGGAACGAGTAATGGCGGAGCAAGTAGTGTCGGAGCAAGTTATGCCAATGTAGTTTGTTATAAATGTGGAAAACCGGGCCACATTATTAGAAATTGCCCGAACCAGGAGAACACGAATGGACAAGGCCGCGGAAGAGTTTTCAATATTAATGCGGCAGAGGCACAAGAAGATCCGGAGCTTGTTACGGGTACGTTTTTTATTGACAATAAATCTGCTTACGTTTTATTTGATTCGGGTGCGGATAGAAGCTATATGAGTAGAGATTTTTGTGCTAAATTAAGTTGTCCATTGACGCCTTTGGATAGTAAATTTTTACTCGAATTAGCAAATGGTAAATTAATTTCAGCAGATAATATATGTCGGAATCGAGAAATTAAACTGGTTAGCGAAACATTTAAGATTGATTTGATACCAGTAGAGTTAGGGAGTTTTGATGTGATAATCGGTATGGACTGGTTGAAAGAAGTGAAAGCAGAGATCGTTTGTTACAAAAATGCAATTCGCATTATACGAGAAAAAGGAAAACCCTTAATGGTGTACGGAGAAAAGGGCAACACGAAGCTACATCTTATTAGTAATTTGAAGGCACAAAAACTAATAAGAAAAGGTTGCTATGCTGTTCTAGCACACGTCGAGAAAGTACAAACTAAAGAAAAAAGCATCAATGATGTTCCCATTGCAAAAGAATTTCCCGATGTATTTCCGAAAGAATTACCGGGATTACCCCCACATCGATCCGTTGAATTTCAAATAGATCTTGTACCAGGAGCTGCACCAATAGCTCGTGCTCCTTACAGACTCGCACCCAGCGAGATGAAAGAACTGCAAAGCCAATTACAAGAACTTTTAGAGCGTGGTTTCATTCGACCAAGCACATCACCGTGGGGAGCTCCTGTTTTGTTTGTCAAGAAGAAAGATGGTACATTCAGGTTGTGTATCGACTACCGAGAGTTGAACAAACTTACCATCAAGAACCGCTACCCACTACCGAGAATCGACGACTTATTTGATCAACTACAAGGCTCGTCTGTTTATTCAAAGATTGACTTACGTTCCGGGTACCATCAAATGCGGGTGAAAGAAGATGATATTCCAAAGACTGCTTTCAGAACACGTTACGGTCATTACGAGTTTATGGTCATGCCGTTTGGTTTAACTAATGCACCAGCTGTGTTCATGGACCTTATGAACCGAGTGTGTGGACCATACCTTGACAAGTTTGTCATTGTTTTCATTGATGACATACTTATTTACTCAAAGAATGACCAAGAACACGGTGAACATTTGAGAAAGGTGTTAGAAGTATTGAGGAAAGAAGAATTGTACGCTAAGTTTTCAAAGTGTGCATTTTGGTTGGAAGAAGTTCAATTCCTCGGTCACATAGTGAACAAAGAAGGTATTAAGGTGGATCCGGCAAAGATAGAAACTGTTGAAAAGTGGGAAACCCCGAAAACTCCGAAACACATACGCCAGTTTTTAGGACTAGCTGGTTACTACAGAAGGTTCATCCAAGATTTTTCCAGAATAGCAAAACCCTTGACTGCATTAACGCATAAAGGGAAGAAATTTGAATGGAATGATGAACAAGAGAAAGCGTTTCAGTTATTGAAGAAAAAGCTAACTACGGCACCTATATTGTCATTGCCTGAAGGGAATGATGATTTTGTGATTTATTGTGACGCATCAAAGCAAGGTCTCGGTTGTGTATTAATGCAACGAACGAAGGTGATTGCTTATGCGTCTAGACAATTGAAGATTCACGAACAAAATTATACGACGCATGATATGGAATTAGGCGCGGTTGTTTTTGCATTAAAGACTTGGAGGCACTACTTATATGGGGTCAAAAGTATTATATATACCGACCACAAAAGTCTGCAACACATATTTAATCAGAAACAACTGAATATGAGGTAGCGTAGGTGGATTGAATTGTTGAATGATTACGACTTTGAGATTCGTTACCACCCAGGGAAGGCAAATGTAGTAGCCGATGCCTTGAGCAGGAAGGACAGAGAACCCATTCGAGTAAAATCTATGAATATAATGATTCATAATAACCTTACTACTCAAATAAAGGAGGCGCAACAAGGAGTTTTAAAAGAGGGAAATTTAAAGGATGAAATACCCAAAGGATCGGAGAAGCATCTTAATATTCGGGAAGACGGAACCCGGTATAGGGCTGAAAGGATTTGGGTACCAAAATTTGGAGATATGAGAGAAATGGTACTTAGAGAAGCTCATAAAACCAGATACTCAATACATCCTGGAACGGGGAAGATGTACAAGGATCTCAAGAAACATTTTTGGTGGCCGGGTATGAAAGCCGATGTTGCTAAATACGTAGGAGAATGTTTGACGTGTTCTAAGGTCAAAGCTGAGCATCAGAAACCATCAGGTCTACTTCAACAACCTGAAATCCCGGAATGGAAATGGGAAAACATTACCATGGATTTCATCACTAAATTGCCAAGGACTGCAAGTGGTTTTGATACTATTTGGGTAATAGTTGATCGTCTCACCAAATCAGCACACTTCTTGCCAATAAGAGAAGATGACAAGATGGAGAAGTTAGCACGACTGTATTTGAAGGAAGTCATCTCCAGACATGGAATACCAATCTCTATTATCTCTGATAGGGATGGCAGATTTATTTCAAGATTCTGGCAGACATTACAGCAAGCATTAGGAACTCGTCTAGACATGAGTACTGCCTATCATCCACAAACTGATGGGCAGAGCGAAAGGACGATACAAACGCTTGAAGACATGCTACGAGCATGTGTTATTGATTTCGGAAACAGTTGGGATCGACATCTACCATTAGCAGAATTTTCCTACAACAACAGCTACCATTCAAGCATTGAGATGGCGCCGTTTGAAGCACTTTATGGTAGAAAGTGCAGGTCTCCGATTTGTTGGAGTGAAGTGGGGGATAGACAGATTACGGGTCCGGAGATTATACAAGAAACTACCGAGAAGATCATCCAAATTCAACAACGGTTGAAAACCGCCCAAAGTCGACAAAAGAGCTACGCTGACATTAAAAGAAAAGATATAGAATTTGAAATTGGAGAGATGGTCATGCTTAAAGTTGCACCTTGGAAAGGCGTTGTTCGATTTGGTAAACGAGGGAAATTAAATCCAAGGTATATTGGACCATTCAAGATTATTGATCGTGTCGGACCAGTAGCTTACCGACTTGAGTTACCTCAACAACTCGCGGCTGTACATAACACTTTCCACGTCTCGAATTTGAAGAAATGTTTTGCTAAAGAAGATCTCACTATTCCGTTAGATGAAATCCAAATCAACGGAAAACTTCAATTCATCGAAGAACCCGTCGAAATAATGGATCGTGAGGTTAAAAGACTTAAGCAAAACAAGATACCAATTGTTAAGGTTCGATGGAATGCTCGTAGAGGACCCGAGTTCACCTGGGAGCGTGAAGATCAGATGAAGAAGAAATACCCGCATCTATTTCCAGAAGATTCGTCAACACCTTCAACAGCTTAAAATTTCGGGACGAAATTTATTTAACGGGTAGGTACTGTAGTGACCCGAACTTTTCCATGTTTATATATATTAATTGAGATTGATATTTACATGATTAAATGTTTCCAACATGTTAAGCAATCAAACTTGTTAAGACTTGATTAATTGAAATAGGTTTCATATAGACAATTGACCACCCAAGTTGACCGGTGATTCACGAACGTTAAAACTTGTAAAAACTATATGATGACATATATATGATTATATATATAGTTAACATGATATTAGGATATGTAAACATATCATTAAGTATATTAACAATGAACTACATATGTAAAAACAAGACTACTAACTTAATGATTTTGAAACGAGACATATATGTAACGATTATCGTTGTAACGACATTTAATGTATATATATCATATTAAGAGATATTCGTACATCATAATATCATGATAATATAATAATTTAAAATCTCTTTTGATATTATAAACATTGGGTTAACAACATTTAACAAGATCGTTAACCTAAAGGTTTCAAAACAACATTTACATGTAACGACTAACGATGACTTAACGACTCAGTTAAAATGTATATACATGTAGTGTTTTAATATGTATTCATACACTTTTGAAAGACTTCAAGACACTTATCAAAATACTTCTACTTAACAAAAATGCTTACAATTACATCCTCGTTCAGTTTCATCAACAATTCTACTCGTATGCACCCGTATTCGTACTCGTACAATACACAGCTTTTAGATGTATGTACTATTGGTATATACACTCCAATGATCAGCTCTTAGCAGCCCATGTGAGTCACCTAACACATGTGGGAACCATCATTTGGCAACTAGCATGAAATATCTCATAAAATTACAAAAATATGAGTAATCATTCATGACTTATTTACATGAAAACAAAATTACATATCCTTTATATCTAATCCATACACCAACGACCAAAAACACCTACAAACACTTTCATTCTTCAATTTTCTTCATCTAATTGATCTCTCTCAAGTTCTATCTTCAAGTTCTAAGTGTTCTTCATAAATTCCAAAAGTTCTAGTTTCATAAAATCAAGAATACTTTCAAGATTGCTAGCTCACTTTCAATCTTGTAAGGTGATCATCCAACCTCAAGAAATCTTTGTTTCTTACAGTAGGTTATCATTCTAATACAAGGTAATAATCAAATTCAAACTTTGGTTCAATTTCTATAACTATAACAATCTTATTTCAAGTGATGATCTTACTTGAACTTGTTTTCGTGTCATGATTTTGCTTCAAGAACTTTGAGCCATCCAAGGATCCATTGAAGCTAGATCCATTTTTCTCTTTTCCAGTAGGTTCATCCAAGGAACTTAAGGTAGTAATGATGTTCATAACATCATTCGATTCATACATATAAAGCTATCTTATTCGAAGGTTTAAACTTGTAATCACTAGAACATAGTTTAGTTAATTCTAAACTTGTTCGCAAACAAAAGTTAATCCGTCTAACTTGACTTTTAAAATCAACTAAACACATGTTCTATATCTATATGATATGCTAACTTAATGATTTAAAACCTGGAAACACGAAAAACACCGTAAAACCGGATTTACTCCGTCGTAGTAACACCGCGGGCTGTTTTGGGTTAGTTAATTAAAAACTATGATAAACTTTGATTTAAAAGTTGTTATTCTGAGAAAATGATTTTTATTATGAACATGAAACTATATCCAAAAATTATGGTTAAACTCAAAGTGGAAGTATGTTTTCTAAAATGGTCATCTAGACGTCGTTCTTTCGACTGAAATGACTACCTTTACAAAAACGACTTGTAACTTATTTTTCCGACTATAAACCTATACTTTTTCTATTTAGATTCATAAAATAGAGTTCAATATGAAACCATAGCAATTTGATTCACTCAAAACGGATTTAAAATGAAGAAGTTATGGGTAAAACAAGATTGGATAATTTTTCTCATTTTAGCTACGTGAAAATTGGTAACAAATCTATTCCAACCATAACTTAATCAACTTGTATTGTATATTATGTAATCTTGAGATACCATAGACACGTATACAATGTTTCGACCTATCATGTCGACACATCTATATATATTTCGGAACAACCATAGACACTCTATATGTGAATGTTGGAGTTAGCTATACAGGGTTGAGGTTGATTCCAAAATATATATAGTTTGAGTTGTGATCAATACTGAGATACGTATACACTGGGTCGTGGATTGATTCAAGATAATATTTATCGATTTATTTCTGTACATCTAACTGTGGACAACTAGTTGTAGGTTACTAACGAAGACAGCTGACTTAATAAACTTAAAACATCAAAATATATTAAAAGTGTTGTAAATATATTTTGAACATACTTTGATATATATGTATATATTGTTATAGGTTCGTGAATCAACCAGTGGCCAAGTCTTACTTCCCGACGAAGTAAAAATCTGTGAAAGTGAGTTATAGTCCCACTTTTAAAATCTAATATTTTTGGGATGAGAATACATGCAGGTTTTATAAATGATTTACAAAATAGACACAAGTACGTGAAACTACATTCTATGGTTGAATTATCGAAATCGAATATGCCCCTTTTTATTAAGTCTGGTAATCTAAGAATTAGGGAACAGACACCCTAATTGACGCGAATCCTAAAGATAGATCTATTGGGCCTAACAAACCCCATCCAAAGTACCGGATGCTTTAGTACTTCGAAATTTATATCATATCCGAAGGGTGTCCCGGAATGATGGGGATATTCTTATATATGCATCTTGTTATTGTCGGTTACCAGGTGTTCACCATATGAATGATTTTTATCTCTATGTATGGGATGTGTATTGAAACATGAAATCTTGTGGTCTATTGTTACGATTTGATATATATAGGTTAAACCTATAACTCACCAACATTTTTGTTGACGTTTAAAGCATGTTTATTCTCAGGTGAATATTAAGAGCTTCCGCTGTTGCATACTAAAATAAGGACAAGATTTGGAGTCCATGTTTGTATGATATTGTGTAAAAACTGCATTCAAGAAACTGATTTCGATGTAACATATTTGTATTGTAAACCATTATGTAATGGTCGTGTGTAAACAGGATATTTTAGATTATCATTATTTGATAATCTACGTAAAGCTTTTTAAACCTTTATTTATGAAATAAAGGTTATGGTTTGTTTTAAAAATGAATGCAGTCTTTGAAAAACGTCTCATATAGAGGTCAAAACCTCGCAACGAAATCAATTAATATGGAACGTTTTTAATCAATAAGAACGGGACATTTCAGTACTGTAGTGACCCGAACTTTTCCATGTTTATATATATTAATTGAGATTGATGTTTACATGATTAAATGTTTCCAACATGTTAAGCAATCAAACTTGTTAAGACTTGATTAATTGAAATAGGTTTCATATAGACAATTGACCACCCAAGTTGACCGGTGATTCACGAACGTTAAAACTTGTAAAAAAACTATATGATGACATATATATGGTTATATATATAGTTAACATGATATTATGATAAGTAAACATATCATTAATTATATTAACAATGAACTACATATGTAAAAACAAGACTACTAACTTAATGATTTTGAAACGAGACATATATGTAACGTTTATCGTTGTAACGACATTTAATGTATATATATCATATTAAGAGATATTCGTACATCATAATATCATGATAATATAATAATTTAAAATCTCTTTTGATATTATAAACATTGGGTTAACAACATTTAACAAGATCGTTAACCTAAAGGTTTCAAAACAACACTTACATGTAACGACTAACGATGACTTACCGACTCAGTTAAAATGTATATACATGTAGTGTTTTAATATGTATTTATACACTTTTGAAAGACTTCAATACACTTATCAAAATACTTCTACTTAACAAAAATGCTTACAATTACATTCTCGTTCAGTTTCATCAACAATTCTACTCGTATGCACCCGTATTCGTACTCGTACAATACACAGCTTTTAGATGTATGTACTATTGGTATATACACTCCAATGATCAGCTCTTAGCAGCCCATGTGAGTCACCTAACACATGTGGGAACCATCATTTGGCAACTAGCATGAAATATCTCATAAGATTACAAAAATATGAGTAATCATTCATGACTTATTTACATGAAAACAAAATTACATATCCTTTATATCTAATCCATACACCAACGACAAAAAAACACCTACAAACACTTTAATTCTTCAATTTTCTTCATCTAATTGAACTCTCTCAAGTTCTATCTTCAAGTTCTAAGTGTTCTTCATAAATTCCAAAAGTTCTAGTTTCATAAAATCAAGAATACTTTCAAGTTTGCTAGCTCACTTCCAATCTTGTAAGGTGATCATCCAACCTCAAGAAATCTTTGTTTCTTACAGTAGGTTATCATTCTAATACAAGGTAATAATCATATTCAAACTTTGGTTCAATTTCTATAACTATAACAATCTTATTTCAAGTGATGATCTTACTTGAACTTGTTTTCGTGTCATGATTTTGCTTCAAGAACTTTGAGCCATCCAAGGATCCATTGAAGCTAGATCCATTTTTCTCTTTTCCAGTAGGTTCATCCAAGGAACTTAAGGTAGTAATGATGTTCATAACATCATTCAATTCATACATATAAAGCTATCTTATTCGAAGGTTTAAACTTGTAATCACTAGAACATAGTTTAGTTAATTCTAAACTTGTTCGCAAACAAAAGTTAATCCTTCTAACTTGACTTTTAAAATCAACTAAACACATGTTCTATATCTATATGATATGCTAACTTAATGATTTAAAACCTGGAAACACGAAAAACACCGTAAAACCGGATTTACGCCGTCGTAGTAACACCGCGGGCTGTTTTGGGTTAGTTAATTAAAAACTATGATAAACTTTGATTTAAAAGTTGTTATTCTGAGAAAATGATTTTTATTATGAACATGAAACTATATCCAAAAATTATGGTTAAACTCAAAGTGGAAGTATGTTTTCTAAAATGGTCATCTAGACGTCGTTCTTTCGACTGAAATGACTACCTTTACAAAAACGACTTGTAACTTATTTTTCCGACTATAAACCTATACTTTTTTTGTTTAGATTCATAAAATAGAGTTCAATATGAAACCATAGCAATTTGATTCACTCAAAACGGATTTAAAATGAAGAAGTTATGGGTAAAACAAGATTGGATAATTTTTCTCATTTTAGCTACGTGAAAATTGGTAACAAATCTATTCCAACCATAACTTAATCAACTTGTATTATATATTATGTAATCTTGAGATACCATAGACACGTATACAATGTTTCAACCTATCATGTCGACACATCTATATATATTTCGGAACAACCATAGACACTCTATATGTGAATATTGGAGTTAGCTATACAGGGTTGAGGTTGATTCCAAAATATATATAGTTTGAGTTGTGATCAATACTGAGATACGTATACACTGGGTCGTGGATTGATTCAAGATAATATTTATCGATTTATTTCTGTACATCTAACTGTGGACAACTAGTTGTAGGTTACTAACGAGGACAGCTGACTTAATAAACTTAAAACATCAAAATATATTAAAAGTGTTGTAAATATATTTTGAACATACTTTGATATATATGTATATATTGTTATAGGTTCGTGAATCAACCAGTGGCCAAGTCTTACTTCCCGACGAAGTAAAAATCTGTGAAAGTGAGTTATAGTCCCACTTTTAAAATCTAATATTTTTGGGATGAGAATACATGCAGGTTTTATAAATGATTTACAAAATAGACACAAGTACGTGAAACTACATTCTATGGTTGAATTATCGAAATCGAATATGCCCCTTTTTATTAAGTCTGGTAATCTAAGAATTAGGGAACAGACACCCTAATTGACGCGAATCCTAAAGATAGATCTATTGGGCCTAACAAACCCCATCCAAAGTACCGGATGCTTTAGTACTTCGAAATTTATATCATATCCGAAGGGTGTCCCGGAATGATGGGGATATTCTTATATATGCATCTTGTTATTGTCGGTTACCAGGAGTTCACCATATGAATGATTTTTATCTCTATGTATGGGATGTGTATTGAAATATGAAATCTTGTGGTCTATTGTTACGATTTGATATATATAGGTTAAACCTATAACTCACCAACATTTTTGTTGACGTTTTAAGCATGTTTATTCTCAGGTGATTATTAAGAGCTTCCGCTGTCGCATACTTAAATAAGGACAAGATTTGGAGTCCATGCTTGTATGATATTGTGTAAAAACTGCATTCAAGAAACTTATTTTGTTGTAACATATTTGTATTGTAAACCATTATGTAATGGTCGTGTGTAAACAGGATATTTTAGATTATCATTATTTGATAATCTACGTAAAGCTTTTTAAACCTTTATTGATGAAATAAAGGTTATGGTTTGTTTAAAAATGAATGCAGTCTTTGAAAAATGTCTCATATAGAGGTCAAAACCTCGCAACGAAATCAATTAATATGGAACGTTTTTAATCAATAAGAACGGGACATTTCAGTTGGTATCAGAGCGTTGGTCTTAGAGAACCAGAAAATTTGCATTAGTGTGTCTTATCGAGTTTGTTAGGATGCATTAGTGAGTCTGGACTTCGACCGTGTTTTCTTTAAAAATGATTGCTTAACATTTTTGTTGGAAACTATATATTTTTAACATATGAATATTATGTGATATATTAATCTCTTAACGTGTTTGATATTATGTGATAGATGTCTACCTCTAGAACAAGTCCCATTGACTCACCTAATAATAATGAAGAGTCAAATGTAAATTGGAATGATTTGTGGACTGATTCACAAGTTCCCGAAGAGGAACCGGAAGAAGAGTCGGAACCGGAAGAAGAATCGGAACCGGAAGAAGAATCGGAACCGGATGAAGAAATAGAACCGGTGGGGGAAATAATAAAACGGTTAAGTAAAAGAAAATCCTCAACCAACCGACCAAAGTTAATTATGGTCAATGGTGTTTCCGCCAAGGAAGCAAAATATTGGGAGGATTACCAATTCTCCGATGAATCGGATTCCGACGAGAATTCCGATGATGTTATAGAAATTACCCCAACTGAATTTAAAAAGGCAAAAGAAAATAATAAGGGAAAGGGCATAAAAATAGAGAAATCTAATTCCAACCCCGATGAACTTTATATGTATCGTCAACCGCCGAAGTCCTTAAGTTGTAACAATGACCCGGGAACCTCTAAACCACCAGGTTTTTCTAAACCAATGTGGACAACGACGGCTCGTATTAGGGGAACATCATATATCCCTAGAAACTTGGCAAAACGAACCAAAACCGAAGAAGAAGAAACGAGCGAGTCGGAATAAGATAGTTGTATTCGTGTGGTGTAATATATGGAATATAGTGTTCTTATGCTTTATGATATATGTAAAAATTGCTTGTATTAATAAGTATTTTTTTATGAATCTAACTCTTGTCTATTTTACAGTTTAAAAACACAAAATGGATAGACAACCCAATATTTTAAGAGACCTACCCGGAGACATGATTGATGAAATCTTGTCTAGAGTTGGCCAGAATTCTTCGGCACAACTATTTAAGGCGAGATCAGTTTGTAAGACATTCGAAGAACGTTCCAAGAATGTCTTGGTTTATAAGAGACTTTCGTTTGAAAGATGGGGGATATCACATTGGGAAACCCATAAGTTACGATGTGTTTACTTTGACGCATATATTGCGGGGAACCCAAATGCTATTTTACGCAACGGGTTAAGAAATTATTTTGACTCAATATATCCGAATATTGGACTTCGTGATTTAGAAAAAGCGGCTAACATGCAACATAAAGAAGCATGTTATGCTTACGGATTAGTAATGTTCGCTTCTCACCAAAGTGAGAACAAGAACATCGGGCTACAACTATTAAACAAAACGTTTCCACAAGTGACGAAGTCGGTAATTGGGGTAAGAAATGAGGTTTTTAGATTATTACGGGACTGTTGGACATTACGTAACCCTCGTCCCTTTGATGACGTTACAACACGCTGTCTTATCAACGGCCATAACGGTTATGTTGCACAAGACCAAGGATGGGAAGTAGTCCTAGTAAAACCAGAATGCATGACTTGTTTCTGGACGTATGAATTACGTGTCTTTATTGCCTTTGCTGAACGACTTGTGTACTAGCTAGAATTGTCTTCACAACTATCTTGTATCAAAGTTATTGTGTGCTATATTTCATGCTTTATGTAAAATAAGCGGTATTGTAAGTTTGTAAAATATTGTATAAAAGTTTGAACGCGAAATATTATTATAATCAGTTTTTCATATAGAATTGTAGTAGTTGAATTGTATATTAGCTACTAAGTATGAACTTAACGGGTAGGTGATGTTGTAGCGTGAGGGTACGAAATAGTATTATTTTTAATACAAAATACTACAAAATATGACACAAGTTTTATTAATTTACGGATGGGATATACCTAAACCTTGCTACAACACTATAGGCAGTGTACCTAATCGTAGAGTAGTGTAGTTTTTAGTAAGTCCGGTTCGTTCCACAGGGAGCTGGTGATACTTACTATATTTTTAACTATATTTATACAAAATATATATAATTATATAAGTAGTAATATTATTATAAAAGGGGGGTTTTACCGTTTAATGACCGGTTTGTCGATTCTATATTTTAAGCGTAAAGATAAATGACGATAATTAAAGTGCGTAAAATAATGACAATAAATAAAATGACAGTAAATAAAATTGCGAGTAATAAAATGACAGTAAATAAAGATACGATGAGAAATATAATAAAAGAATTATGCTTATTTAAACTTCCGTAATCATGATGTTTGACGTGTTGATTTTAATTTATTACCATGGGTTAATTGTCCTTTGTCCTGGTTTATTTGATACGTCTATCTGGTTTTTGTCCATAATAGTCCATCGGTCATAAATATAAAGTGCGAGTATCCTCGTCAAATTACCCTTATACCCGAAGTCAAATATTCCAACTGATTAAGGATTTAAACTGTGACGCAGTTATCACTTCTGTCAACAATTACACCAGTTATCACTGTATGTAATCCACCCCTGTTTTAATTAGTTTATGAATATTAATTCATCCACTTGATCAGAATGAATAATCAATTACCCAACCCAATTGATTAATTAAATGATTATAACAGAATACATATGAACATCACTAAATAGGACAACCATAATCATTATTAATTATTAGGTTAATTAATTTGAAGATAGGTTTGACAGACTCCAATGAGTTGTCACTCAATTAGACAATACCCCCCATCTATTAATAGTCAATAGTTCAATTTCCACAAGTGTCGGTCTTTTGCCCAAACCTTAATTATAGTACAAAGCCCAATTACCCAATTTTAGTAATTAGCCCATCATCATGATTACTTCGTTTTAAATAAGCATAATAATAACTTAGCTACGAGACATTAATGTAAAAAGGTTGAACATAACTTACAATGATTAAAAATAGCGTAGCGTTACACGGACAGAATTTCGACTTACACACTCAAATGATCTCTATCATAAATCTTATTATTATCATAATTTAAACTTAAAATTAAGATTATTGTTATATCTTATTACATTAACATTATGATAGAGATATAGAATATAGATATTGATAATTGATATTGATAATTGATAGAAGAAAAAAAGATCGGAAAGAATTTCTTCCTCTACATCATCGAACGTATCGTTCCTTTTATAGGCAAATTAGAATTCAAATTTTCATTTACGACCCCTGAACTATGCTCAATTAACAACTTTTTATTATTTAATATTATTCTTATTATGAATTATTTAAATATTATATTTTATTCTTGTGCATAGTTGACTTGTAATTTTTACACCGTTGCGTCGAGCGCTGAAAGTTGGTTCATGCCTCGGTTCCGGATTTTCGAACGTCCTTTCGTACAATTTTATATCTTGTACTTTGCGTTTTGTAACTTGTACTCTTGTCATTTTTAGACGTTCTTCATCAATAAATTGAACCTTTTGAATTGTATCTTGTACATTTGAGCTTTTTGGACGTTTTGGTCTTTCAAATCTTCGTTTTTGTCTTTAAATCTTCATTTTCGAGCGATTTGCGTCTTTCGTCTTCGCACTTATTTATTTAACTATTACAACTAAAAATAAGGAAATTACATTTAAAAACTTTACATATTGGAACGATATTGCTACTAAATATATGTTCATTTGGAACACTATCAAATATCCCCACACTTGAGCGTTGCTTGTCCTCAAGCAATACAGAACTTGAAATAAAAACATACATGAATCACTTTTTTATTCATCACATTTTGTACATCAGTGATTTTGATATAGCGGTATAAACAATGACAGTAATGATGGTTAAAGGTGGGTGTGTCATCCACAGTTGCCTTGGGTTTAGGTCAACGACACTTGCAATCAAATAGCCGATTTACTTTCGGTTTCCAAAGTAAAGTGCACATTTGAAAGGCGGTTTACAGTCCCACATGACTATAAAAATTTAGATCCTTTAGAAAATAGGATCTTTATGAAAACATTTGATCTTTTGAAAATTCAATCTAGCTTTTACCCTAGATAAGTTTTCTGATTTGATCCACCATTGGTGTTGCAAAATATATTTGTGGATCAATATTTTGGCTAAAAACATTTAGGTTCGTGTAATCCACTGCTATCCCGGTATCGGAAAGCACACATCCAGTTTACTTGTTCCGTATATTACCTTTCGGTAAACTACCGTCCGGTTGTAAAGGAAAGCGATGAACAAGAAACTGTTAAGGCAATGTCCCGTGACATGCAGATGATTATGGTCTTTTAACGTGTCGGATGCTAGAACTATCCTTGGTAGGAGCGATAGTAAAGATCATCCTATGATTTTTCGGTCTGGCACAAGGTCCTGTCTCTGACCATGCTATGCAACCACCGTTCTTACGGTTGACACCCGATTTGGTTCAGGTGACCTAATGAATTCTGATGAATTCTCAAGATTTTACGTTCAATGGTAATGAACGCATTGAAAATGGGTTTTCAGAAAACAAATCGGTTTGTATTTTTGATCAAAATATTTTCTCGTTCAAGCTCGAGTTTAGATATCATTGAATTCCATGAGTTTGAATTCTCAATCTTTAAGGTCAATCTCTAGGATTGAGTAATATCAGTCTTAAAAGCTGATTTTTAATCTTTAAGGAGATTATCCTTTCTGGGGATCTGATTCATTAGTCTTATCAAGCTAATTTGCACGGTGCCCTCCCCATTTTACAAGACAGACCCTCTCATGGTTAGGATAAGTCTGACCACTTGGCGACCCTGTTTGATGCTGAGGTCCGTGGATTTCCTGCTGATTTTAGTGATAACTTTTCTAGGTTTTTCGTCAACCTACAGCTGGTCTGGACGACAACTTCATGACCTAAATCAAGAAGCGCGTGTCTTTTTCGGAAGACTTTACTTCCTTCAAATGATGGAATTGATTCATCGTGTAGATCCATCTCTTCTTTTCTTTCATCGGATAAAACAGTTGATTATCGTTCAAAACAAAAGTATTTTCAATTGTTTGTACAAAAATATGTGATATATGTTTTAAATTGAATAACTTGGTACATTCTTCCCACACTTAGTTTCTTTCTTTGCCTTTTTATTTTCTTTTATTTCATTTTAAATGAATTCAAGCGTTTTAAGTCGTTTCTCAATTTATGTCCTTTTCGAGGTAACGATAATTTCGGTATTAACACCTAGTTTTCATCGTTCATAAATATGTATAAACATGATTTTGAGTTCATTTAGTTGAAAATTTTTCAAATTTTCACAAAATTTGGCAAATAAACCAAGTATAAACCTGAGAGAATTTATAACCCTTCCCCACACTTGAGATCATGCAATGCCCTCATTTGCATGAAATCAGACTATAATTATAAATTCATGAGGGTGATTAGCGTAGAAAAGTGATTAAAAATACCGAGTTTGCAAACATATTGTTATTTCACATTTGATTTTTTGCGTCTTGTCAAAATCAGTAGCTTTTGCTGAACTTCATGACAGTCTTTAAAAGTGCGCTGTTTTACCCTGTTTTGTACATAAGATAAAATATAAACATATATACATATTTTTGAAGTTTGGTTTATAACCCCACTTTTCAAAAATTTATAAAGTATAATATTTTTGGCATACTTTAAATCAATAAAATTAAAAATAATGATAACAAAATTTGTCGCCCCGCCCTCGGGTAAAGTAATTTCGGCTTAATGACCTAGTCTTCAACTCACGACGAATTTTAGAAATCATTTTTTTCAACTTAATGAATTAAAGTAAATTTTGTTTTTAAAATTCACACAAAACTTAAATAAAAAAAAAAATATTAATTTTATATAAAACCTACAAAACAAAAATTCAGAATGGAGGGAGAAAACTAGTTCTTTAGTGTCTGCTAGCGGAAAAGACCAATCGGATTCCATTCTCGGAACTACACGAGAACAGAATAACTAATTCTAGATAACATCGTCTTCTTTTTAGAACATTTGAATCTCCCCACACTTAGGTAGCTGTGGTGTTGAAATTGTGATTAACTTCATCGTCAATTTCTCTTGGTCCATAATCAACTTGCATATCCGTGACTTTTTCTTTAAGCCATTGGTCGGATTCCTGTGTAATATCCACAATTTCAACTAGTTTCTCCTTTTCTTTAGGTGATAGATTGGATACTAACCGGTTACATAACTTAAAGTTCCCCTTGGTTTTAGCATCGCGAATCCGTTTAATAAGTTTCTTCATTGAACTATTAATTACGGGATCATTTAATTTCGTATCAACAACGGGGTTCTTTGTTATCATGTCATCATTAGGTGTTACTTCATTTTCCCCACACTTAGGCGTTTCATTATTGCTAAGTATTACCGTTGGAGTTGGTAAAACAACATGGTTCTTACCAATCGTTTTTGCTGGTTCAACGGTTTTGGTTGGTGGAGATTTAGTCTTTCGAATCATAGAGGTGATCGATTTGTCACCACTACTAAGTGTCATTCTTCCATTTCCTACATCAAATAACGCCCCGGTGGACGCAAAGAATGGTCGACCTAAAATTAGAGGAATGTTTGGGTCCTCTTCTATGTCAATGACAATGAATTCGACTAGAAAGGTTAAATTGCCTACTTGAACGGGTAGGTTGTCAGCAATTCCAACTGGGTGCTTAATGGTTTGATCAAAGAGTCGAACACTCATATCCGTTGGACTTAACTTACCTACACCTAATCTCTTATATAAGGAAAGAGGCATAACACTTACACTTGCACCTAAATCTGCTAGTGCATCATACATGACACAATCACTAAGTAGACAAGGAACAATAAATTCACCCGGATCACCTACCCTAGGTGGAGGTTTTGGTGGAACTGTCTTCACCGGGTTTATATTTACGGCTTTTGTTTCTTGCACTTTCTTATTCTTTTTCTTCTTCTTCTTTCCAGAGGTATCACAATCTTTATTACCTATCACTTGCTCATACTCAACTCCTTTTCTTGGAAACGGGATGGGTGGTTTGTATGGTGCCACCACTGGCTTTACATACTCGGGTGGTGGTGGTGTAACTTCTTCATTGTTACTCTCATCTAAAACCTTCCCATCTTCTGGTGCTGGTTTTTCAGAATTCGTTGAAACCATATTAACATTCTCATTCCGAGGATTTACTTCAGTATTACTCGGTAGCTTTCCTTGTTCCCTCTCACTCATCATGCTAGCAAGAGTACCTACGTGTTTTTCTAGATTCAAAATGGAAGCTTGTTGAGTTCTTAATGACTGATCAAACCTCTCGTTCGTTTGGGTTTGAGTTTCAATAAATTGTGTTTGAGATTCAACTAGCTTGAATACCACGTCTTCCATATTTGACTTTTTCTCTTCGGTTTGTTGTTGTGGTTTATATAAGCCAGGTCTTTGTTGATTGAAAGTGTTGTTTTGAGTTGGTTGGTTATTCGGACCTTGTTGGTTATACCAGTTATTTTCGGGTCCTTTTGGATTGTAAAGAATGTTTTGATTTCGATTGAAGTTTAGCTTTGGCGGTTGATAATTATTTTGATAATTATTTCCAGGCCTTTGGTTCATATAGGAAACATTCTCTCGTTGTTCCAATGTTGGTTCAATGTGACAATCTTTCAATAAGTGTGGTCCACCGCATAGCTCACAACTGATTCGTATTGCGTGAATATCTTTATTCATCTTTTCCATTCGTCTTTCGAAAGCATCTATTTTTGCGGAAACGGAATCAAAGTCATGGCTAGAATCGGCTCTAGCCACTTTAGATGAACGAAAAATATCTTTTTCTTGGTGCCACTCATGCGAGTGGGAGGCTGTGTTATCAATAATTTTGTAAGCTTCAGTTGCGGTTTTCTTCATAATGGAACCACCAGCTGTTATGTCGATGTCTTTTCGTGTAGCAACGTTGACACCTTGGTAGAATATTTGTACTATTTGGTAAGTGTCTAAACCGTGTTGAGGACATCCTCTCAACATCCTTCCGAATCTTGTCCACGCCTCATATAATGTTTCATTTGGCTTTTGCGCGAACGTAACAATTTCTCCTTGAAGTCTCACGGCTTTAGATGCCGGAAAGAATTGTTTAAGAAATTTTTCAACTAAAACATCCCATGTGTCAATCGCCCCTTCAGGTAACGATTCTAACCAATCTTTGGCTTCTCCCTTTAAAGTCCAGGGAAACAACATGAGATAGATCTGCTCATCTTCCACTTCTCGGATTTTGAATAGTGTACAAATTCTTTTAAACGTACGAAGGTGTTCGTTAGGATCTTCATTCGGTGCACCACTGAATTGGCATTGGTTAGTTACCATGTGTAGGATTTGTCCTTTAATTTCATAATCTGGAGCATTAACTTCTGGCTTAATAATGGCGTGACCTTGGCCCGTGCGTGTGGCTCTCATTCGATCTTCCATACTTAGAGGTTCCGTTACTTCCATAATTGAATTCGTTGAATACGAATCACTAGAGGACTCTGATTTAACGGTTTGTGGTTCAGGATCTTGGAATTGTCCTTGAATATGCTCCGGGTTCTTAATTGTGAAGTCGGGTTCAAAAGATGGATTATCGGAAATTTGAGTTGGAGTTCTTGTTCGACTAGATGACGATTCTAAAGAAAAATCAACGACGACAATATTTGCTAAATGTCTTGATCGAGTTACAGGTGGTGAACGTATGAAAGGTGGTGAACGTTTTACTCGGTGCATTCACTGAATATCCTATTAGTTTTTAAAAGGAAAGAAAAATTATATAAGTTATCCAATTAATAGACTTTTTTGATTTTGCCCACGTTTCGAATAGCCAAAAGATGCAGCAGAGGGGCAGGATTCGTTTGGTCTCAATATAATTGAGTACTGTTTGGCTCCAATAACCCGGTCCACGTACAAATCCAACTATTACTACGAACCAGAAAATTTTGATGTCTATTAATTTAACCACTTAAAATAAATTTTCGTAATTTTAAGAAATTTAGATAAGAAGTAGAATAAAAATCTATGTCCTAAAACTAGAATAGCGAGAAATAAGAAAGAAAAAGAGTTCGTCGAAAAAGATCGAAAAATAAAAGGTCGAAAAATAGGCGTCGAAAAATAAAAATAAGAAAGTAGTGCGAAATACGGCGTCGTAAAATTCTAAAGCACCTAAAACTTAGTCTAAGGAATAAGCACTTAAGGGATTTTACGGCAAAGCCTAAAAATTCTAGAAGTAAAAATAACTATGGCAAAACTAAACTTAATACTAAAAGTTGCGACTATAGTCTAAAAATCTAAAGGTAATAAAACTAAAAAAAAACATTTTTTTTTTTTTTAGAGACAAAATTTTAAAAATATATATATTTTTTTTTTTTTACGTTTTTGTTTTTTTTTTTTTTTTTTTCGTTTTTTTTTTTTTTTTTAAAATTTTTTAAAAAAAAACGATTTTTTTTTTTTTTACAAATTTTTTTTTTTTTAAAACGAATTTTTTTTTCTTTTAAAAAAAATGATTTTTTTTTTACACAAAATTTTTTTTTTTTTTTTTTTTTTTAAAAAAACGATTTTTTTTTTTTTTTTTTTTTTAAAAATGATTTTTTTTTTTACAAATTAATAATTTTTTTTATAATTATAATTTTTTTTAAAACTTTTTTTTTTATTCATTTACTATTCATGAATAGTAAATGAAAATAAATTAATTAATTTACTATTCACATGAAAGCGACATGATAGCAATTATTAATTATAAGTTACATAATATACCCCTGAAGTATTTAATAAATACGACTTTTTTTTTAAAATTTACGTAATACTATTAATTAATAATTGCTACATCACCAATCAGACTCGCAATTTTTAACTTGATGTGTAACCATTTTTTCGTCGTATTTATTCGTACAAGGATTTTATATTTTTTTTTTTTTTTATATTTTTGCAAATATAAATTAAAAATATAGCGTTTTAGTGCTCCCCGGCAGCGGCGCCAAAAACTTGATGTTGTAGCGTGAGGGTACGAAATAGTATTATTTTTAATACAAAATACTACAAAATATGACACAAGTTTTATTAATTTACGGATGGGATATACCTAAACCTTGCTACAACACTATAGGCAGTGTACCTAATCGTAGAGTAGTGTAGTTTTTAGTAAGTCCGGTTCGTTCCACAGGGAGCTGGTGATACTTACTATATTTTTAACTATATTTATACAAAATATATATAATTATATAAGTAGTAATATTATTATAAAAGGGGGGTTTTACCGTTTAATGACCGGTTTGTCGATTCTATATTTTAAGCGTAAAGATAAATGACGATAATTAAAGTGCGTAAAATAATGACAATAAATAAAATGACAGTAAATAAAATTGCGAGTAATAAAATGACAGTAAATAAAGATACGATGAGAAATATAATAAAAGAATTATGCTTATTTAAACTTCCGTAATCATGATGTTTGACGTGTTGATTTTAATTTATTACCATGGGTTAATTGTCCTTTGTCCTGGTTTATTTGATACGTCTATCTGGTTTTTGTCCATAATAGTCCATCGGTCATAAATATAAAGTGCGAGTATCCTCGTCAAATTACCCTTATACCCGAAGTCAAATATTCCAACTGATTAAGGATTTAAACTGTGACGCAGTTATCACTTCTGTCAACAATTACACCAGTTATCACTGTATGTAATCCACCCCTGTTTTAATTAGTTTATGAATATTAATTCATCCACTTGATCAGAATGAATAATCAATTACCCAACCCAATTGATTAATTAAATGATTATAACAGAATACATATGAACATCACTAAATAGGACAACCATAATCATTATTAATTATTAGGTTAATTAATTTGAAGATAGGTTTGACAGACTCCAATGAGTTGTCACTCAATTAGACAATACCCCCCATCTATTAATAGTCAATAGTTCAATTTCCACAAGTGTCGGTCTTTTGCCCAAACCTTAATTATAGTACAAAGCCCAATTACCCAATTTTAGTAATTAGCCCATCATCATGATTACTTCGTTTTAAATAAGCATAATAATAACTTAGCTACGAGACATTAATGTAAAAAGGTTGAACATAACTTACAATGATTAAAAATAGCGTAGCGTTACACGGACAGAATTTCGACTTACACACTCAAATGATCTCTATCATAAATCTTATTATTATCATAATTTAAACTTAAAATTAAGATTATTGTTATATCTTATTACATTAACATTATGATAGAGATATAGAATATAGATATTGATAATTGATATTGATAATTGATAGAAGAAAAAAAGATCGGAAAGAATTTCTTCCTCTACATCATCGAACGTATCGTTCCTTTTATAGGCAAATTAGAATTCAAATTTTCATTTACGACCCCTGAACTATGCTCAATTAACAACTTTTTATTATTTAATATTATTCTTATTATGAATTATTTAAATATTATATTTTATTCTTGTGCATAGTTGACTTGTAATTTTTACACCGTTGCGTCGAGCGCTGAAAGTTGGTTCATGCCTCGGTTCCGGATTTTCGAACGTCCTTTCGTACAATTTTATATCTTGTACTTTGCGTTTTGTAACTTGTACTCTTGTCATTTTTAGACGTTCTTCATCAATAAATTGAACCTTTTGAATTGTATCTTGTACATTTGAGCTTTTTGGACGTTTTGGTCTTTCAAATCTTCGTTTTTGTCTTTAAATCTTCATTTTCGAGCGATTTGCGTCTTTCGTCTTCGCACTTATTTATTTAACTATTACAACTAAAAATAAGGAAATTACATTTAAAAACTTTACATATTGGAACGATATTGCTACTAAATATATGTTCATTTGGAACACTATCAGTAGGTACTACCCGAATTTAAACTTATAAAACGCTAATATGAAGAAAAAGCTTTTATAAATGAGTTCATATTATGCTACGAAATACTATTAACTACTCTTAATATTCTGTATGATTAACTTGTTCCATTTAACTATTTTGAAGGAAATGGCACCGACTACTCGACACACCGTGAATATGAATGAAGAGGAATTCCGTACTTTTCTAGCTTCAAACATAGCCGCAGTACAGGCTGCGCTACATACCAACAATAACCTTGGATCTAGCAGTACAGGAAATCGTGTAGGATGCACCTACAAAGAATTCACTGCCTGCAAACCTTTGGAATTTGATGGAACCGAAGGACCGATCGGATTGAAACGGTGGACCGAGAAGGTTAAATCGGTGTTTGCCATAAGTAAGTGTACTGAAGAGGACAAAGTGAAGTACGCTACGCATACCTTCACAGGTTCTGCGTTAACATGGTGGAATACCTATCTAGAGCAAGTGGGATAAGATGATGCGTACGCACTACCGTGGTCAGCATTCAAGCACTTGATGAACGAGAAGTACCGTCCCAGAACCGAGGTCAATAAGCTCAAGACAGAACTTAGAGGGTTACGAACCCAAGGATTTGATATTACCACGTACGAAAGACGATTCACAGAATTGTGCCTATTGTGTCCGGGAGCATTCGAAGATGAGGAAGAGAAGATCGACGCGTTTGTGAAAGGATTACCGGAAAGAATCCAAGAAGATATAAGTTCACACGAGCCCGCCTCCATACAACAGGCATGTAGAATGGCTCACAAACTAGTGAACCAGATTGAAGAAAGAATTAAAGAACAGACTGCTGAAGAGGCCAATGTGAAGCAAGTCAAAAGAAAGTGGGAGGAAAACGGTGATAAGAATCACCAATACAACAACAACAGCAATTACAACAATAATCGCAACAATTATCCCAACAATCGCAACATCAATCGCAACTACAACAAACGGCCCAACAACAACAACAACAACAACAACAACAACTACAACAATCATCCCAACAACAATATTAACCGCAACAACAACAACAATCAGAAGCAACTATGCCAAAGGTGTGAAAAGAATCACTCGGGGTTCTGCACCAAATTTTGCAACAAGTGTAAAAGAAATGGTCATAGCGCGGCGAAGTGTGAGGTCTACGGACCAGGGGTTAATAGAACAAAAGGAACAAATGGTGTCGGAACGAGTAATGGCGGAGCAAGTAGTGTCGGAGCAAGTTATGCCAATGTAGTTTGTTATAAATGTGGAAAACCAGGCCACATTATTAGAAATTGCCCGAACCAGGAGAACACGAATGGACAAGGCCGTGGAAGAGTTTTCAATATTAATGCGGTAGAGGCACAGGAAGACCCGGAGCTTGTTACGGGTACGTTTCTTATTGACAATAAATCTGCTTACGTTTTATTTGATTTGGGTGCGGATAGAAGCTATATGAGTAGAGATTTTTGTGCTAAATTAAGTTGTCCATTGACGCCTTTGGATAGTAAATTTTTACTCGAATTATCAAATGGTAAATTAATTTCAGCAGATAATATATGTCGGAATCGAGAAATTAAACTGGTTAGCGAAACATTTAAGATTGATTTGATACCAGTAGAGTTAGGGAGTTTTGATGTGATAATCGGTATGGACTGGTTGAAAGAAGTGAAAGCGGAGATCGTTTGTTACAAAAATGCAATTCGCATTATACGAGAAAAAGGAAAACCCTTAATGGTGTACGGAGAAAAGGGCAACACGAAGCTACATCTTATTAGTAATTTGAAGGCACAAAAACTAATAAGAAAAGGTTGCTATGCTGTTCTAGCACACGTCGAGAAAGTACAAACTGAAGAAAAGAGCATCAATGATGTCCCATTGCAAAAGAATTTCCCGATGTATTTCCGAAAGAATTACCGGGATTACCCCCACATCGATCCGTTGAATTTCAAATAGATCTTGTACCAGGAGCTGCACCAATAGCTCGTGCTCCTTACAGACTCGCACCCAGCGAGATGAAAGAACTGCAAAGCCAATTACAAGAACTTTTAGAGCGTGGTTTCATTCGACCAAGCACATCACCGTGGGGAGCTCCTGTTTTGTTTGTCAAGAAGAAAGATGGTACATTCAGGTTGTGTATCGACTACCGAGAGTTGAACAAACTTACCATCAAGAACCGCTACCCACTACCGAGAATCGACGACTTATTTGATCAACTACAAGGCTCGTCTGTTTATTCAAAGATTGACTTACGTTCCGGGTATCATCAAATGCGGGTGAAAGAAGATGATATTCCAAAGACTGCTTTCAGAACACGTTACGGTCATTACGAGTTTATGGTCATGCCGTTTGGTTTAACTAATGCACCAGCTGTGTTCATGGACCTTATGAACCGAGTGTGTGGACCATACCTTGACAAGTTTGTCATTGTTTTCATTGATGACATACTTATTTACTCAAAGAATGACCAAGAACACGGTGAACATTTGAGAAAGGTGTTAGAAGTATTGAGGAAGGAAGAATTGTACGCTAAGTTTTCAAAGTGTGCATTTTGGTTGGAAGAAGTTCAATTCCTCGGTCACATAGTGAACAAAGAAGGTATTAAGGTGGATCCGGCAAAGATAGAAACTGTTGAAAAGTGGGAAACCCCGAAAACTCCGAAACACATACGCCAGTTTTTAGGACTAGCTGGTTACTACAGAAGGTTCATCCAAGACTTTTCCAGAATAGCAAAACCCTTGACTGCATTAACGCATAAAGGGAAGAAATTTGAATGGAATGATGAACAAGAGAAAGCGTTTCAGTTACTGAAGAAAAAGCTAACTACGGCACCTATATTGTCATTGCCTGAAGGGAATGATGATTTTGTGATTTATTGTGACGCATCAAAGCAAGGTCTCGGTTGTGTATTAATGCAACGAACGAAGGTGATTGCTTATGCGTCTAGACAATTGAAGATTCACGAACAAAATTATACGACGCATGATTTGGAATTAGGCGCGGTTGTTTTTGCATTAAAGACTTGGAGGCACTACTTATATGGGGTCAAAAGTATTATATATACCGACCACAAAAGTCTTCAACACATATTTAATCAGAAACAACTGAATATGAGGCAGCGTAGGTGGATTGAATTATTGAATGATTACGATTTTGAGATTCGTTACCACCCGGGGAAGGCAAATGTGGTAGCCGATGCCTTGAGCAGGAAGGATAGAGAACCCATTCGAGTAAAATCTATGAATATAATGATTCATAATAACATTACTACTCAAATAAAGGAGGCGCAACAAGGAGTTTTAAAAGAGGGAAATTTAAAGGATGAAATACCCAAAGGATCGGAGAAGCATCTTAATATTCGGGAAGACGGAACCCGGTATAGGGCTGAAAGGATTTGGGTACCAAAATTTGGAGATATGAGAGAAATGGTACTTAGAGAAGCTCATAAAACCAGATACTCAATACATCCTGGAACGGGGAAGATGTACAAGGATCTCAAGAAACATTTTTGGTGGCCGGGTATGAAAGCCGATGTTGCTAAATACGTAGGAGAATGTTTGACGTGTTCTAAGGTCAAAGCTGAGCATCAGAAACCATCAGGTCTACTTCAACAACCCGAAATCCCGGAATGGAAATGGGAAAACATTACCATGGATTTCATCACTAAATTGCCAAGGACTGCAAGTGGTTTTGATACTATTTGGGTAATAGTTGATCGTCTCACCAAATCAGCACACTTCCTACCAATAAGAGAAGATGACAAGATGGAGAAGTTAGCACGACTGTATTTGAAGGAAGTCGTCTCCAGACATGGAATACCAATCTCTATTATCTCTGATAGGGATGGCAGATTTATTTCAAGATTCTGGCAGACATTACAGCAAGCATTAGGAACTCGTCTAGACATGAGTACTCCCTATCATCCACAAACTGATGGGCAGAGCGAAAGGACGATACAAACGCTTGAAGACATGCTACGAGCATGTGTTATTGATTTCGGAAACAGTTGGGATCGACATCTACCGTTAGCAGAATTTTCCTACAACAACAGCTACCATTCAAGCATTGAGATGGCGCCGTTTGAAGCACTTTATGGTAGAAAGTGCAGGTCTCCGATTCGTTGGAGTGAGGTGGGGGATAGACAGATTACGGGTCCGGAGATTATACAAGAAACTACCGAGAAGATCATCCAAATTCAACAACGGTTGAAAACCGCCCAAAGTCGACAAAAGAGCTACGCTGACATTAAAAGAAAAGATATAGAATTTGAAATTGGAGAGATGGTCATGCTTAAAGTTTCACCTTGGAAAGGCGTTGTTCGATTTGGTAAACGAGGGAAATTAAATCCAAGGTATATTGGACCATTCAAGATTATTGATCGTGTCGGACCAGTAGCTTACCGACTTGAGTTACCTCAACAACTCGCGGCTGTACATAACACTTTCCACGTCTCGAATTTGAAGAAATGTTTTGCTAAAGAAGATCTCACTATTCCGTTAGATGAAATCCAAATCAACGAAAAACTCCAATTCATCGAAGAACCCGTCGAAATAATGGATCGTGAGGTTAAAAGACTTAAGCAAAACAAGATACCAATTGTTAAGGTTCGATGGAATGATCGTAGAGGACCCGAGTTCACCTGGGAGCGTGAAGATCAGATGAAAAAGAAATACCCGCATCTATTTCCAGAAGATTCGTCAACACCTTCAACAGCTTAAAATTTCGGGACGAAATTTATTTAACGGGTAGGTACTGTAGTGACCCGAACTTTTCCATGTTTATATATATTAATTGAGATTGATGTTTACATGATTAAATGTTTCCAACATGTTAAGCAATCAAACTTGTTAAGACTTGATTAATTGAAATAGGTTTCATATAGACAATTGACCACCCAAGTTGACCGGTGATTCACGAACGTTAAAACTTGTAAAAAAACTATATGATGACATATATATGGTTATATATATAGTTAACATGATATTATGATAAGTAAACATATCATTAATTATATTAACAATGAACTACATATGTAAAAACAAGACTACTAACTTAATGATTTTGAAACGAGACATATATGTAACGTTTATCGTTGTAACGACATTTAATGTATATATATCATATTAAGAGATATTCGTACATCATAATATCATGATAATATAATAATTTAAAATCTCTTTTGATATTATAAACATTGGGTTAACAACATTTAACAAGATCGTTAACCTAAAGGTTTCAAAACAACACTTACATGTAACGACTAACGATGACTTACCGACTCAGTTAAAATGTATATACATGTAGTGTTTTAATATGTATTTATACACTTTTGAAAGACTTCAATACACTTATCAAAATACTTCTACTTAACAAAAATGCTTACAATTACATTCTCGTTCAGTTTCATCAACAATTCTACTCGTATGCACCCGTATTCGTACTCGTACAATACACAGCTTTTAGATGTATGTACTATTGGTATATACACTCCAATGATCAGCTCTTAGCAGCCCATGTGAGTCACCTAACACATGTGGGAACCATCATTTGGCAACTAGCATGAAATATCTCATAAGATTACAAAAATATGAGTAATCATTCATGACTTATTTACATGAAAACAAAATTACATATCCTTTATATCTAATCCATACACCAACGACAAAAAACACCTACAAACACTTTAATTCTTCAATTTTCTTCATCTAATTGAACTCTCTCAAGTTCTATCTTCAAGTTCTAAGTGTTCTTCATAAATTCCAAAAGTTCTAGTTTCATAAAATCAAGAATACTTTCAAGTTTGCTAGCTCACTTCCAATCTTGTAAGGTGATCATCCAACCTCAAGAAATCTTTGTTTCTTACAGTAGGTTATCATTCTAATACAAGGTAATAATCATATTCAAACTTTGGTTCAATTTCTATAACTATAACAATCTTATTTCAAGTGATGATCTTACTTGAACTTGTTTTCGTGTCATGATTTTGCTTCAAGAACTTTGAGCCATCCAAGGATCCATTGAAGCTAGATCCATTTTTCTCTTTTCCAGTAGGTTCATCCAAGGAACTTAAGGTAGTAATGATGTTCATAACATCATTCAATTCATACATATAAAGCTATCTTATTCGAAGGTTTAAACTTGTAATCACTAGAACATAGTTTAGTTAATTCTAAACTTGTTCGCAAACAAAAGTTAATCCTTCTAACTTGACTTTTAAAATCAACTAAACACATGTTCTATATCTATATGATATGCTAACTTAATGATTTAAAACCTGGAAACACGAAAAACACCGTAAAACCGGATTTACGCCGTCGTAGTAACACCGCGGGCTGTTTTGGGTTAGTTAATTAAAAACTATGATAAACTTTGATTTAAAAGTTGTTATTCTGAGAAAATAATTTTTATTATGAACATGAAACTATATCCAAAAATTATGGTTAAACTCAAAGTGGAAGTATGTTTTCTAAAATGGTCATCTAGACGTCGTTCTTTCGACTGAAATGACTACCTTTACAAAAACGACTTGTAACTTATTTTTCCGACTATAAACCTATACTTTTTTTGTTTAGATTCATAAAATAGAGTTCAATATGAAACCATAGCAATTTGATTCACTCAAAACGGATTTAAAATGAAGAAGTTATGGGTAAAACAAGATTGGATAATTTTTCTCATTTTAGCTACGTGAAAATTGGTAACAAATCTATTCCAACCATAACTTAATCAACTTGTATTATATATTATGTAATCTTGAGATACCATAGACACGTATACAATGTTTCAACCTATCATGTCGACACATCTATATATATTTCGGAACAACCATAGACACTCTATATGTGAATATTGGAGTTAGCTATACAGGGTTGAGGTTGATTCCAAAATATATATAGTTTGAGTTGTGATCAATACTGAGATACGTATACACTGGGTCGTGGATTGATTCAAGATAATATTTATCGATTTATTTCTGTACATCTAACTGTGGACAACTAGTTGTAGGTTACTAACGAGGACAGCTGACTTAATAAACTTAAAACATCAAAATATATTAAAAGTGTTGTAAATATATTTTGAACATACTTTGATATATATGTATATATTGTTATAGGTTCGTGAATCAACCAGTGGCCAAGTCTTACTTCCCGACGAAGTAAAAATCTGTGAAAGTGAGTTATAGTCCCACTTTTAAAATCTAATATTTTTGGGATGAGAATACATGCAGGTTTTATAAATGATTTACAAAATAGACACAAGTACGTGAAACTACATTCTATGGTTGAATTATCGAAATCGAATATGCCCCTTTTTATTAAGTCTGGTAATCTAAGAATTAGGGAACAGACACCCTAATTGACGCGAATCCTAAAGATAGATCTATTGGGCCTAACAAACCCCATCCAAAGTACCGGATGCTTTAGTACTTCGAAATTTATATCATATCCGAAGGGTGTCCCGGAATGATGGGGATATTCTTATATATGCATCTTGTTATTGTCGGTTACCAGGAGTTCACCATATGAATGATTTTTATCTCTATGTATGGGATGTGTATTGAAATATGAAATCTTGTGGTCTATTGTTACGATTTGATATATATAGGTTAAACCTATAACTCACCAACATTTTTGTTGACGTTTTAAGCATGTTTATTCTCAGGTGATTATTAAGAGCTTCCGCTGTCGCATACTTAAATAAGGACAAGATTTGGAGTCCATGCTTGTATGATATTGTGTAAAAACTGCATTCAAGAAACTTATTTTGTTGTAACATATTTGTATTGTAAACCATTATGTAATGGTCGTGTGTAAACAGGATATTTTAGATTATCATTATTTGATAATCTACGTAAAGCTTTTTAAACCTTTATTGATGAAATAAAGGTTATGGTTTGTTTAAAAATGAATGCAGTCTTTGAAAAATGTCTCATATAGAGGTCAAAACCTCGCAACGAAATCAATTAATATGGAACAACCCGTAGTGGATATTGTCCGCTTTGCCCCGACGCACGGTGGCTCACGGTTTTGTTTCTCGGGACTCACCCTCAAAACGCGTCCACTAGAGGAGGTATCCACACCCTTTATAAGGGGTGTTTCGTTCTCCTCCCCCACCGATGTGGGATGAGTTCTCACACTCTCCCCCACTCAGGACACTGCGTCCCCGCAGTGCACATCGATGCGGGCCCCAGCTCTGATACCATCTGAAATACTTTCAAGATTGCTAGCTCACTTTCAATCTTGTAAGGTGATCATCCAACCTCAAGAAATCTTTGTTTCTTACAGTAGGTTATCATTCTAATACAAGGTAATAATCAAATTCAAACTTTGGTTCAATTTCTATAACTATAACAATCTTATTTCAAGTGATGATCTTACTTGAACTTGTTTTCGTGTCATGATTTTGCTTCAAGAACTTTGAGCCATCCAAGGATCCATTGAAGCTAGATCCATTTTTCTCTTTTCCAGTAGGTTCATCCAAGGAACTTAAGGTAGTAATGATGTTCATAACATCATTCGATTCATACATATAAAGCTATCTTATTCGAAGGTTTAAACTTGTAATCACTAGAACATAGTTTAGTTAATTCTAAACTTGTTCGCAAACAAAAGTTAATCCGTCTAACTTGACTTTTAAAATCAACTAAACACATGTTCTATATCTATATGATATGCTAACTTAATGATTTAAAACCTGGAAACACGAAAAACACCGTAAAACCGGATTTACTCCGTCGTAGTAACACCGCGGGCTGTTTTGGGTTAGTTAATTAAAAACTATGATAAACTTTGATTTAAAAGTTGTTATTCTGAGAAAATGATTTTTATTATGAACATGAAACTATATCCAAAAATTATGGTTAAACTCAAAGTGGAAGTATGTTTTCTAAAATGGTCATCTAGACGTCGTTCTTTCGACTGAAATGACTACCTTTACAAAAACGACTTGTAACTTATTTTTCCGACTATAAACCTATACTTTTTCTGTTTAGATTCATAAAATAGAGTTCAATATGAAACCATAGCAATTTGATTCACTCAAAACGGATTTAAAATGAAGAAGTTATGGGTAAAACAAGATTGGATAATTTTTCTCATTTTAGCTACGTGAAAATTGGTAACAAATCTATTCCAACCATAACTTAATCAACTTGTATTGTATATTATGTAATCTTGAGATACCATAGACACGTATACAATGTTTCGACCTATCATGTCGACACATCTATATATATTTCGGAACAACCATAGACACTCTATATGTGAATGTTGGAGTTAGCTATACAGGGTTGAGGTTGATTCCAAAATATATATAGTTTGAGTTGTGATCAATACTGAGATACGTATACACTGGGTCGTGGATTGATTCAAGATAATATTTATCGATTTATTTCTGTACATCTAACTGTGGACAACTAGTTGTAGGTTACTAACGAAGACAGCTGACTTAATAAACTTAAAACATCAAAATATATTAAAAGTGTTGTAAATATATTTTGAACATACTTTGATATATATGTATATATTGTTATAGGTTCGTGAATCAACCAGTGGCCAAGTCTTACTTCCCGACGAAGTAAAAATCTGTGAAAGTGAGTTATAGTCCCACTTTTAAAATCTAATATTTTTGGGATGAGAATACATGCAGGTTTTATAAATGATTTACAAAATAGACACAAGTACGTGAAACTACATTCTATGGTTGAATTATCGAAATCGAATATGCCCCTTTTTATTAAGTCTGGTAATCTAAGAATTAGGGAACAGACACCCTAATTGACGCGAATCCTAAAGATAGATCTATTGGGCCTAACAAACCCCATCCAAAGTACCGGATGCTTTAGTACTTCGAAATTTATATCATATCCGAAGGGTGTCCCGGAATGATGGGGATATTCTTATATATGCATCTTGTTATTGTCGGTTACCAGGTGTTCACCATATGAATGATTTTTATCTCTATGTATGGGATGTGTATTGAAACATGAAATCTTGTGGTCTATTGTTACGATTTGATATATATAGGTTAAACCTATAACTCACCAACATTTTTGTTGACGTTTAAAGCATGTTTATTCTCAGGTGAATATTAAGAGCTTCCGCTGTTGCATACTAAAATAAGGACAAGATTTGGAGTCCATGTTTGTATGATATTGTGTAAAAACTGCATTCAAGAAACTGATTTCGATGTAACATATTTGTATTGTAAACCATTATGTAATGGTCGTGTGTAAACAGGATATTTTAGATTATCATTATTTGATAATCTACGTAAAGCTTTTTAAACCTTTATTTATGAAATAAAGGTTATGGTTTGTTTTAAAAATGAATGCAGTCTTTGAAAAACGTCTCATATAGAGGTCAAAACCTCGCAACGAAATCAATTAATATGGAACGTTTTTAATCAATAAGAACAACTGAAAGGACCCGTCCTAATCCATCTGGACGAAGTCGCCAACAACTGGTTCCATTGCGATGATCGACTCCAAATACTGTCTTTAAAATGAGCAAATGCACAGCGGAACGTTTCTTTCATACCTGAGAATAAACATGCTTTCAAGTGTCAACCAAAAGGTTGGTGAGTTCATAAGTTTAACATTAATAATCATTTCATAATTTTAATAGACCACAAGATTTCATACTTCCATTTCTCACAATCATACGTCCCATGCATAGAGACAAAAATATCATTCATATGGATTGAACACCTGGTAACCGACATTCACAATATGTATATAAGAATATCCCCATCATTCCGGGATCCTCCATCGGACATGATATAAATTTCGAATTACTAAAGCATCCGGTACTTTGGATGGGGCTTGTTGGGCCCGATAGATCTATCTTTAGAGTTCGCGTCAATTAGGGTGTCTGTTCCCTAATTCTTAGATTACCAGACTTAATAAAAAGGGGCATATCCGATTTCGATCATTCAACCATATAATGTAGTTTCAATTACTTGTGTCTATTTCGTAAAACAGTTATAAAAACAGCGCATGTATTCTCAGTCCCAAAAATATATATTGCAAAAGCATTTAAAAAGGGATTAATGAAACTCACACATATAAATATTGTAAAACAGTTCATAAAGCATTTTGCATGTATTCTCAGCCCAAAAACGTAAAGAGTAAAAAGGGCAAATGAAACTCACATAATGTATTTTGTAGTAAAAATACATATGACGTCATTTAACAAGTGCAGGGTTGATCTCGGATTCACGAACCTATATTATTCATATATTTGTTAAAGCATATACTTGTAATCGAACAACTAAATTTTAAGTTATATTAATTATTAATCCGAATATATTTATTTTTATATATATTATATTTTACAATGTATTAATGTTTTTATACATAATTATATTAGTATCTTATAATATGTATATTCATAGAAATGTTTATTTGTTATGACAATAATGATATCAGTACTAATATTGTTAATAATAATAATTTTTAACAAAAGTGATAATCTTAATAAAAAAATGATATTTTTCAATAATATGATACTTTTAATAAGTATGAAAATTTTAAATGATACTTTTCGTGATAATAATAATAATAATAATAATAATAATAATAATAGAAATAAAAATATAACTACCTCTAGAGTTTATAAGCTTTCAAAAAGAATTGTCGTAGCCCAGGCTCGAATCCCCGACCCTCCGTTCATCAAACACGCGCTCAACCATCGGACCATTTTGTTTTTCTGAATTTAATTGTATTCCAAATATATTTAACCTATCTATTGAAGTCCTACATAATAAATACTAGAAGCCCAATTACAAGAACCCATTGCAAGTCCAAAATTAGTCCGATTAATATTAAAAAAAAAAAAATAATTTCGGGTTTGTTGGTGTCCATGTTCCAAACCAGCAATCATGCAGCAACTTGAGTCTCTTGTTTTTTTTTTTTCTTTTTTTTTTTTAGACGTAAAAGTGTATGTGTACAAACATATCCTCGTGCTATTTTTTAATTGTATAACATCATTCTTTATTATAAAAAGTATCCATCCTTGGTCCAGGATGTCGGCCATTAGACTTGCTTTTGTTCCACTTGTATAAAAAAATGAATTATATATATATATATCAAATTATACCTAAGTTGATCGAGCTGCATAAAAGTCCTCGTCCTCTTCAACGTTATAATCATCTTCTACATTTCATTATCTATATTTTTCTTCATGTTAACTGTTTTATTATTAGCCATCATCTTCACTATATCTGACATTCGGAAACAGAAAATAAATAGCAAAAACTTCTTGTTTGTGAGCTGTGTTTTGAGTGTCGGCTGTGTTTAAGTGTACACGAGTAACATCAATGGCAAGTAGCAGTAGATGAGTCACAAGTTGCAGAAGAGAGAGAGAGAGACAGAGAAGTTGGTCGAGGGTTATCGATGAAAAAGAAAGAAAAAGCGATAGAGGTGATTGGTTTAAGCAAGTGGGTATCTATCTACAATCTATATATATGAACCTATATCCATCTATATATCTATAATCCAATCATTAATGTTTTAATATTATCTAGCATGTTGAAATAAGTGTGGTTTTTAGAAGAAAAGCAGCCTCGTTCCATTTAGAAGTCAAAAAGCAGAAGTGTACTTTTGTTTTTATTGATCACATAAAGAAGAGATAAAGCAAAGGTGATGGTGGTGTTGAAATCAAGTAGCAAGAAAACAAGGAAAAATAAATGTATATGGGATGATGCATGTATGTGTCGTGTTTGATTGAAGAAAAAGAAAGAAATAGCAACTAGTGGGTCTTCTAGTTTGGATCAAACAAAAGAAGTAGAAGTAACAGTGTAGAAAGATATGAATGTTTAGGTAGTAGATGTCGAGCATGTGGGTGTATATATATCTATAAATTTTATCTTTATTAATACTATATTTATATTTATATATTATATATATATAGCATATGTGAATAAAAAAAAATCAACTCAGAACGTAATTGAATTCATTTTGTCGACATTATACCAACTTTGGACAAGTTTCATTGTAGTTACATAAGTGATGTGTAGTTTGATAGAAATCACATTCTGAACATAAAAAGTATATCAGAAAGAAAATATATATATATATATTAATCACCATATTTATAAATTATATCCTTTATATAAAAACCTTATTAATAAACTTTGATATAAAAATATATACATTGAAACAAATAAATTTAAGTATAACATTATACGTTTAATACTTGTTAACGTTTTCAATTAATATAACTAGATCTTATATATACATATCTATACACATAAATGTTCGTGAATCGTCGAGCACAGTCAAAGGGTAATTGATTACATGAATATAGATTTCAAAACTTTCGAGACTCAACATCACAGATTTTTTTTTTTTTTTTTTATCGTGTCGGGAACATATTAAGATTAAAGTTTAAATTTGATCGGAAATTCCCGGGTCATCACAGTACCTACCCGTTAAAGAAATTTCGTCCCGAAATTTGAGTGTGGTTGTCATGGTTAACAATAAATATGTTTTCATGACGAATATGAGTTGATAAAATAGAGTTTTATCATTATTGAGTAATATGGATAAAACAATTCGATTATTCAAAGAGTACGAATGAAACTATCATGAGAGAGGTCCCAACGGGCATCGTCCACCTTCGCCCAAAAACTTGCCCAAATTTTTAGCCGCTAGTAAAATAAAAAAAATTCCAACGGCTATCCCAACGGTCACTTTTACTTATAAAAACACCAACCATATACTTCATTTTATACACTCAAACATATATTTCTTTTACATTTCCACCTTTCTCAAAATCAAAATCAAACACTCCCAAGCTGAAAAATGTTAACACTTCCCCCAATGATTGTTTCATTCGATGTTCATTACGGAGGTGATTTCCGTAATCAAATGAAGGAATATAAGTGGTGCGACAGTATTTCGTTTGAAGATATTGACATTCGTGATGTTGGTTTACAAGACTTGCTATCCTTTCTGAAGGAAAAAGTCCCGTGTGAATTCACGTCTGTGTTCTTTTATAAAGACGATTATGATGCGGATTGTAGGGCAAGTTTTCTGTGTACCGATGATCAATGGTACTTTATAAAAGATACCATTGAAGATCGTGGTAAACGTATTTCTTTGTATGCGGTTCTTGAAGATGAAGAGACGTTGGGTTATCGTTATCTCGATGAATCAACTGAAGCAGCAGTTGAGGCATCAAGAGAAATACCGATGTCTCCAGAGTACCTCACGGATGGTGAAATGACTGATGAACGCTACTTTGCAGATGACAATTGACGACGACGAGTAGTTTGATTGTAATCTTTTAATTTTTAATTGTCGTGATGTTTTAATTTTTAATTATTGTAATTTCAGTATTGTTGTCGAGTTTTATATCTTCCTTTATGTTTCGGAGCTCTTCGTCTTTTTAATCTCCTCTCGATCTCTAGTAAAACGAGTAATGGTCTAGAATTTGTAAGTATGGAGTTTCGAATGAATTTAATGTTATAATCAAGAAAGAACGTAATAGCACAATTTGATTAGTCAAATTACCAGAATCATTGAGAGTAGAGCTATCAAGAATATATTTTCTTGATATGTTCAGAAGTTAATTAGAATGAAAGAGTTATGTAACATAACACATGATGGTGGTATGATCTACTGTGAACCATCATGTCCCATTAGAACTCAGCATGACTTACTATAATATAATCACGTTGATCAAGTGTCATCATATTATACTAACTCATGCATCAGTTCCCAACACTACTTCCAAAAACATTCATATTTTAAGCTCGAAAGTTTACAGAATATAGAAACTAACAGTTTCTATATGATGTAACATTGATAGCACGAATAGATTATTGATTTCAGATAAGAATAATTATGAAAATATCTTCATAAATATGGAGAATATTTATAATGGAAGATACGATGATATCTTGGAATTTCTAATATCGATGGATGATGAAGGAGATTTATCCGTAAGGGTTTAGATTCGGAAGCAAGGTGTTCGCTAAAGATTTCATCAGAAACAGAATCATTTGGATTCTTTGAAGTCAAACTTATTCCTTGTGATTTGTCCACGGTTTCCTTCATAGTTTCGCATGATCCGCTTTTCGGTACTAAATTTTCTATTGAATGTTTCTAATATAATGTTACACAGAAAGCACGAAGAGGTATATAATTTCGGACGAGAATATTTATGAAAATATCCTCAGAAATATCGAAGATATTGATGATGTTATTTTGGAATATCTAAGTTCGATGGTTGATGGAGAAAGATTTTCCGCAAGATTTTAACATGACTTCGAAGCAAGATATTCTCTAAAGATTTCAACGGATCTAGATTTATCTGGGTTCTATGAATTTAGGGTATGTTACTTGTATTTCTCCTTGGTTTCCTTTATGGTTAGCTCAATCCGCTTTCCAGTTCCAACTTTTCTGAGCTTTTCCAACATACTAATTTTTATCATCAAACTTTCGATGATTATGGTCGTTTACGGTTATCTACAGTTTCTGCTGCTTCATTCAGCTTTTTCAACATTCAGAGTATTGATTTGTGACTGAGTGCTTTTCAGAATTTCAGAATGAGAGATCATAATTCTAAGAGATAAATGTCATACATATAACTGTTGATGTAGATATGCTGTGAGTTTTCAAAGTACTGATTGCCGATTCCTCTACATTTACTGCTACCCTATCTGAATCATTTGTTATCGATCCGAGATGATTTCAAGAAAGTTGTGTTTTTAGATGATTAAACGCTGACGGTAATATGGTGGAATATAAAAGGTTCCCGGTAACAATAAATGAACATACATATTAGTCAAGGTGATAATGAGGTTGTTTCGAACGAAAAGTCGAAGTTGATTTGCTGAAGCTGTGACAAAATTTGCTACTTTGGAAAGAGATTACTAAGTTATTTTTGCTAATAAATGTTAAAGGATCTGACGCGGCTAAATGTTAAACTTTTACTCAGTTGCCTAGAGTTTCTCAGGTGCACTACTATATGCATAACTCTTTCCTTCCGTAAATGAAGTGCGGTTGGTTCATCCTCTCGATTGAGGTGTTTTCAAGAATCATGAAAGGTTTGAACGCAGATTGTAATTGTGATGATACGAATGGGGTTTAAAATGAAATCAAGTGGCAAACTTGAAGAATTATTTAGTTTCATATATTATAATCAATATTTTAATTCATTTTAATTGTCCAATGTTATTAGTCCATAGTTGACAGTCCAATAATTCATATATAATTTAATATATACTATTCGAATTAATTAATACGTACCGTGACCCGTGTACATGTCTCAGACTCGATCACAACTCAAAGTATATATATTATTATAGAATCAACCTCAACCCTGTATAGAGAACTCGATCATTACTGCATATAGAGTGTCTATGGTGATTCCAAATAATATATATAGATGTGTCGATATGATATGTCAAAACTTTGTATACGTGTCCCGATATTTAAAGTGCGTAAAGTAAATACAGAAATTAAATGACGATAAATAAAATGCGTAAAGTAAATAACAGAAATTAAATAACGATAAATAAAATTGCGAGAATTAAAATTGCGATAAAATAAATTGCGATAAATAAAATGTAATATGGAATTAACAGTTAGCTAGGAATAGTTAGCTAGGATTTTGTTAGCGTGGTTTCTTAACAAAATTTCATATTGTCAATTAGTCTGTTTCTAATCAATTTTTATTGTGTCCATTATTTCTTCATTATGCCACTTGTTGGATTCTGATAGATCAAAATCCAAATATGAAATTGAATTTGAATGAAAATAGTTATTCTTTGGTGAACGGATACGTAAATTGGTGGTTGTAAATAGGATAGTAAATGATCGTTGAATAAATTCCGAAGAATGTACAGTGTAACTTATTAATGTGATATCTAAATACTCCTCGGGTATTACCTACCCGTTAAAATATTTTCACCATTAACAGTTTGTACAAAAGAATTTTTAATTACAATCTTTATGAAAACATATATACGTATATATTTTCTTTAGATGTAATCATGAAGTTAATGAGTTAATGTGATATTGATCTCATTTGATTTATCATTAGAGCAAGAATATATAATTTCTAAAACATTAGAGATTACATAATCGCCATGTCGAACGAAAATAAAATAGATAGAACGATACGTAGAACGATGATTATACATGAGGTATAGAATGAGATGTCGAAGCTGGTGATGCGGATGTTGTTGTTGGTGGTACTAGTATTGTTGGTGTTAAGGTTGGTGATGTGACTGGTGTTGGTGATACCGCTGGTGTTTGCAGACTGTGTACCGTGCTCTCTAAAGTTAACACTCGAGCTCGGAGTTCTTTAACTTCTTCTACTAACCCTGGTTGGTTATCAATGTGAGGTAGAGATTGGATATCTTTTCTAGTTCCATTAATGGTAGTCTCAAGACGAAAAATTCTGGCAAAAAGGGTATAAACGGTGTTGCGAACAGGTTCGCCAGTAAGCGGGTCGAGTACTCCAAGGTTAGGTGGTAGATTCGATTCATGATATGGAGTACCTTCTTCCCTTCTCCATAGAGTGAGTATGTCGCGAACCCACCCCCATTTTCTCCAGTAATCACGATAGTTGATTGATTGATGTGCTCCTGTCACGCTGTCTTCGGAGTCAGAGGAATTTGATCGATTCGTAGAGGCCATCTTACGCGATCTCAGGAAAGATTTTTGATATGAAGAGTTTAGTGATAGTAATTGATAGTTGGATGGTATTCTCAATGCATAATTTACATAGATATATATATAGTACCAGGATCCCTTAAATTACGGAGAAATTTACGAAAGATATCAGGCAAGATCTACAGTAACAGATACGCTAAGATATGAATTTTGTCTATACACTATTTATGCAGTCAATGCAGTAAAACGTGTCTAGACTAAGAATGATAAGCAAATGATTCTCTAAGAATGATAAGCAGGTAATTTTTTTTTTTTGACACAAAATGATAAGCAAAAACTTTTGATATGTAGACACGGTCGAAGTCCAGACTCAATAATGTATCCTAACGACTTATCAGTTAGGCACACTAATGCAGACATGGTTCGCTAAGACCATCGCTCTGATTCGCATATTTCAGTTACTTTTATGCTGTTCATGATATAATACTTTGAGTTTAACCATAGGTTCGCTAAGACCACCGCTCTGATACCATCGCTCTGATACCAACTGAAAGGACCCGTCCTAATCCATCTGGACGAAGTCGCCAACAACTGGTTCCATTGCGATGATCGACTCCAAATACTGTCTTTAAAATGAGCAAATGCACAGCGGAACGTTTCTTTCATACCTGAGAATAAACATGCTTTCAAGTGTCAACTAAAAGGTTGGTGAGTTCATAAGTTTAACATTAATAATCATTTCATAATTTTAATAGACCACAAGATTTCATACTTCCATTTCTCACAATCATACGTCCCATGCATAGAGACAAAAATATCATTCATATGGATTGAACACCTGGTAACCGACATTCACAATATGTATATAAGAATATCCCCATCATTCCGGGATCCTCCATCGGACATGATATAAATTTCGAATTACTAAAGCATCCGGTACTTTGGATGGGGCTTGTTGGGCCCGATAGATCTATCTTTAGAGTTCGCGTCAATTAGGGTGTCTGTTCCCTAATTCTTAGATTACCAGACTTAATAAAAAGGGGCATATCCGATTTCGATCATTCAACCATATAATGTAGTTTCAATTACTTGTGTCTATTTCGTAAAACAGTTATAAAAACAGCGCATGTATTCTCAGTCCCAAAAATATATATTGCAAAAGCATTTAAAAAGGGATTAATGAAACTCACACATATAAATATTGTAAAACAGTTCATAAAGCATTTTGCATGTATTTTCAGCCCAAAAACGTAAAGAGTAAAAAGGGCAAATGAAACTCACATAATGTATTTTGTAGTAAAAATACATATGACGTCATTTAACAAGTGCAGGGTTGATCTCGGATTCACGAACCTATATTATTCATATATTTGTTAAAGCATATACTTGTAATCGAACAACTAAATTTTAAGTTATATTAATTATTAATCCGAATATATTTATTTTTATATATATTATATTTTACAATGTATTAATGTTTTTATACATAATTATATTAGTATCTTATAATATGTATATTCATAGAAATGTTTATTTGTTATGACAATAATGATATCAGTACTAATATTGTTAATAATAATAATTTTTAACAAAAGTGATAATCTTAATAAAAAAATGATATTTTTCAATAATATGATACTTTTAATAAGTATGAAAATTTTAAATGATACTTTTCGTGATAATAATAATAATAATAATAATAATATTAATAATAATAATAATAATAATAATAATAATAATAATAATAGAAATAAAAATATAACTACCTCTAGAGTTTATAAGCTTTCAAAAAGAATTGTCGTAGCCCAGGCTCGAATCCCCGACCCTCCGTTCATCAAACACGCGCTCAACCATCGGACCATTTTGTTTTTCTGAATTTAATTGTATTCCAAATATATTTAACCTATCTATTGAAGTCCTACATAATAAATACTAGAAGCCCAATTACAAGAACCCATTGCAAGTCCAAAATTAGTCCGATTAATATTAAAAAAAAAATAATTTCGGGTTTGTTGGTGTCCATGTTCCAAACCAGCAATCATGCAGCAACTTGAGTCTCTTGTTTTTTTTTTTTCTTTTTTTTTTTTTAGACGTAAAAGTGTATGTGTACAAACATATCCTCGTGCTATTTTTTAATTGTATAACATCATTCTTTATTATAAAAAGTATCCATCCTTGGTCCAGGATGTCGGCCATTAGACTTGCTTTTGTTCCACTTGTATAAAAAAATGAATTATATATATATATATCAAATTATACCTAAGTTGATCGAGCTGCATAAAAGTCCTCGTCCTCTTCAACGTTATAATCATCTTCTACATTTCATTATCTATATTTTTCTTCATGTTAACTGTTTTATTATTAGCCATCATCTTCACTATATCTGACATTCGGAAACAGAAAATAAATAGCAAAAACTTCTTGTTTGTGAGCTGTGTTTTGAGTGTCGGCTGTGTTTAAGTGTACACGAGTAACATCAATGGCAAGTAGCAGTAGATGAGTCACAAGTTGCAGAAGAGAGAGAGAGAGACAGAGAAGTTGGTCGAGGGTTATCGATGAAAAAGAAAGAAAAAGCGATAGAGGTGATTGGTTTAAGCAAGTGGGTATCTATCTACAATCTATATATATGAACCTATATCCATCTATATATCTATAATCCAATCATTAATGTTTTAATATTATCTAGCATGTTGAAATAAGTGTGGTTTTTAGAAGAAAAGCAGCCTCGTTCCATTTAGAAGTCAAAAAGCAGAAGTGTACTTTTGTTTTTATTGATCACATAAAGAAGAGATAAAGCAAAGGTGATGGTGGTGTTGAAATCAAGTAGCAAGAAAACAAGGAAAAATAAATGTATATGGGATGATGCATGTATGTGTCGTGTTTGATTGAAGAAAAAGAAAGAAATAGCAACTAGTGGGTCTTCTAGTTTGGATCAAACAAAAGAAGTAGAAGTAACAGTGTAGAAAGATATGAATGTTTAGGTAGTAGATGTCGAGCATGTGGGTGTATATATATCTATAAATTTTATCTTTATTAATACTATATTTATATTTATATATTATATATATATAGCATATGTGAATAAAAAAAAATCAACTCAGAACGTAATTGAATTCATTTTGTCGACATTATACCAACTTTGGACAAGTTTCATTGTAGTTACATAAGTGATGTGTAGTTTGATAGAAATCACATTCTGAACATAAAAAGTATATCAGAAAGAAAATATATATATATATATTAATCACCATATTTATAAATTATATCCTTTATATAAAAACCTTATTAATAAACTTTGATATAAAAATATATACATTGAAACAAATAAATTTAAGTATAACATTATACGTTTAATACTTGTTAACGTTTTCAATTAATATAACTAGATCTTATATATACATATCTATACACATAAATGTTCGTGAATCGTCGAGCACAGTCAAAGGGTAATTGATTACATGAATATAGATTTCAAAACTTTCGAGACTCAACATCACAGATTTTTTTTTTTTTTTTTATCGTGTCGGGAACATATTAAGATTAAAGTTTAAATTTGATCGGAAATTCCCGGGTCATCACAGTACCTACCCGTTAAAGAAATTTCGTCCCGAAATTTGAGTGTGGTTGTCATGGTTAACAATAAATATGTTTTCATGACGAATATGAGTTGATAAAATAGAGTTTTATCATTATTGAGTAATATGGATAAAACAATTCGATTATTCAAAGAGTACGAATGAAACTATCATGAGAGAGGTCCCAACGGGCATCGTCCACCTTCGCCCAAAAACTTGCCCAAATTTTTAGCCGCTAGTAAAATAAAAAAAATTCCAACGGCTATCCCAACGGTCACTTTTACTTATAAAAACACCAACCATATACTTCATTTTATACACTCAAACATATATTTCTTTTACATTTCCACCTTTCTCAAAATCAAAATCAAACACTCCCAAGCTGAAAAATGTTAACACTTCCCCCAATGATTGTTTCATTCGATGTTCATTACGGAGGTGATTTCCGTAATCAAATGAAGGAATATAAGTGGTGCGACAGTATTTCGTTTGAAGATATTGACATTCGTGATGTTGGTTTACAAGACTTGCTATCCTTTCTGAAGGAAAAAGTCCCGTGTGAATTCACGTCTGTGTTCTTTTATAAAGACGATTATGATGCGGATTGTAGGGCAAGTTTTCTGTGTACCGATGATCAATGGTACTTTATAAAAGATACCATTGAAGATCGTGGTAAACGTATTTCTTTGTATGCGGTTCTTGAAGATGAAGAGACGTTGGGTTATCGTTATCTCGATGAATCAACTGAAGCAGCAGTTGAGGCATCAAGAGAAATACCGATGTCTCCAGAGTACCTCACGGATGGTGAAATGACTGATGAACGCTACTTTGCAGATGACAATTGACGACGACGAGTAGTTTGATTGTAATCTTTTAATTTTTAATTGTCGTGATGTTTTAATTTTTAATTATTGTAATTTCAGTATTGTTGTCGAGTTTTATATCTTCCTTTATGTTTCGGAGCTCTTCGTCTTTTTAATCTCCTCTCGATCTCTAGTAAAACGAGTAATGGTCTAGAATTTGTAAGTATGGAGTTTCGAATGAATTTAATGTTATAATCAAGAAAGAACGTAATAGCACAATTTGATTAGTCAAATTACCAGAATCATTGAGAGTAGAGCTATCAAGAATATATTTTCTTGATATGTTCAGAAGTTAATTAGAATGAAAGAGTTATGTAACATAACACATGATGGTGGTATGATCTACTGTGAACCATCATGTCCCATTAGAACTCAGCATGACTTACTATAATATAATCACGTTGATCAAGTGTCATCATATTATACTAACTCATGCATCAGTTCCCAACACTACTTCCAAAAACATTCATATTTTAAGCTCGAAAGTTTACAGAATATAGAAACTAACAGTTTCTATATGATGTAACATTGATAGCACGAATAGATTATTGATTTCAGATAAGAATAATTATGAAAATATCTTCATAAATATGGAGAATATTTATAATGGAAGATACGATGATATCTTGGAATTTCTAATATCGATGGATGATGAAGGAGATTTATCCGTAAGGGTTTAGATTCGGAAGCAAGGTGTTCGCTAAAGATTTCATCAGAAACAGAATCATTTGGATTCTTTGAAGTCAAACTTATTCCTTGTGATTTGTCCACGGTTTCCTTCATAGTTTCGCATGATCCGCTTTTCGGTACTAAATTTTCTATTGAATGTTTCTAATATAATGTTACACAGAAAGCACGAAGAGGTATATAATTTCGGACGAGAATATTTATGAAAATATCCTCAGAAATATCGAAGATATTGATGATGTTATTTTGGAATATCTAAGTTCGATGGTTGATGGAGAAAGATTTTCCGCAAGATTTTAACATGACTTCGGAGCAAGATATTCTCTAAAGATTTCAACGGATCTAGATTTATCTGGGTTCTATGAATTTAGGGTATGTTACTTGTATTTCTCCTTGGTTTCCTTTATGGTTAGCTCAATCCGCTTTCCAGTTCCAACTTTTCTGAGCTTTTCCAACATACTAATTTTTATCATCAAACTTTCGATGATTATGGTCGTTTACGGTTATCTACAGTTTCTGCTGCTTCATTCAGCTTTTTCAACATTCAGAGTATTGATTTGTGACTGAGTGCTTTTCAGAATTTCAGAATGAGAGATCATAATTCTAAGAGATAAATGTCATACATATAACTGTTGATGTAGATATGCTGTGAGTTTTCAAAGTACTGATTGCCGATTCCTCTACATTTACTGCTACCCTATCTGAATCATTTGTTATCGATCCGAGATGATTTCAAGAAAGTTGTGTTTTTAGATGATTAAACGCTGACGGTAATATGGTGGAATATAAAAGGTTCCCGGTAACAATAAATGAACATACATATTAGTCAAGGTGATAATGAGGTTGTTTCGAACGAAAAGTCGAAGTTGATTTGCTGAAGCTGTGACAAAATTTGCTACTTTGGAAAGAGATTACTAAGTTATTTTTGCTAATAAATGTTAAAGGATCTGACGCGGCTAAATGTTAAACTTTTACTCAGTTGCCTAGAGTTTCTCAGGTGCACTACTATATGCATAACTCTTTCCTTCCGTAAATGAAGTGCGGTTGGTTCATCCTCTCGATTGAGGTGTTTTCAAGAATCATGAAAGGTTTGAACGCAGATTGTAATTGTGATGATACGAATGGGGTTTAAAATGAAATCAAGTGGCAAACTTGAAGAATTATTTAGTTTCATATATTATAATCAATATTTTAATTCATTTTAATTGTCCAATGTTATTAGTCCATAGTTGACAGTCCAATAATTCATATATAATTTAATATATACTATTCGAATTAATTAATACGTACCGTGACCCGTGTACATGTCTCAGACTCGATCACAACTCAAAGTATATATATTATTATAGAATCAACCTCAACCCTGTATAGAGAACTCGATCATTACTGCATATAGAGTGTCTATGGTGATTCCAAATAATATATATAGATGTGTCGATATGATATGTCAAAACTTTGTATACGTGTCCCGATATTTAAAGTGCGTAAAGTAAATACAGAAATTAAATGACGATAAATAAAATGCGTAAAGTAAATAACAGAAATTAAATAACGATAAATAAAATTGCGAGAATTAAAATTGCGATAAAATAAATTGCGATAAATAAAATGTAATATGGAATTAACAGTTAGCTAGGAATAGTTAGCTAGGATTTTGTTAGCGTGGTTTCTTAACAAAATTTCATATTGTCAATTAGTCTGTTTCTAATCAATTTTTATTGTGTCCATTATTTCTTCATTATGCCACTTGTTGGATTCTGATAGATCAAAATCCAAATATGAAATTGAATTTGAATGAAAATAGTTATTCTTTGGTGAACGGATACGTAAATTGGTGGTTGTAAATAGGATAGTAAATGATCGTTGAATAAATTCCGAAGAATGTACAGTGTAACTTATTAATGTGATATCTAAATACTCCTCGGGTATTACCTACCCGTTAAAATATTTTCACCATTAACAGTTTGTACAAAAGAATTTTTAATTACAATCTTTATGAAAACATATATACGTATATATTTTCTTTAGATGTAATCATGAAGTTAATGAGTTAATGTGATATTGATCTCATTTGATTTATCATTAGAGCAAGAATATATAATTTCTAAAACATTAGAGATTACATAATCGCCATGTCGAACGAAAATAAAATAGATAGAACGATACGTAGAACGATGATTATACATGAGGTATAGAATGAGATGTCGAAGCTGGTGATGCGGATGTTGTTGTTGGTGGTACTAGTGTTGTTGGTGTTAAGGTTGGTGATGTGACTGGTGTTGGTGATACCGCTGGTGTTTGCAGACTGTGTACCGTGCTCTCTAAAGTTAACACTCGAGCTCGGAGTTCTTTAACTTCTTCTACTAACCCTGGTTGGTTATCAATGTGAGGTAGAGATTGGATATCTTTTCTAGTTCCATTAATGGTAGTCTCAAGACGAAAAATTCTGGCAAAAAGGGTATAAACGGTGTTGCGAACAGGTTCGCCAGTAAGCGGGTCGAGTACTCCAAGGTTAGGTGGTAGATTCGATTCATGATATGGAGTACCTTCTTCCCTTCTCCATAGAGTGAGTATGTCGCGAACCCACCCCCATTTTCTCCAGTAATCACGATAGTTGATTGATTGATGTGCTCCTGTCACGCTGTCTTCGGAGTCAGAGGAATTTGATCGATTCGTAGAGGCCATCTTACGCGATCTCAGGAAAGATTTTTGATATGAAGAGTTTAGTGATAGTAATTGATAGTTGGATGGTATTCTCAATGCATAATTTACATAGATATATATATAGTACCAGGATCCCTTAAATTACGGAGAAATTTACGAAAGATATCAGGCAAGATCTACAGTAACAGATACGCTAAGATATGAATTTTGTCTATACACTATTTATGCAGTCAATGCAGTAAAACGTGTCTAGACTAAGAATGATAAGCAAATGATTCTCTAAGAATGATAAGCAGGTAATTTTTTTTTTTTGACACAAAATGATAAGCAAAAACTTTTGATATGTAGACACGGTCGAAGTCCAGACTCAATAATGTATCCTAACGACTTATCAGTTAGGCACACTAATGCAGACATGGTTCGCTAAGACCATCGCTCTGATACCAGCTACAACAACAGCTACCATTCAAGCATTGAGATGGCGCCGCGCTCCCAGGTGAACTCGGGTCCTCTACGAGCATTCCATCGAACCTTAACAATTGGTATCTTGTTTTGCTTAAGTCTTTTAACCTCACGATCCATTATTTCGACGGGTTCTTCGATGAATTGGAGTTTTTCGTTGATTTGGATTTCATCTAACGGAATAGTGAGATCTTCTTTAGCAAAACATTTCTTCAAATTCGAGACGTGGAAAGTGTTATGTACAGCCGCGAGTTGTTGAGGTAACTCAAGTCGGTAAGCTACTGGTCCGACACGATCAATAATCTTGAATGGTCCAATATACCTTGGATTTAATTTCCCTCATTTACCAAATCGAACAACGCCTTTCCAAGGTGCAACTTTAAGCATGACCATCTCTCCAATTTCAATACACCATATCATTAAGCAAAACTTTTGACATACAGACACGGTCGAAGTCCAGACTCACTAATGCATCTTAACAACTAACAGTAAGACACACTAATGCAACACCTTTTATTTTTTGAACATACTTTGATATATATGTATATATTGTTATAGGTTCGTGAATCAACCAGTGGCCAAGTCTTACTTCCCGACGAAGTAAAAATCTGTGAAAGTGAGTTATAGTCCCACTTTTAAAATCTAATATTTTTGGGATGAGAATACATGCAGGTTTTATAAATGATTTACAAAATAGACACAAGTACGTGAAACTACATTCTATGGTTGCTAACGGTAGATGTCGATCCCAACTGTTTCCGAAATCAATAACACATGCTCGTAGCATGTCTTCAAGCGTTTGTATCGTCCTTTCGCTCTGCCCATCAGTTTGTGGATGATAGGCAGTACTCATGTCTAGACGAGTTCCTAATGCTTGCTGTAATGTCTGCCAGAATCTTGAAATAAATCTGCCATCCCTATCAGAGATAATAGAGATTGGTATTCCATGTCTGGAGATGACTTCCTTCAAATACAGTCGTGCTAACTTCTCCATCTTGTCATCTTCTCTTATTGGCAAGAAGTGTGCTGATTTGGTGAGACGGTCAACTATTACCCAAATAGTATCAAAACCACTTGCAGTCCTTGGCAATTTAGTGATGAAATCCATGGTAATGTTTTCCCATTTCCATTCCGGGATTTCGGGTTGTTGAAGTAGACCTGATGGTTTCTGATGCTCAGCTTTGACCTTAGAACACGTCAAACATTCTCCTACGTATTTAGCAACATCGGCTTTCATACCCGGCCACCAAAAATGTTTCTTGAGATCCTTGTACATCTTCCCCGTTCCAGGATGTATTGAGTATCTGGTTTTATGAGCTTCTCTAAGTACCATTTCTCTCATATCTCCAAATTTTGGTACCCAAATCCTTTCAGCCCTATACCGGGTTCCGTCTTCCCGAATATTAAGATGCTTCTCCGATCCTTTGGGTATTTCATCCTTTAAATTTCCCTCTTTTAAAACTCCTTGTTGCGCCTCCATTATTTGAGTAGTAATGTTATTATGAATCATTATATTCATAGATTTTACTCGAATGGGTTCTCTATCCTTCCTGCTCAAGGCATCGGCTACCACATTTGCCTTCCCCGGGTGGTAACGAATCTCAAAATCGTAATCATTCAATAATTCAATCCACCTACGCTGCCTCATATTCAGTTGTTTCTGATTAAATATGTGTTGAAGACTTTTGTGGTCGGTATATATAATACTTTTGACCCCATATAAGTAGTGCCTCCAAGTCTTTAATGCAAAAACAACCGCGCCTAATTCCAAATCATGCGTCGTATAATTTTGTTCGTGAATCTTCAATTGTCTAGACGCATAAGCAATCACCTTCGTTCGTTGCATTAATACACAACCGAGACCTTGCTTTGATGCGTCACAATAAATCACAAAATCATCATTCCCTTCAGGCAATGACAATATAGGTGCCGTAGTTAGCTTTTTCTTCAATAACTGAAACGCTTTCTCTTGTTCATCATTCCATTCAAATTTCTTCCCTTTATGCGTTAATGCAGTCAAGGGTTTTGCTATTCTGGAAAAGTCTTGGATGAACCTTCTGTAGTAACCAGCTAGTCCTAAAAACTGGCGTATGTGTTTCGGAGTTTTCGGGGTTTCCCACTTTTCAACAGTTTCTATCTTTGCCGGATCCACCTTAATACCTTCTTTGTTCACTATGTGACCGAGGAATTGAACTTCTTCCAACCAAAATGCACACTTTGAAAACTTAGCGTACAATTCTTCCTTCCTCAATACTTCTAACACCTTTCTCAAATGTTCACCGTGTTCTTGGTCATTCTTTGAGTAAATAAGTATGTCATCAATGAAAACAATGACAAACTTGTCAAGGTATGGTCCACACACTCGGTTCATAAGGTCCATGAACACAGCTGGTGCATTAGTTAAACCAAACGGCATGACCATAAACTCGTAATGACCGTAACGTGTTCTGAAAGCAGTCTTTGGAATATCATCTTCTTTCACCCGCATTTGATGATACCCGGAACGTAAGTCAATCTTTGAATAAACAGACGAGCCTTGTAGTTGATCAAATAAGTCGTCGATTCTCGGTAGTGGGTAGCGGTTCTTGATGGTAAGTTTGTTCAACTCTCGGTAGTCGATACACAACCTGAATGTACCATCTTTCTTCTTGACAAACAAAACAGGAGCTCCCCACGGTGATGTGCTTGGTCGAATGAAACCACGCTCTAAAAGTTCTTGTAATTGGCTTTGCAGTTCTTTCATCTCGCTGGGTGCGAGTCTGTAAGGAGCACGAGCTATTGGTGCAGCTCCTGGTACAAGATCTATTTGAAATTCAACGGATCGATGTGGGGGTAATCCCGGTAATTCTTTCGGAAATACATCGGGAAATTCTTTTGCAATGGGAACATCATTGATGCTCTTTTCTTCAGTTTGTACTTTCTCGACGTGTGCTAGAACAGCATAGCAACCTTTTCTTATTAGTTTTTGTGCCTTCAAATTACTAATAAGATGTAGCTTCGTGTTGCCCTTTTCTCCGTACACCATTAAGGGTTTTCCTTTTTCTCGTATAATGCGAATTGCATTTTTGTAACAAACGATCTCCGCTTTCACTTCTTTCAACCAGTCCATACCGATTATCACATCAAAACTCCCTAACTCTACTGGTATCAAATCAATCTTAAATGTTTCGCTAACCAGTTTAATTTCTCGATTCCGACATATATTATCTGCTGAAATTAATTTACCATTTGCTAATTCGAGTAAAAATTTACTATCCAAAGGCGTCAATGGACAACTTAATTTAGCACAAAAATCTCTACTCATATAGCTTCTATCCGCACCCGAATCAAATAAAACGTAAGCAGATGTATTGTCAATAAGAAACGTACCCGTAACAAGCTCCGGGTCTTCCTGTGCCTCTACCGCATTAATATTGAAAACTCTTCCACGGCCTTGTCCATTCGTGTTCTCCTGGTTCGGGCAATTTCTAATAATGTGGCCTGGTTTTCCACATTTATAACAAACTACATTGGCATAACTTGCTCCGACACTACTTGCTCCGCCATTACTCGTTCCGACACCATTTATTCCTTTCGTTCTATTAACCCCTGGTCCGTAGACCTCACACTTCGCCGCGCTATGACCATTTCTTTTACACTTGTTGCAAAATTTGGTGCAGAACCCCGAATGATTCTTTTCACACCTTTGGCATAGTTGCTTCTGATTATTGTTGTTGTTGCGGTTATTATTGTTGTTGGGATGATTGTTGTAGTTGTTGTTGTTGTTGTTGTTGTTGTTGTTGTTGTTGGGCCGTTTGTTGTAGTTGCGATTGATGTTGCGATTGTTGGGATTATTGTTGCGATTATTGTTGTAATTGCTGTTGTTGTTGTATTGGTGATTCTTATCACCGTTTTCCTCCCACTTTCTTTTGACTTGCTTCACATTGGCCTCTTCAGCAGTCTGTTCTTTAATTCTTTCTTCAATCTGGTTCACTAGTTTGTGAGCCATTCTACATGCCTGTTGTATGGAGGCGGGCTCGTGTGAACTTATATCTTCTTGGATTCTTTCCGGTAATCCTTTCACAAACGCGTCGATCTTCTCTTCCTCATCTTCGAATGCTCCCGGACACAATAGGCACAATTCTGTGAATCGTCTTTCGTACGTGGTAATATCAAATCCTTGGGTTCGTAACCCTCTAAGTTCTGTCTTGAGCTTATTGACCTCGGTTCTGGGACGGTACTTCTCGTTCATCAAGTGCTTGAATGCTGACCACGGTAGTGCGTACGCATCATCTTGTCCCACTTGCTCTAGATAGGTATTCCACCATGTTAACGCAGAACCTGTGAAGGTATGCGTAGCGTACTTCACTTTGTCCTCTTCAGTACACTTACTTATGGCAAACACCGATTCAACCTTCTCGGTCCACCGTTTCAATCCGATCGGTCCTTCGGTTCCATCAAATTCCAAAGGTTTGCAGGCAGTGAATTCTTTGTAGGTGCATCCTACACGATTTCCTGTACTGCTAGATCCAAGGTTATTGTTGGTATGTAGCGCAGCCTGTACTGCGGCTATGTTTGAAGCTAGAAAAGTACGGAATTCCTCTTCATTCATATTCACGGTGTGTCGAGTAGTCGGTGCCATTTCCTTCAAAATAGTTAAATGGAACAAGTTAATCATACAGAATATTAAGAGTAGTTAATAGTATTTCGTAGCATAATATGAACTCATTTATAAAAGCTTTTTCTTCATATTAGCGTTTTATAAGTTTAAATTCGGGTAGTACCTACCCGTTAAGTTCATACTTAGTAGCTAATATACAATTCAACTACTACAATTCTATATGAAAAACTGATTATAATAATATTTCGCGTTCAAACTTTTATACAATATTTTACAAACTTACAATACCGCTTATTTTACATAAAGCATGAAATATAGCACACAATAACTTTGATACAAGATAGTTGTGAAGACAATTCTAGCTAGTACACAAGTCGTTCAGCAAAGGCAATAAAGACACGTAATTCATACGTCCAGAAACAAGTCATGCATTCTGGTTTTACTAGGACTACTTCCCATCCTTGGTCTTGTGCAACATAACCGTTATGGCCGTTGATAAGACAGCGTGTTGTAACGTCATCAAAGGGATGAGGGTTACGTAATGTCCAACAGTCCCGTAATAATCTAAAAACCTCATTTCTTACCCCAATTACCGACTCCGTCACTTGTGGAAACGTTTTGTTTAATAGTTGTAGCCCGATGTTCTTGTTCTCACTTTGGTGAGAAGCGAACATTACTAATCCGTAAGCATAACATGCTTCTTTATGTTGCATGTTAGCCGCTTTTTCTAAATCACGAAGTCCAATATTCGGATATATTGAGTCAAAATAATTTCTTAACCCGTTGCGTAAAATAGCATTTGGGTTCCCCGCAATATATGCGTCAAAGTAAACACATCGTAACTTATGGGTTTCCCAATGTGATATCCCCCATCTTTCAAACGAAAGTCTCTTATAAACCAAGACATTCTTGGAACGTTCTTCGAATGTCTTACAAACTGATCTCGCCTTAAATAGTTGTGCCGAAGAATTCTGGCCGACTCTAGACAAGATTTCATCAATCATGTCTCCGGGTAGGTCTCTTAAAATATTGGGTTGTCTATCCATTTTGTGTTTTTTAAACTGTAAAATAGACAAGAGTTAGATTCATAAAAAAAATACTTATTAATACAAACAATTTTTACATATATCATAAAGCATAAGAACACTATATTCCATATATTACACCACACGAATACAACTATCTTATTCCGACTCGCTCGTTTCTTCTTCTTCGGTTTTGGTTCGTTTTGCCAAGTTTCTAGGGATATATGATGTTCCCCTAATACGAGCCGTCGTTGTCCACATTGGTTTAGAAAAACCTGGTGGTTTAGAGGTTCCCGGGTCATTGTTACAACTTAAGGACTTCGGGGGTTGACGATACATATAAAGTTCATCGGGGTTGGAATTAGATTTCTCTATTTTTATGCCCTTTCCCTTATTATTTTCTTTTGCCTTTTTAAATTCAGTTGGGGTAATTTCTATAACATCATCGGAATTCTCGTCGGAATCCGATTCATCGGAGAATTGGTAATCCTCCCAATATTTTGCTTCCTTGGCGGAAACACCATTGACCATAATTAACTTTGGTCGGTTGGTTGAGGATTTTCTTTTACTTAACCGTTTTATTATTTCCCCCACCGGTTCTATTTCTTCATCCGGTTCCGATTCTTCTTCCGGTTCCGACTCTTCTTCCGGTTCCTCTTCGGGAACTTGTGAATCAGTCCACAAATCATTCCAATTTACATTTGACTCTTCATTATTATTAGGTGAGTCAATGGGACTTGTTCTAGAGGTAGACATCTATCACATAATATCAAACACGTTAAGAGATTAATATATCACATAATATTCATATGTTAAAAATATATAGTTTCCAACAAAAAAGTTAAGCAATCATTTTTAAAGAAAACACGGTCGAAGTCCAGACTCACTAATGCATCCTAACAAACTCGATAAGACACACTAATGCAAATTTTCTGGTTCTCTAAGACCAACGCTCGGATACCAACTGAAATTCATTTTAGATTTCTCTATTATAAGATATGAATTTTTGTCTATACGCTAAGATATGAATTACAAGAACTGTCTTTTGGAACGGATACGTATATTCATAGAAAGTATTAGAATGATAAACCTGCATGTATTTCGATAATTCAACCATAGAATGTAGCTAAACAAGTTCCATTCCGGACGAAGTCCATATAGATTATAAACAATTTCCAACAGTTGATTACATCGCGAGGTACTTGACCTCTATATGATACATTTTACAAACATTGCATTCGTTTTTAAAAGACAAACTTTCATTTACATCGACAGTTGACAGACATGCATACCATTTCATAATATATCCAAATATAATTGACCTAATAATAATCTTGATGAACTCAACGACTCGAATGCAACGTCTTTTGAAATATGTCATGAATGACTCCAAGTAATATCTTTAAAATGAGCAATTATACAGCGGAAGACTTCTTTCATACCTGAGAATAAACATACTTTAAAGTGTCAACCAAAAGGTTGGTGAGTTCATTAGTTTAACATAAATAATTATTTCATAATTTTAATAGACCACAAGATTTCATATTTCCATTTTTCATAAACACCCGTCCCATGCATAGAGACAAAAATATCATTCATATGGATTGAACACCTGGTAACCGACATTAACAAGATGCATATATAAGAATATCCCCATCATTCCGGGACACCCTTCGGATATGATATAAATTTCGAAGTACTAAAGCATCCGGAACTTTGGATGGGGCTTGTTGGGCCCGATAGATCTATCTTTAGGATTCGCGTCAATTAGGGTGTCTGTTCCCTAATTCTTAGATTACCAGACTTAATAAAAAGGGGCATATTCGATTTCGATAATTCAACCATAGAATGTAATTTCACGTACTTGTGTCTATTTTGTAAATCATTTATAAAACCTGCATGTATTCTCATCCCAAAAATATTAGATTTTAAAAGTGGGACTATAACTCACACATATAAATATTGTAAAACAATTGATAAAGCATTTGCATGTATTCGCAGTTCAAAATATATTTCAAAAGCATTTAATAAAGCAATTGTAAAAACAGCGCATGTATTCTCAGTCCCAAAAATGTAAAGAGTAAAAGGGAGCAAATGAACTCACCTAATGTATTTTGTAGTAAAAATACATATGACTATATTGAACAATGCAGGGTTGGCCTCGGATTCACGAACCTATATTATGTATATACATATTAACACATATATTGGTAATCGAGTAAATTTGTATATAATTACTAGTGTTATTATAATATGTTAGTATAAATTATAACCTAATGTTATATATACAATGTATTAATATTTATATGTGTTTATATTGTTATCTATAATATATTAAAATATATATTTATACTATATCTATCTTGATGAATATTTTAGATGATAACATTTTATATAAAAATACAGTATGTAGTATTGTTATGATATTTATAATAAATATATTTTTAAATACCTATCATTTGTCTGTTAAGCTAATAATCACAAATATACTAAAATAGTGATAATAATAATAATAATTAGGTTCAACAATGAAAATAATAATTTTAATGATAATACTAATAATTTTATTTATAATTCATTTAAGATGTAACTAAATTGTAATTTTAACCATTTTCATAATAATATGTGTATCTAAAATCTTTATATTCATAATCATAAAAAATAATAATAATGTTGTTAATGATAATAATAATATTTCTATGAATCTTATTAATACCTCATTTATTAATCTTGCTAAGATAATTATAATAATACTTCCTAAATGATAACCTTAACAATATTAATTAATAATAATAACAATAATAATAAAGATAATAATAATAATTATTATGATTTAAAAACTGCATTCAAGAAGTGGAAGTATGTTTTCTAAAATGGTCATCTAGACGTCGTTCTTTCGACTGAAATGACTACCTTTACAAAAACGACTTGTAACTTATTTTTCCGACTATAAACCTATACTTTTTTTGTTTAGATTCATAAAATAGAGTTCAATATGAAACCATAGCAATTTGATTCACTCAAAACGGATTTAAAATGAAGAAGTTATGGGTAAAACAAGATTGGATAATTTTTCTCATTTTAGCTACGTGAAAATTGGTAACAAATCTATTCCAACCATAACTTAATCAACTTGTATTATATATTATGTAATCTTGAGATACCATAGACACGTATACAATGTTTCAACCTATCATGTCGACACATCTATATATATTTCGGAACAACCATAGACACTCTATATGTGAATATTAGAGTTAGCTATACAGGGTTGAGGTTGATTCCAAAATATATATAGTTTGAGTTGTGATCAATACTGAGATACGTATACACTGGGTCGTGGATTGATTCAAGATAATATTTATCGATTTATTTCTGTACATCTAACTGTGGACAACTAGTTGTAGGTTACTAACGAGGACAGCTGACTTAATAAACTTAAAACATCAAAATATATTAAAAGTGTTGTAAATATATTTTGAACATACTTTGATATATATGTATATATTGTTATAGGTTCGTGAATCAACCAGTGGCCAAGTCTTACTTCCCGACGAAGTAAAAATCTGTGAAAGTGAGTTATAGTCCCACTTTTAAAATCTAATATTTTTGGGATGAGAATACATGCAGGTTTTATAAATGATTTACAAAATAGACACAAGTACGTGAAACTACATTCTATGGTTGAATTATCGAAATCGAATATGCCCCTTTTTATTAAGTCTGGTAATCTAAGAATTAGGGAACAGACACCCTAATTGACGCGAATCCTAAAGATAGATCTATTGGGCCTAACAAACCCCATCCAAAGTACCGGATGCTTTAGTACTTCGAAATTTATATCATATCCGAAGGGTGTCCCGGAATGATGGGGATTCACAACAGTTGATTACATCGCGAGGTACTTGACCTCTATATGATACATTTTACAAACATTGCATTCGTTTTTGAAAAGACAAACTTTCATTACATCGAAAGTTGACAGGCATGCATACCATAATGGGGGTGGGTTCGCGACATACTCACTCTATGGAGAAGGGAAGAAGGTACTCCATATCATGAATCGAATCTACCACCTAACCTTGGAGTACTCGACCCGCTCACTGGCGAACCTGTTCGCAACACCGTTTATACCCTTTTTGCCAGAATTTTTCGTCTTGAGACTACCATTAATGGAACTAGAAAAGATATCCAATCTCTACCTCACATTGATAACCAACCAGGGTTAGTAGAAGAAGTTAAAGAACTCCGAGCTCGAGTGTTAACTTTAGAGAGCACGGTACACAATTTGCAAGCACCAGCAGTATCACCAACACCAGTAACATCACCAGTCTCCGCACCAACAGCACTAGTACCACCAACAACAACATCCGCATCACCAGCTTCGACATCTCATTATGTACCTCGAGTATAATCATCGTTCTACATGACGTTCTACATCACTTATCTTCATTCGACATAACAATTATGTAATCTCTAATGTTTTAGAGATTATATATTCCTGTTATAGCCGTAAATCTAATGAGTTTAATATCACATTGACTCAATAAATCCATGATTACATCTGAAGAAAATATATATGTATAGATGTTTTCATAAAGATTGTAATTAAAAATTCTTTCGTACAAAGTGTTAATTGTGAAAATATTTTAACGGGTAGGTAATACCCGAGGAATATTCAGATTTCACATTAATAGGTTACACTGTACATTCTTCGAAGCTGATTCAACAGTCGTTTACTATCCTACTTACATCCACCGATATACGTATCCGTTCACCACAGAGTAACCATTTTCATTCAATTTCATAATTGGATTTTGACTTATCAGAATCCAACAAGTGGCATAATGAAGAAAATATTGGACAAAATAAAATTGGTTAGAAATAAACAATTTAACTATGAGAAAAATTTTGTTAAAAATCCACGCTAACTGTTCCTAGCTAACTGTTCCTAGCTAACTGGTTACATTTTATTTATCGCAATTTAATTATCGCAATTTACATTCTCGCAATTTACATTCTCGCAATTTTATTTATCGTCATTTAATTTCTGTTATTTATTTTACGCACTTTAAATATCGGGACACGTATACAAGGTTTTGACATATCATATCGACGCATCTATATATATTATTTGGAATCACCATAGACACTCTATATGCAGTAATGATCGAGTTCTCTATACAGGGTTGAGGTTGATTCTCAAATAATATATATACTTTGAGTTGTGATCGAGTCTGAGACATGTACAGGGGTCACGATACGTATTAATCAATTCGAATATTATATATTAAACTATATATGAATTATTGGACTGTTAAATGTGGACTATCAACTGTGGACTACCAACATTGGACAATTAAAATGAATTAAAATATTGATTATAACATATGAAACTAAACAATTCTTCAAGTTTGCCACTTGATTTCATCTTAAACCTCATTTGTATCTTGACGATTACAATCTGCGTTCAAACCTTTCATGATTCTTGAAAACACCTCAATCGAGGGGATGAACCAACCGCATTTCATCTACGGAAGAAAAGATTGATGCATATAGCTATTCACCTGAAAAACTCTCGGAAACTGAGTAAACATTTAACACATAGCTGTGTTAATCCCTTTAGTGTTATTATTACCCAACATAACTTTACAATCCCTTTCCAAATTAGCCAATTTTGTCACAGCTCCAACAAGTCAACTTCGACTTTTCACTCGGATTAGCTTATTATAACCCTGATATATAAGTTGCCTTTCGTCATCGATACCGGAAAACCGTTTATATCTCACTACATTAGCAGTAAACTTACCAGCAACATCATTGATCTTTGACTTTATGAAAAGTTATTATATTCATTGAAATCCTATCATCTACTCATCTGCATTTGATAACGAGAATTGCCGTACCAAACACCGAGAATCAGCAATCAATATTTTGAAATCTCGCAGTATGTCTACATCAACAGTTATATGTAAACATATAACATTTATCTCTTAGAATTATGATCTTCCATTCTGAAATTCTAAAAAGCACCCAGTCTACAAATCAATACCACAAATTCTGAAAAAGCTGAATACAGCGGCAAAAACTGTACACGACTTTAACCGTCAAAAGTTTGATAATAAAGAATGGAATATTGGAAACATTCAATAGAAAATTTATTACCGAAAAGCGGATTATGCGAAACTATGAAGGAAGCCGTGGACACATCACAAAGAATAAGTTTGACTTCAAAGAATCCAAATGATTCAATGCCTGCTAAGGTCTTTAGCGAATATCTTGCTCCTTACTCTAAACCCTTGTGGACATTAGTTTCTATCATCCTCTGATCTTAGATATTCCGAGATATTATCGTATCTTTTATTATAAATATCCTCGATATTTCTGAATATATTTTCATAACTAATCTTATCTGAAATCATTAATCTCTTCGTACTATCAGTGTTACATCATATAGAGACTGTTAGTTTCTATTTTCTGTAAACTTTCGAGCTTAAAATATGAATGTTATTGAAGTAATGTTGGGAACTGATGCATGAGTTAGTGTAATATAATGACACTTGATCAACGTGATTATATTACAGTAAGTCATGCTGAGTTTCTAATGGAACGTGATGATTCACAGACCCTAACGTCATCATGTGCCATGTTACATAACTCTTTCATTATACTTAACTCCAAAACAAATCAAGAAAATATTCTTGATGGTTCTATCTTCCGTGATGTTGATAAATTTGAAAATCAAATCGTGCTATCACGTTCCTTCCTGCTTAGAATATTATAATCATTCTAAACTCTATATATACGAATTATGGACCATTATTCGCTTGACTGGAAGTCGGGAAGAGAAAACAAAAGCATAGAGCTTTGAAATATAAGGGAGAATATAAAGTCCGATAACAACACATAAATTACAAACCGTGTATATCAATGTTTATCGCAACATAAAGACACGGGAGAATTAAAAACATTATAATCCCAAAGGCGAAGTAGAAGAAAGCAGATTCCTCTGGTGGAAGTTGGAAAAGGAGAATGATTGTTGCGGTAGTAAGGATGAGGACAAGGATCAGAACTAGATTAAGCATTTTCAGAATCTTTTGGATGTATGAAACAAGAAGGAAAGTATAGGAATGGTGAGAATAATGAAACGGAAAAGGTTTAATTTATAATGGAAATATCATGCGGAGTAAATCGAGACAGATCACCGTATTTAATTGTAGAAATCTTAATTTCCTTATTCGTCGAAGAATCAAATCTTTTAGATTTCGAGGATTTTCTTTAAATCCCTTGAATTCCGGAATTCAATCCTGTTTATGTCAAAAGCTAAGGGAAATCTTATTTTCTTCAATTCACTCTTTTGCGATAGCTTCATTCGTATTCTTAGAATAATCGAATTATTTTATCATTATTATACAATGATGATAAACCTCTAATTATCAACTTATATTGGTCATGAAAACATTTTTATTATTAGCCATGACCACCACACTCCAATTTCGGGACGAAATTTCTTTAACGAGTAGGTACTGTGACGACCCGGAAATTTCCGACTAAATTTAAACTTAATCTTTATATGATTTCGATACGATAAGCAAAGTATGTAATGTTGAGTCTCGAAAATTTTGAAACTATGTTCATGTATTCAATTACCTTCGACTGCTCTCGACGATTCACGAACAATTAATTGTAAATAGATATGTGTGTATGTATAGATAAATAATAATTCAAAATATAATTTGAAGTGTTGTATGTTGTTGTTATTAAAAATTAATAAAATAAAAATAGGATATTATAATAATTATTATTTAAAATATGTCTCTATATATAAATAAAGTAAATTAAAAATAAATATTAAATGATTGTAATACTCGTTTGATGTTCCGATTGATATTAAGCAAGTTAAAGTCGAACTTATTTAATTTTAAAATAAAAGGTGATCCGAAAATGAGTTATATAAGTTATAGGCTTATTAAAAATATATTTAGGATCTAATTATTTAATTTTAACATTTTTAATATTTTACCCATAAACGAGAGGGACAGTTGATGTAATTTTTATCTAACAAATTAAGGATCGAACTCTATTCTATACCATAATGATCAAAATAAATAAATTTAAAAATATGAAATTTTTCTGAAGACTTTTATCCGCCACTGGTTAACAACGGAGTACGATATATTAGTCCGTGAATTAGTGTCGGTAATAAGAATACAAATGTATGGCTGCTACTGTTTAAATGTTGAAATTCTTGTACTCACTAAATCAACCCGTTATCTATTGGATCATATACAAACAACACATCACACATGTCTTAATTGATTATAATTACTTTATATATATATATATATATATATATATATATATATATATATATATATATATATATATATATATATATATATAGCATACAAATACTTATATAGATATAGAGTTGTTATAAATGAGCAAATTGGATTATCATTTCCACATAGCCATAAACCGGCAATCATCACCTGCCATCTCCTGCTACAACCACACGCCACCATCCTTTTTCCTTTTATTCAACCACCATACTTCGCCATCTATATCACTACCACAAAACCCACTCCTAGATGTAGCCACTACCATCGAACACCAATACTATCATCATCAAACATTCATCACCGAACTCAAAAGTTGCAAGCTTCTATGTATATATTTTTTTTTTATTTCGGTTCACTTCAAAACACTCACCAAACAACTCACTTGCAAACCCCAATGGTTTCTGTCCGTTACTATTCTTGTTTGGTTATTGTTCGAATTATAAACGAAATAAAGATGATGATCAACGAAGAATACTCCTGTGTTTCTGTTTGATCACCACGAACAACCATCATAACACCACCAACCGCCATGAACACCCTTGGTCGTCAACTACTGCGTTTGTTTCTGATTATTTTTCGAAAATCTCCAACACAAATAAATATATACGGTTGCTGCTGCTACCTTTCTTTTAATGATTAAATAGACCCAAACACCTCTTTGTTATATTTTTTTGTTGTTGTTGTGGCTATGCTGTTTCTATAATCGAACAACACCCAAACCGTCACCATTTAAATCGTTATATGCTACTGCAAATACGTGAGGTTTTCTGTTTTTGATCCTAATTCGAAACCCAAAGTGTTACCACTATTTTTTGTTGTTGTTTTTCCTGCTCAACTGTCGTGAACCTTCATTAACGTAACCACCAAACCACCTTTAAACACCACCACCTGCAAATACCGTTACCTTATATATTTTTTTTCTCGATCGGACTTCAGAAGCTATCACATGTTTTGGTATCGTTTTAGATCACCACCATTAAACACGGTTTCCTCTTTTGCTTTTAGCCAATGATGATAATAAAAGAAAAGAGAGTAATGATGATTATAATATGGGAGAGTTATATGATGAGCCAAGATTCCACTAATTTTTTTTTGCTGTGCTTCTGTTCGAGGACGACAAATATGTCGATCCCACCTACACTTTATTTATATGATATTATCAATCAAAGTGGGATTTGACTTTTGCTAATATGACCCTTAAAAATTTCAGTAAGATCCGATTATATTTAGGAATGTATCGGTTATATCATATTGCTAGGGTTGGGCCAAGAATTCTTTTTAGTTGGGCCGAGATTTCCTTGCAAGTTGGACTGTCTTTTCTTTTTGTTTTGGGCTGAACTCCAAATTTTCTTACTGTTGGTTTGAGACCCGAAAATTTATACATATAATTGTTCCGTCGACACACATGCATAAACCAAACACAACTTCTTAATGGAAGATGGTGATCGAGTTGGAAAACGAAGATGGTGTAACGAAATAGATTAGATAAATGAAAATGATGTTAGATATTAGGGACGTAATCGGGAGCATTAGAGTAAGTCTACGAATATTGATGATGATGAAATGCAACGAATATGGTGTATGGTGAATGATGAAGACGAGGCTCGTTGATAATGATAATGATTATGATAATCGTATGACAAGGATGATGGTAAGTCGATAAGATGATAACGATGATGATGAATTGTGATTTATTGATAATCACGATATTAAAAATGATGATGTAGTTGAATGATGATGATTAGATGATGATTAGGTGATGATATTATTAATGAGAGGAAGAAGAAAAGGATATATGAAACAGATAGAATGACGGATTTTATATAATTAACTGTCATGTTAAATCAGAAAACAAGATCAGTCAGATTGGTTTAGGGTGTTGGCGGGTGAGCTAGAGGTCACGGGTTTGAGCCCGGGCATAAACACTTCTGTTTTTGGAAGCTTTACATTTAAGGTAGTATTATTATTATTATTATTATTATTATTATTATTATTATTATTATTATTATTATTACAACTATATTATTATTATAAATGTTTACTACTAGTATTATTATTGTTGTTACAACAAATTATTATTTAAAAGAATCATTAGTAGAAAAACTATCATTTTATTTAAAAACATCCATTTTAGTAAAATTATCATAAGAACTACTATTATTATTATTATTATAAAACAACTTTTTTATTTATTATTATCAATATTATTTTATCATATAAGTATTAGTTACTTAAAAATATATTTAATACACATAACATAACTATATTAAAATTTTTATTAATTATTCATTTAAAAGTGTATATAAAATAAACATACTTAATTAATTAATAAAACCTATAAATTATTAAATATAACAAGTATATCACCAATAAAATATGTAAACTTATTCGATTACAATTCTATGTGTTAATAAATATATGAATAATATAGGTTCATGAATCCGAGGTCAACCCTACTCTTGTTAAATGACGTCATATGTATTTTTACTACAAAATACAGTATGGTGAGTTTCATTTGATCCCTTTTACTCTTTACATTTTTGGGACTGAGAATACATGCGCTGTTTTTACAACTGCTTTATTAAATACTTTTGAAATATATTTTGAACTGCGAATACATGAAATGCTTTTATAAATGTTTGACGAGATAGACACAAGCAAAACATTCCTCGAATGAATTATTATGCAGACAGATGTTCTGCGGATTATTATTGAATTATGTGGACATGATAATTGCCACCATTGAATTATGTGGACATGATAATTGCCACCATTGAATTATGTGGACATGATAATTGCCAACATTTAATTATGTGGACATGATAATTGCCACCGGTTGATGTGAATATTATATATCGAGAGAATGATTTTATACACAGGTTATGTGTATGTTATTTTTGTGCACAAGATATGTGTACGGTTACTATGATTTATGAAAATGGTTTCGTACACGAGAAAGATGTACTGTATTTAAAAGATATAGCATGTACATTACAGGTGGGTATAGGATTCGGGCCCATTTGTACCATGCAGCATTTAAATCTTGTGGTCTATCAAAATCACTGAAATTTTATTGTTTACAATAAACCTATGAACTCACCAACATTTTGGTTGACACTTTTCAAACATGTTTATTCTCAGGTCTGAAAGAAGTCTTCCGCTGTATAATTGCTCATTTTAAAGATATTACTTGGAGTCATTCATGACATATTTCAAAAGACGTTGCATTCGAGTCGTTGAGTTCATCAAGATTATTATTAGGTCAATTATATTTGGATATATTATGAAATGGTATGCATGTCTGTCAACTGTCGATGTAAATGAAAGTTTGTCTTTTAAAAACGAATGCAATGTTTGTAAAATGTATCATATAGAGGTCAAGTACCTCGCGATGTAATCAACTGTTGGAAATTGTTTATAATCTATATGGACTTCGTCCGGATGGATTAGGACGGGTCCTTTCAGTTGTTTGAAAGTTATGACCTCGCGAAAACAGTCCTTCAAAACACTAAATGCTGAGTTTTGCTGTTGTTAACAGCATTGGATCAGCTCTGATGTTCTATTTTCGTACTCGTTTTAGACCAGTTTAGTCTCTACAAAATCATACATATAACATATCGTTTTAAAGCTTGTCGTAAATACTTTCAATATCAATTAATGGTTTTTATCCAAACTTAACCAATTTCAACTTATGAGTCCGCAAAGTAGGCTCGAGAGTCATTTTTGACACTTTTGTTAAAAATGCTAAAACTTTCGGTTAACGATCCAAATTTGAATCCGGCTGACCTGAGTTAACCAAATTTGTATCACAGCTCAAAAATGACATTTTAGATGTGTTGGTGACTTCCGTTTTCCAAAATTATGCATATGTGTCAATTTATTCACGTTTGACCCGAATAGGTCATAAATCTCTCTTTAAACCAAAATAGACCCAAAACTCATTTTTAAAGCACCAAAACTTGCAGGCATACTTAAATCAACATATAGAATTTACATGATTGAAGAAGTTATGGGTAAAACAAGATTGGATAATTTTTCTCATTTTAGCTACGTGAAAATTGGTAACGTTCCATATTAATTGATTTCGTTGCGAGGTTTTGACCTCTATATGAGACATTTTTTCAAAGACTGCATTCATTTTTAAAACAAACCATAACCTTCATTTCATAGATAAAGGTTTTAAAAAAGCTTTACGTAGATTATCAAATAATGATAATCTAAAATATCCTGTTTACACACGACCATTACATAATGGTTTACAATACAAATATGTTACAACAAAATAAGTTTCTTGAATGCAGTTTTTACACAATATCATACAAGCATGGACTCCAAATCTCGTCCTTATTTAAGTATGCGACAGCGGAAGCTCTTAATAATCACCTGAGAATAAACATGCTTAAAACGTCAACAAAAATGTTGGTGAGTTATAGGTTTAACCTATATATATCAAATCATAATAATAGACCACAAGATTTCATATTTCAATACACATCCCATACATAGAGATAAAAATCATTCATATGGTGAACACCTGGTAACCGACATTAACAAGATGCATATATAAGAATATCCCCATCATTCCGGGACACCCTTCGGATATGATATAAATTTCGAAGTACTAAAGCATCCGGTACTTTGGATGGGGTTTGTTAAGCCCAATAGATCTATCTTTAGGATTCGCGTCAATTAGGGTGTCTGTTCCCAAATTCTTAGATTACCAGACTTAATAAAAAGGGGCATATTCGATTTCGATAATTCAACCATAGAATGTAGTTTCACGTACTTGTGTCTATTTTGTAAATCATTTATAAAACCTGCATGTATTCTCATCCCAAAAATATTAGATTTTAAAAGTGGGACTATAACTCACTTTCACAGATTTTTACTTCGTCGGGAAGTAAGACTTGGCCACTGGTTGATTCACGAACCTATAACAATATATACATATATATCAAAGTATGTTCAAAATATATTTACAACACTTTTAATATATTTTACTGTTTTAAGTTTATTAAGTCAGCTGTCCTCGTTAGTAACCTACAACTAGTTGTCCACAGTTAGATGTACAGAAATAAATCGATAAATATTATCTTGAATCAATCCACGACCCAGTGTATACGTATCTCAGTATTGATCACAACTCAAACTATATATATTTTGGAATCAACCTCAACCCTGTATAGCTAACTCCAACATTCACATATAGAGTGTCTATGGTTGTTCCGAAATATATATAGATGTGTCGACATGATAGGTCGAAACATTGTATACGTGTCTATGGTATCTCAAGATTACATAATATACAATACAAGTTGATTAAGTTATGGTTGGAATAGATTTGTTACCAATTTTCACGTAGCTAAAATGAGAAAAATTATCCAATCTTGTTTTACCCATAACTTCTTCATTTTAAATCCGTTTTGAGTGAATCAAATTGCTATGGTTTCATATTGAACTATATTTTATGAATCTAAACAGAAAAAGTATAGGTTTATAGTCGGAAAAATAAGTTACAAGTCGTTTTTGTAAAGGTAGTCATTTCAGTCTAAAGAACGACGTCTAGATGACCATTTTAGAAAACATACTTCCACTTTGAGTTTAACCATAAATTTTGGATATAGTTTCATGTTTATAATAAAAATCATTTTCTCATAATAACAACTTTTAAATCAAAGTTTATCATAGTTTTTAATTAACTAACCCAAAACAGCCCGCGGTGTTACTACGACGGCGTAAATCCGGTTTTACGGTGTTTTTCGTGTTTCCAGGTTTTAAATCATTAAGTTAGCATATCATATAGATATAGAACATGTGTTTAGTTGATTTTAAAAGTCAAGTTAGAAGGATTAACTTTTGTTTGCGAACAAGTTTAGAATTAACTAAACTATGTTCTAGTGATTACAAGTTAAAACCTTCGAATAAGATAGCTTTATATGTATGAATCGAATGATGTTATGAACATCATTACTACCTTAATTTCCTTGGATAAACCTACTGGAAGAGAGAAAAATGGATCTAGCTTCAATGGATCCTTGGATGGCTCGAAGTTCTTGAAGCAGAATCATGACACGAAAACAAGTTCAAGTAAGATCATCACTTGAAATAAGATTGTTATAGTTATAGAAATTGAACCAAAGTTTGAATATGATTATTACCTTGTATTAGAATGATAACCTACTGTAAGAAACAAAGATTTCTTGAGGTTGGATGATCACCTTACAAGATTGGAAGTGAGCTAGCAAACTTGAAAGTATTCTTGATTTTATGAAACTAGAACTTTTGGAATTTATGAAGAACACTTAGAACTTGAAGATAGAACTTGAGAGAGATCAATTAGATGAAGAAAATTGAAGAATGAAAGTGTTTGTAGGTGTTTTTGGTCGTTGGTGTATGGATTAGATATAAAGGATATGTAATTTTGTTTTCATGTAAATAAGTCATGAATGATTACTCATATTTTTGTAATTTTATGAGATATTTCATGCTAGTTGCCAAATGATGGTTCCCACATGTGTTAGGTGACTCACATGGGCTGCTAAGAGCTGATCATTGGAGTGTATATACCAATAGTACATACATCTAAAAGCTGTGTATTGTACGAGTACGAATACGGGTGCATACGAGTAGAATTGTTGATGAAACTGAACGAGGATGTAATTGTAAGCATTTTTGTTAAGTAGAAGTATTTTGATAAGTGTATTGAAGTCTTTCAAAAGTGTATAAATACATATTAAAACACTACATGTATATACATTTTAACTGAGTCGTTAAGTCATCGTTAGTCGTTACATGTAAATGTTGTTTTGAAACCTTTAGGTTAATGATCTTGTTGAATGTTGTTAACCCATTGTTTATTATAACAAATGAGATGTTAAATTGTTATATTATCATGATATTATGATATATAATATATCTCAGTATGATGTATATACAGTTAAATGTCGTTACAACGATAATCGTTACATATATGTCTCGTTTCGAAATCATTAAGTTAGTAGTCTTATTTTTACATATGTATTTCATTGTTAATACACTTAATAATATATTTACTTATCATTTAACATAATTAACCAAGTGTATCAATATCTTAATATGATTCATATGTACCTAGTAAGACGTTGTTATAACGATAATCGTTATATATATCGTTTTCGAGTTTCTTAAATTAATAGTCTCATTTTTATGTATATAACTCATTGTTAAAATACCTAATGAGATACATACTTATAATAAAAACATGTTAACTATATATATAACCATATATATGTCATCGTATAGTTTTTACAAGTTTTAACGTTCGTGAATCACCGGTCAACTTGGGTGGTCAATTGTCTATATGAAACATATTTCAATTAATCAAGTCTTAACAAGTTTGATTGCTTAACATGTTGGAAACATTTAATCATGTAAATATCAATCTCAATTAATATATATAAACATGGAAAAGTTCGGGTCACTACAGTACCTACCCGTTAAATAAATTTCGTCCCGAAATTTTAAGCTGTTGAAGGTGTTGACGAATCTTCTGGAAATAGATGCGTGTATTTCTTCTTCATCTGATCTTCACGCTCCCAGGTGAACTCGGGTCCTCTACGAGCATTCCATCGAACCTTAACAATTGGTATCTTGTTTTGCTTAAGTCTTTTAACCTCACGATCCATTATTTCGACGGGTTCTTCGATGAATTGAAGTTTTTCGTTGATTTGGATTTCATCTAACGGAATAGTGAGATCTTCTTTAGCAAAACATTTCTTCAAATTCGAGACGTGGAAAGTGTTATGTACAGCCGCGAGTTGTTGAGGTAACTCTAGTCGGTAAGCTACTGGTCCGACACGATCAATAATCTTGAATGGTCCAATATACCTTGGATTTAATTTCCCTCGTTTACCAAATCGAACAACGCCTTTCCAAGGTGCAACGTTAAGCATGACCATCTCTCCAATTTCAAATTCTATATCTTTTCTTTTAATGTCAGCGTAGCTCTTTTGTCGACTTTGGGTGGTTTTCAACCGTTGTTGAATTTGGATGATCTTCTCGGTAGTTTCTTGTATAATCTCCGGACCCGTAATCTGTCTATCCCCCACTTCACTCCAACAAATCGGAGACCTGCACTTTCTACCATAAAGTGCTTCAAACGGCGCCATCTCAATGCTTGAATGGTAGCTGTTGTTGTAGGAAAATTCTGCTAACGGTAGATGTCGATCCCAACTGTTTCCGAAATCAATAACACATGCTCGTAGCATGTCTTCAAGCGTTTGTATCGTCCTTTCGCTCTGCCCATCAGTTTGTGGATGATAGGCAGTACTCATGTCTAGACGAGTTCCTAATGCTTGCTGTAATGTCTGCCAGAATCTTGAAATAAATCTGCCATCCCTATCAGAGATAATAGAGATTGGTATTCCATGTCTGGAGACGACTTCCTTCAAATACAGTCGTGCTAACTTCTCCATCTTGTCATCTTCTCTTATTGGTAGGAAGTGTGCTGATTTGGTGAAACGATCAACTATTACCCAAATAGTATCAAAACCACTTGCAGTCCTTGGCAATTTAGTGATGAAATCCATGGTAATGTTTTCCCATTTCCATTCCGGGATTTCGGGTTGTTGAAGTAGACCTGATGGTTTCTGATGCTCAGCTTTGACCTTAGAACACGTCAAACATTCTCCTACGTATTTAGCAACATCGGCTTTCATACCTGGCCACCAAAAATGTTTCTTGAGATCCTTGTACATCTTCCCCGTTCCAGGATGTATTGAGTATCTGGTTTTATGAGCTTCTCTAAGTACCATTTCTCTCATATCTCCAAATTTTGGTACCCAAATCCTTTCAGCCATATACCGGGTTCCGTCTTCCCAAATATTAAGATGCTTCTCCGATCCTTTGGGTATTTCATCCTTTAAATTTCCCTCTTTTAAAACTCCTTGTTGCGCCTCCTTTATTTGAGTAGTAATGTTATTATGAATCATTATATTCATAGATTTTACTCGAATGGGTTCTCTGTCCTTCCTGCTCAAGGCATCGGCTACCACATTTGCCTTCCCCGGGTGGTAACGAATCTCAAAGTCGTAATCATTCAATAATTCAATCCACCTACGCTGCCTCATATTCAGTTGTTTCTGATTAAATATGTGTTGAAGACTTTTGTGGTCGGTATATATAATACTTTTGACCCCATATAAGTAGTGCCTCCAAGTCTTTAATGCAAAAACAACCGCGCCTAATTCCAAATCATGCGTCGTATAATTTTGTTCGTGAATCTTCAATTGTCTAGACGCATAAGCAATCACCTTCATTCGTTGCATTAATACACAACCGAGACCTTGCTTTGATGCGTCACAATAAATCACAAAATCATCATTCCCTTCAGGCAATGACAGTATAGGTGCCGTAGTTAGCTTTTTCTTCAATAACTGAAACGCTTTCTCTTGTTCATTATTCCATTCAAATTTCTTCCCTTTATGCGTTAATGCAGTCAAGGGTTTTGCTATTCTGGAAAAGTCTTGGATGAACCTTCTGTAGTAACCAGCTAGTCCTAAAAACTGGCGTATGTGTTTCGGAGTTTTCGGGGTTTCCCACTTTTCAACAGTTTCTATCTTTGCCGGATCCACCTTAATACCTTCTTTGTTCACTATGTGACCGAGGAATTGAACTTCTTCCAACCAAAATGCACACTTTGAAAACTTAGCGTACAATTCTTCCTTCCTCAATACTTCTAACACCTTTCTCAAATGTTCACCGTGTTCTTGGTCATTCTTTGAGTAAATAAGTATGTCATCAATGAAAACAATGACAAACTTGTCAAGGTATGGTCCACACACTCGGTTCATAAGGTCCATGAACACAGCTGGTGCATTAGTTAAACCAAACGGCATGACCATAAACTCGTAATGACCGTAACGTGTTCTGAAAGCAGTGTTTGGAATATCATCTTCTTTCACCCGCATTTGATGATACCCGGAACGTAAGTCAATCTTTGAATAAACAGACGAGCCTTGTAGTTGATCAAATAAGTCATCGATTCTCGGTAGTGGGTAGCGGTTCTTGATGGTAAGTTTGTTCAACTCTCGGTAGTCGATACACAACCTGAATGTACCATCTTTCTTCTTGACAAACAAAACAGGAGCTCCCCACGGTGATGTGCTTGGTCGAATGAAACCACGCTCTAAAAGTTCTTGTAATTGGCTTTGTAGTTCTTTCATCTCGCTGGGTGCGAGTCTGTAAGGAGCACGAGCTATTGGTGCAGCTCCTGGTACAAGATCTATTTGAAATTCAACGGATCGATGTGGGGGTAATCCCGGTAATTCTTTCGGAAATACATCAGGAAATTCTTTTGCGACGGGAACATCATTGATGCTCTTTTCTTCAGTTTGTACTTTCTCGACGTGTGCTAGAACAGCATAGCAACCTTTTCTTATTAGTTTTTGTGCCTTCAAATTACTAATAAGATGTAGCTTCGTGTTGCCCTTTTCTCCGTACACCATTAAGGGTTTTCCTTTTTCTCGTATAATGCGAATTGCATTTTTGTAACAAACGATCTCCGCTTTCACTTCTTTCAACCAGTCCATACCCATTATCACATCAAAACTCCCTAACTCTACTGGTATCAAATCAATTTTAAATGTTTCGCTAACCAGTTTAATTTCTCGATTCCGACATATATTATCTGCTGAAATTAATTTACCATTTGCTAATTCGAGTAAAAATTTACTATCCAAAGGCGTCAATGGACAACTTAATTTAGCACAAAAATCTCTACTCATATAGCTTCTATCCGCACCCGAATCAAATAAAACGTAAGCAGATTTATTGTCAATAAGAAACGTACCCGTAACAAGCTCCGGGTCTTCCTGTGCCTCTGCCGCATTAATATTGAAAACTCTTCCACGGCCTTGTCCATTCGTGTTCTCCTGGTTCGGGCAATTTCTAATAATGTGGCCCGGTTTTCCACATTTATAACAAACTACATTGGCATAACTTGCTCCGACACTACTTGCTCCGCCATTACTCGTTCCGACACCATTTGTTCCTTTCGTTCTATTAACCCCTGGTCCGTAGACCTCACACTTCACCGCGCTATGACCATTTCTTTTACACTTGTTGCAAAATTTGGTGCAGAACCCCGAGTGATTCTTTTCACACCTTTGGCATAGCTGCTTCTGATTGTTGTTGTTGTTGCGGTTATTATTATTGTTGGGATGATTGTTGTAGTTGCTGTTGTTATTATTGTTGTTGTTGTTGGGCCGTTTGTTGTAGTTGCGATTGATGTTGCGATTGTTGGGATAATTGTTGCGATTATTGTTGTAATTGCTGTTGTTGTTGTATTGGTGATTCTTATCACCGTTTTCCTCCCACTTTCTTTTGACTTGCTTCACATTGGCCTCTTCAGCAGTCTGTTCTTTAATTCTTTCTTCAATCTGGTTCACGAGTTTGTGAGCCATTCTACATGCCTGTTGTATGGAGGCGGGCTCGTGTGAACTTATATCTTCTTGGATTCTTTCCGGTAATCCTTTCACAAATGCGTCGATCTTCTCTTCCTCATCTTCGAATGCTCCCGGACACAATAGGCACAATTCTGTGAATCGTCTTTCGTACGTGGTAATATCAAATCCTTGGGTTCGTAACCCTCTAAGTTCTGTCTTGAGCTTATTGACCTCGGTTCTCGGACGGTACTTCTCGTTCATCAAGTGCTTGAATGCTGACCACGGTAGTGCGTACGCATCGTCTTGTCCCACTTGCTCTAGATAGGTATTCCACCATGTTAACGCAGAACCTGTGAAGGTATGCGTAGCGTACTTCACTTTGTCCTCTTCAGTACACTTACTTATGGCAAACACCGATTCGACCTTCTCGGTCCACCGTTTCAATCCGATCGGTCCTTCGGTTCCATCAAATTCCAAAGGTTTACAGGCAGTGAATTCTTTGTAGGTGCATCCTACACGATTTCCTGTACTGCTAGATCCAAGGTTATTGTTGGTATGTAGCGCAGCCTGTACTGCGGCTATGTTTGAAGCTAGAAAAGTACGGAATTCCTCTTCATTCATATTCACGGTGTGTCGAGTAGTCGGTGCCATTTCCTTCAAAATAGTTAAATGGAACAAGTTAATCATACAGAATATTAAGAGTAGTTAATAGTATTTCGTAGCATAATATGAACTCATTTATAAAAGCTTTTTCTTCATATTAGCGTTTTATAAGTTTAAATTCGGGTAGTACCTACCCGTTAAGTTCATACTTAGTAGCTAATATACAATTCAACTACTACAATTCTATATGAAAAACTGATTATAATAATATTTCGCGTTCAAACTTTTATACAATATTTTACAAACTTACAATACCGCTTATTTTACATAAAGCATGAAATATAGCACACAATAACTTTGATACAAGATAGTTGTGAAGACAATTCTAGCTAGTACACAAGTCGTTCAGCAAAGGCAATAAAGACACGTAATTCATACGTCCAGAAACAAGTCATGCATTCTGGTTTTACTAGGACTACTTCCCATCCTTGGTCTTGTGCAACATAACCGTTATGGCCGTTGATAAGACAGCGTGTTGTAACGTCATCAAAGGGACGAGGGTTACGTAATGTCCAACAGTCCCGTAATAATCTAAAAACCTCATTTCTTACCCCAATTACCGACTCCGTCACTTGTGGAAACGTTTTGTTTAATAGTTGTAGCCCGATGTTCTTGTTCTCACTTTGGTGAGAAGCGAACATTACTAATCCGTAAGCATAACATGCTTCTTTATGTTGCATGTTAGCCGCTTTTTCTAAATCACGAAGTCCAATATTCGGATATATTGAGTCAAAATAATTTCTTAACCCGTTGCGTAAAATAGCATTTGGGTTCCCCGCAATATATGCGTCAAAGTAAACACATCGTAACTTATGGGTTTCCCAATGTGATATCCCCCATCTTTCAAACGAAAGTCTCTTATAAACCAAGACATTCTTGGAACGTTCTTCGAATGTCTTACAAACTGATCTCGCCTTAAATAGTTGTGCCGAAGAATTCTGGCCAACTCTAGACAAGATTTCATCAATCATGTCTCCGGGTAGGTCTCTTAAAATATTGGGTTGTCTATCCATTTTGTGTTTTTAAACTGTAAAATAGACAAGAGTTAGATTCATAAAAAAATACTTATTAATACAAGCAATTTTTACATATATCATAAAGCATAAGAACACTATATTCCATATATTACACCACACGAATACAACTATCTTATTCCGACTCGCTCGTTTCTTCTTCTTCGGTTTTGGTTCGTTTTGCCAAGTTTCTAGGGATATATGATGTTCCCCTAATACGAGCCGTCGTTGTCCACATTGGTTTAGAAAAACCTGGTGGTTTAGAGGTTCCCGGGTCATTGTTACAACTTAAGGACTTCGGCGGTTGACGATACATATAAAGTTCATCGGGGTTGGAATTAGATTTCTCTATTTTTATGCCCTTTCCCTTATTATTTTCTTTTGCCTTTTTAAATTCAGTTGGGGTAATTTCTATAACATCATCGGAATTCTCGATCGGAGAATTGGTAATCCTCCCAATATTTTGCTTCCTTGGCGGAAACACCATTGACCATAATTAACTTTGGTCGGTTGGTTGAGGATTTTCTTTTACTTAACCGTTTTATTATTTCCCCCACCGGTTCTATTTCTTCATCCGGTTCCGATTCTTCTTCCGGTTCCGATTCTTCTTCCGGTTCCGACTCTTCTTCCGGTTCCTCTTCGGGAACTTGTGAATCAGTCCACAAATCATTCCAATTTACATTTGACTCTTCATTATTATTAGGTGAGTCAATGGGACTTGTTCTAGAGGTAGACATCTATCACATAATATCAAACACGTTAAGAGATTAATATATCACATAATATTCATATGTTAAAAATATATAGTTTCCAACAAAAATGTTAAGCAATCATTTTTAAAGAAAACACGGTCGAAGTCCAGACTCACTAATGCATCCTAACAAACTCGATAAGACACACTAATGCAAATTTTCTGGTTCTCTAAGACCAACGCTCTGATACTATATGCGTAGGTGGACCATACCTTGACAAGTTTGTCATTGTTTTCATTGATGACATACTTATTTACTCAAAGAATGACCAAGAACACGGTGAACATTTGAGAAAGGTGTTAGAAGTATTGAGGAAAGAAGAATTGTACGCTAAGTTTTCAAAGTGTGCATTTTGGTTGGAAGAAGTTCAATTCCTCGGTCACATAGTGAACAAAGAAGGTATTAAGGTGGATCCGGCAAAGATAGAAACTGTTGAAAAGTGGGAAACCCCGAAAACTCCGAAACACATACGCCAGTTTTTAGGACTAGCTGGTTACTACAGAAGGTTCATCCAAGATTTTTCCAGAATAGCAAAACCCTTGACTGCATTAACGCATAAAGGGAAGAAATTTGAATGGAATGATGAACAAGAGAAAGCGTTTCAGTTATTGAAGAAAAAGCTAACTACGGCACCTATATTGTCATTGCCTGAAGGGAATGATGATTTTGTGATTTATTGTGACGCATCAAAGCAAGGTCTCGGTTGTGTATTAATGCAACGAACGAAGGTGATTGCTTATGCGTCTAGACAATTGAAGATTCACGAACAAAATTATACGACGCATGATATGGAATTAGGCGCGGTTGTTTTTGCATTAAAGACTTGGAGGCACTACTTATATGGGGTCAAAAGTATTATATATACCGACCACAAAAGTCTGCAACACATATTTAATCAGAAACAACTGAATATGAGGCAGCGTAGGTGGATTGAATTGTTGAATGATTACGACTTTGAGATTCGTTACCACCCAGGGAAGGCAAATGTAGTAGCCGATGCCTTGAGCAGGAAGGACAGAGAACCCATTCGAGTAAAATCTATGAATATAATGATTCATAATAACCTTACTACTCAAATAAAGGAGGCGCAACAAGGAGTTTTAAAAGAGGGAAATTTAAAGGATGAAATACCCAAAGGATCGGAGAAGCATCTTAATATTCGGGAAGACGGAACCCGGTATAGGGCTGAAAGGATTTGGGTACCAAAATTTGGAGATATGAGAGAAATGGTACTTAGAGAAGCTCATAAAACCAGATACTCAATACATCCTGGAACGGGGAAGATGTACAAGGATCTCAAGAAACATTTTTGGTGGCCGGGTATGAAAGCCGATGTTGCTAAATACGTAGGAGAATGTTTGACGTGTTCTAAGGTCAAAGCTGAGCATCAGAAACCATCAGGTCTACTTCAACAACCTGAAATCCCGGAATGGAAATGGGAAAACATTACCATGGATTTCATCACTAAATTGCCAAGGACTGCAAGTGGTTTTGATACTATTTGGGTAATAGTTGATCGTCTCACCAAATCAGCACACTTCTTGCCAATAAGAGAAGATGACAAGATGGAGAAGTTAGCACGACTGTATTTGAAGGAAGTCATCTCCAGACATGGAATACCAATCTCTATTATCTCTGATAGGGATGGCAGATTTATTTCAAGATTCTGGCAGACATTACAGCAAGCATTAGGAACTCGTCTAGACATGAGTACTGCCTATCATCCACAAACTGATGGGCAGAGCGAAAGGACGATACAAACGCTTGAAGACATGCTACGAGCATGTGTTATTGATTTCGGAAACAGTTGGGATCGACATCTACCATTAGCAGAATTTTCCTACAACAACAGCTACCATTCAAGCATTGAGATGGCGCCGTTTGAAGCACTTTATGGTAGAAAGTGCAGGTCTCCGATTTGTTGGAGTGAAGTGGGGGATAGACAGATTACGGGTCCGGAGATTATACAAGAAACTACCGAGAAGATCATCCAAATTCAACAACGGTTGAAAACCGCCCAAAGTCGACAAAAGAGCTACGCTGACATTAAAAGAAAAGATATAGAATTTGAAATTGGAGAGATGGTCATGCTTAAAGTTGCACCTTGGAAAGGCGTTGTTCGATTTGGTAAACGAGGGAAATTAAATCCAAGGTATATTGGACCATTCAAGATTATTGATCGTGTCGGACCAGTAGCTTACCGACTTGAGTTACCTCAACAACTCGCGGCTGTACATAACACTTTCCACGTCTCGAATTTGAAGAAATGTTTTGCTAAAGAAGATCTCACTATTCCGTTAGATGAAATCCAAATCAACGGAAAACTTCAATTCATCGAAGAACCCGTCGAAATAATGGATCGTGAGGTTAAAAGACTTAAGCAAAACAAGATACCAATTGTTAAGGTTCGATGGAATGCTCGTAGAGGACCCGAGTTCACCTGGGAGCGTGAAGATCAGATGAAGAAGAAATACCCGCATCTATTTCCAGAAGATTCGCCAACACCTTCAACAGCTTAAAATTTCGGGACGAAATTTATTTAACGGGTAGGTACTGTAGTGACCCGAACTTTTCCATGTTTATATATATTAATTGAGATTGATATTTACATGATTAAATGTTTCCAACATGTTAAGCAATCAAACTTGTTAAGACTTGATTAATTGAAATAGGTTTCATATAGACAATTGACCACCCAAGTTGACCGGTGATTCACGAACGTTAAAACTTGTAAAAACTATATGATGACATATATATGATTATATATATAGTTAACATGATATTAGGATATGTAAACATATCATTAAGTATATTAACAATGAACTACATATGTAAAAACAAGACTACTAACTTAATGATTTTGAAACGAGACATATATGTAACGATTATCGTTGTAACGACATTTAATGTATATATATCATATTAAGAGATATTCGTACATCATAATATCATGATAATATAATAATTTAAAATCTCTTTTGATATTATAAACATTGGGTTAACAACATTTAACAAGATCGTTAACCTAAAGGTTTCAAAACAACATTTACATGTAACGACTAACGATGACTTAACGACTCAGTTAAAATGTATATACATGTAGTGTTTTAATATGTATTCATACACTTTTGAAAGACTTCAAGACACTTATCAAAATACTTCTACTTAACAAAAATGCTTACAATTACATCCTCGTTCAGTTTCATCAACAATTCTACTCGTATGCACCCGTATTCGTACTCGTACAATACACAGCTTTTAGATGTATGTACTATTGGTATATACACTCCAATGATCAGCTCTTAGCAGCCCATGTGAGTCACCTAACACATGTGGGAACCATCATTTGGCAACTAGCATGAAATATCTCATAAAATTACAAAAATATGAGTAATCATTCATGACTTATTTACATGAAAACAAAATTACATATCCTTTATATCTAATCCATACACCAACGACCAAAAACACCTACAAACACTTTCATTCTTCAATTTTCTTCATCTAATTGATCTCTCTCAAGTTCTATCTTCAAGTTCTAAGTGTTCTTCATAAATTCCAAAAGTTCTAGTTTCATAAAATCAAGAATACTTTCAAGATTGCTAGCTCACTTTCAATCTTGTAAGGTGATCATCCAACCTCAAGAAATCTTTGTTTCTTACAGTAGGTTATCATTCTAATACAAGGTAATAATCAAATTCAAACTTTGGTTCAATTTCTATAACTATAACAATCTTATTTCAAGTGATGATCTTACTTGAACTTGTTTTCGTGTCATGATTTTGCTTCAAGAACTTTGAGCCATCCAAGGATCCATTGAAGCTAGATCCATTTTTCTCTTTTCCAGTAGGTTCATCCAAGGAACTTAAGGTAGTAATGATGTTCATAACATCATTCGATTCATACATATAAAGCTATCTTATTCGAAGGTTTAAACTTGTAATCACTAGAACATAGTTTAGTTAATTCTAAACTTGTTCGCAAACAAAAGTTAATCCGTCTAACTTGACTTTTAAAATCAACTAAACACATGTTCTATATCTATATGATATGCTAACTTAATGATTTAAAACCTGGAAACACGAAAAACACCGTAAAACCGGATTTACTCCGTCGTAGTAACACCGCGGGCTGTTTTGGGTTAGTTAATTAAAAACTATGATAAACTTTGATTTAAAAGTTGTTATTCTGAGAAAATGATTTTTATTATGAACATGAAACTATATCCAAAAATTATGGTTAAACTCAAAGTGGAAGTATGTTTTCTAAAATGGTCATCTAGACGTCGTTCTTTCGACTGAAATGACTACCTTTACAAAAACGACTTGTAACTTATTTTTCCGACTATAAACCTATACTTTTTCTGTTTAGATTCATAAAATAGAGTTCAATATGAAACCATAGCAATTTGATTCACTCAAAACGGATTTAAAATGAAGAAGTTATGGGTAAAACAAGATTGGATAATTTTTCTCATTTTAGCTACGTGAAAATTGGTAACAAATCTATTCCAACCATAACTTAATCAACTTGTATTGTATATTATGTAATCTTGAGATACCATAGACACGTATACAATGTTTCGACCTATCATGTCGACACATCTATATATATTTCGGAACAACCATAGACACTCTATATGTGAATGTTGGAGTTAGCTATACAGGGTTGAGGTTGATTCCAAAATATATATAGTTTGAGTTGTGATCAATACTGAGATACGTATACACTGGGTCGTGGATTGATTCAAGATAATATTTATCGATTTATTTCTGTACATCTAACTGTGGACAACTAGTTGTAGGTTACTAACGAAGACAGCTGACTTAATAAACTTAAAACATCAAAATATATTAAAAGTGTTGTAAATATATTTTGAACATACTTTGATATATATGTATATATTGTTATAGGTTCGTGAATCAACCAGTGGCCAAGTCTTACTTCCCGACGAAGTAAAAATCTGTGAAAGTGAGTTATAGTCCCACTTTTAAAATCTAATATTTTTGGGATGAGAATACATGCAGGTTTTATAAATGATTTACAAAATAGACACAAGTACGTGAAACTACATTCTATGGTTGAATTATCGAAATCGAATATGCCCCTTTTTATTAAGTCTGGTAATCTAAGAATTAGGGAACAGACACCCTAATTGACGCGAATCCTAAAGATAGATCTATTGGGCCTAACAAACCCCATCCAAAGTACCGGATGCTTTAGTACTTCGAAATTTATATCATATCCGAAGGGTGTCCCGGAATGATGGGGATATTCTTATATATGCATCTTGTTATTGTCGGTTACCAGGTGTTCACCATATGAATGATTTTTATCTCTATGTATGGGATGTGTATTGAAACATGAAATCTTGTGGTCTATTGTTACGATTTGATATATATAGGTTAAACCTATAACTCACCAACATTTTTGTTGACGTTTAAAGCATGTTTATTCTCAGGTGAATATTAAGAGCTTCCGCTGTTGCATACTAAAATAAGGACAAGATTTGGAGTCCATGTTTGTATGATATTGTGTAAAAACTGCATTCAAGAAACTGATTTCGATGTAACATATTTGTATTGTAAACCATTATGTAATGGTCGTGTGTAAACAGGATATTTTAGATTATCATTATTTGATAATCTACGTAAAGCTTTTTAAACCTTTATTTATGAAATAAAGGTTATGGTTTGTTTTAAAAATGAATGCAGTCTTTGAAAAACGTCTCATATAGAGGTCAAAACCTCGCAACGAAATCAATTAATATGGAACGTTTTTAATCAATAAGAACGGGACATTTCAGTTATCATTATTTGATAATCTACGTAAAGCTTTTTTAAAACCTTTATCTATGAAATGAAGGTTATGGTTTGTTTTAAAAATGAATGCAGTCTTTGAAAAAATGTCTCATATAGAACTGAAATGTCCCGTTCTTATTGATTAAAAACGTTCCATATTAATTGATTTCGTTGCGAGGTTTTGACCTCTATATGAGACATTTTTTCAAAGACTGCATTCATTTTTAAAACAAACCATAACCTTCATTTCATAGATAAAGGTTTTAAAAAAGCTTTACGTAGATTATCAAATAATGATAATCTAAAATATCCTGTTTACACACGACCATTACATAATGGTTTACAATACAAATATGTTACAACAAAATAAGTTTCTTGAATGCAGTTTTTACACAATATCATACAAGCATGGACTCCAAATCTCGTCCTTATTTAAGTATGCGACAGCGGAAGCTCTTAATAATCACCTGAGAATAAACATGCTTAAAACGTCAACAAAAATGTTGGTGAGTTATAGGTTTAACCTATATATATCAAATCATAATAATAGACCACAAGATTTCATATTTCAATACACATCCCATACATAGAGATAAAAATCATTCATATGGTGAACACCTGGTAACCGACATTAACAAGATGCATATATAAGAATATCCCCATCATTCCGGGACACCCTTCGGATATGATATAAATTTCGAAGTACTAAAGCATCCGGTACTTTGGATGGGGTTTGTTAAGCCCAATAGATCTATCTTTAGGATTCGCGTCAATTAGGGTGTCTGTTCCCAAATTCTTAGATTACCAGACTTAATAAAAAGGGGCATATTCGATTTCGATAATTCAACCATAGAATGTAGTTTCACGTACTTGTGTCTATTTTGTAAATCATTTATAAAACCTGCATGTATTCTCATCCCAAAAATATTAGATTTTAAAAGTGGGACTATAACTCACTTTCACAGATTTTTACTTCGTCGGGAAGTAAGACTTGGCCACTGGTTGATTCACGAACCTATAACAATATATACATATATATCAAAGTATGTTCAAAATATATTTACAACACTTTTAATATATTTTACTGTTTTAAGTTTATTAAGTCAGCTGTCCTCGTTAGTAACCTACAACTAGTTGTCCACAGTTAGATGTACAGAAATAAATCGATAAATATTATCTTGAATCAATCCACGACCCAGTGTATACGTATCTCAGTATTGATCACAACTCAAACTATATATATTTTGGAATCAACCTCAACCCTGTATAGCTAACTCCAACATTCACATATAGAGTGTCTATGGTTGTTCCGAAATATATATAGATGTGTCGACATGATAGGTCGAAACATTGTATACGTGTCTATGGTATCTCAAGATTACATAATATACAATACAAGTTGATTAAGTTATGGTTGGAATAGATTTGTTACCAATTTTCACGTAGCTAAAATGAGAAAAATTATCCAATCTTGTTTTACCCATAACTTCTTCATTTTAAATCCGTTTTGAGTGAATCAAATTGCTATGGTTTCATATTGAACTATATTTTATGAATCTAAACAGAAAAAGTATAGGTTTATAGTCGGAAAAATAAGTTACAAGTCGTTTTTGTAAAGGTAGTCATTTCAGTCTAAAGAACGACGTCTAGATGACCATTTTAGAAAACATACTTCCACTTTGAGTTTAACCATAAATTTTGGATATAGTTTCATGTTTATAATAAAAATCATTTTCTCATAATAACAACTTTTTAATCAAAGTTTATCATAGTTTTTAATTAACTAACCCAAAACAGCCCGCGGTGTTACTACGACGGCGTAAATCCGGTTTTACGGTGTTTTTCGTGTTTCCAGGTTTTAAATCATTAAGTTAGCATATCATATAGATATAGAACATGTGTTTAGTTGATTTTAAAAGTCAAGTTAGAAGGATTAACTTTTGTTTGCGAACAAGTTTAGAATTAACTAAACTATGTTCTAGTGATTACAAGTTAAAACCTTCGAATAAGATAGCTTTATATGTATGAATCGAATGATGTTATGAACATCATTACTACCTTAATTTCCTTGGATAAACCTACTGGAAGAGAGAAAAATGGATCTAGCTTCAATGGATCCTTGGATGGCTCGAAGTTCTTGAAGCAGAATCATGACACGAAAACAAGTTCAAGTAAGATCATCACTTGAAATAAGATTGTTATAGTTATAGAAATTGAACCAAAGTTTGAATATGATTATTACCTTGTATTAGAATGATAACCTACTGTAAGAAACAAAGATTTCTTGAGGTTGGATGATCACCTTACAAGATTGGAAGTGAGCTAGCAAACTTGAAAGTATTCTTGATTTTATGAAACTAGAACTTTTGGAATTTATGAAGAACACTTAGAACTTGAAGATAGAACTTGAGAGAGATCAATTAGATGAAGAAAATTGAAGAATGAAAGTGTTTGTAGGTGTTTTTGGTCGTTGGTGTATGGATTAGATATAAAGGATATGTAATTTTGTTTTCATGTAAATAAGTCATGAATGATTACTCATATTTTTGTAATTTTATGAGATATTTCATGCTAGTTGCCAAATGATGGTTCCCACATGTGTTAGGTGACTCACATGGGCTGCTAAGAGCTGATCATTGGAGTGTATATACCAATAGTACATACATCTAAAAGCTGTGTATTGTACGAGTACGAATACGGGTGCATACGAGTAGAATTGTTGATGAAACTGAACGAGGATGTAATTGTAAGCATTTTTGTTAAGTAGAAGTATTTTGATAAGTGTATTGAAGTCTTTCAAAAGTGTATAAATACATATTAAAACACTACATGTATATACATTTTAACTGAGTCGTTAAGTCATCGTTAGTCGTTACATGTAAATGTTGTTTTGAAACCTTTAGGTTAATGATCTTGTTGAATGTTGTTAACCCATTGTTTATTATAACAAATGAGATGTTAAATTGTTATATTATCATGATATTATGATATATAATATATCTCAGTATGATGTATATACAGTTAAATGTCGTTACAACGATAATCGTTACATATATGTCTCGTTTCGAAATCATTAAGTTAGTAGTCTTATTTTTACATATGTATTTCATTGTTAATACACTTAATAATATATTTACTTATCATTTAACATAATTAACCAAGTGTATCAATATCTTAATATGATTCATATGTACCTAGTAAGACGTTGTTATAACGATAATCGTTATATATATCGTTTTCGAGTTTCTTAAATTAATAGTCTCATTTTTATGTATATAACTCATTGTTAAAATACCTAATGAGATACATACTTATAATAAAAACATGTTAACTATATATATAACCATATATATGTCATCGTATAGTTTTTACAAGTTTTAACGTTCGTGAATCACCGGTCAACTTGGGTGGTCAATTGTCTATATGAAACATATTTCAATTAATCAAGTCTTAACAAGTTTGATTGCTTAACATGTTGGAAACATTTAATCATGTAAATATCAATCTCAATTAATATATATAAACATGGAAAAGTTCGGGTCACTACAGTACCTACCCGTTAAATAAATTTCGTCCCGAAATTTTAAGCTGTTGAAGGTGTTGACGAATCTTCTGGAAATAGATGCGTGTATTTCTTCTTCATCTGATCTTCACGCTCCCAGGTGAACTCGGGTCCTCTACGAGCATTCCATCGAACCTTAACAATTGGTATCTTGTTTTGCTTAAGTCTTTTAACCTCACGATCCATTATTTCGACGGGTTCTTCGATGAATTGAAGTTTTTCGTTGATTTGGATTTCATCTAACGGAATAGTGAGATCTTCTTTAGCAAAACATTTCTTCAAATTCGAGACGTGGAAAGTGTTATGTACAGCCGCGAGTTGTTGAGGTAACTCTAGTCGGTAAGCTACTGGTCCGACACGATCAATAATCTTGAATGGTCCAATATACCTTGGATTTAATTTCCCTCGTTTACCAAATCGAACAACGCCTTTCCAAGGTGCAACTTTAAGCATGACCAAGGATGGATCATTTTAATAATAAAGAATGATGTTATACAATTAAAAAATAGCACGAGGATATGTTTGTACACATACACTTTTACGTCTAAAAAAAAAAAAAGAAAAAAAAAAAACAAGAGACTCAAGTTGCTGCATGATTGCTGGTTTGGAACATGGACACCAACAAACCCGAAATTATTTTTTTTTTTTTAATATTAATCGGACTAATTTTGGACTTGCAATGGGTTCTTGTAATTGGGCTTCTAGTATTTATTATGTAGGACTTCAATAGATAGGTTAAATATATTTGGAATACAATTAAATTCAGAAAAACAAAATGGTCCGATGGTTGAGCGCGTGTTTGATGAACGGAGGGTCGGGGATTCGAGCCTGGGCTACGACAATTCTTTTTGAAAGCTTATAAACTCTAGAGGTAGTTATATTTTTATTTCTATTATTATTATTATTATTATTATTATTATTATTAATATTATTATTATTATTATTATTATTATCACGAAAAGTATCATTTAAAATTTTCATACTTATTAAAAGTATCATATTATTGAAAAATATCATTTTTTTATTAAGATTATCACTTTTGTTAAAAATTATTATTATTAACAATATTAGTACTGATATCATTATTGTCATAACAAATAAACATTTCTATGAATATACATATTATAAGATACTAATATAATTATGTATAAAAACATTAATACATTGTAAAATATAATATATATAAAAATAAATATATTCGGATTAATAATTAATATAACTTAAAATTTAGTTGTTCGATTACAAGTATATGCTTTAACAAATATATGAATAATATAGGTTCGTGAATCCGAGATCAACCCTGCACTTGTTAAATGACGTCATATGTATTTTTACTACAAAATACATTATGTGAGTTTCATTTGCCCTTTTTACTCTTTACGTTTTTGGGCTGAGAATACATGCAAAATGCTTTATGAACTGTTTTACAATATTTATATGTGTGAGTTTCATTAATCCCTTTTTAAATGCTTTTGCAATATATATTTTTGGGACTGAGAATACATGCATAGAGACAAAAATATCATTCATATGGATTGAACACCTGGTAACCGACATTCACAATATACATATAAGAATATCCCCATCATTCCGGGATCCTCCTTCGGACATGATATAAATTTCGAAGTACTAAAGCATCCGGTACTTTGGATGGGGCTTGTTGGGCCCGATAGATCTATCTTAAGAGTTCGCGTCAATTAGGGTGTCTGTTCCCTAATTCTTAGATTACCAGACTTAATAAAAAGGGCATATTCGATTTCAATCATTCAACCATAAAATGTAATTTTCGAGTACTTGTGTCTATTTCGTAAAACAGTTATAAAAAAAACAGCGCATGTATTCTCAGTCCCAAAAATATATATTGCAAAAGCATTTAAAAAGGGAATAATGAAACTCACGCATATAAATATTGTAAAACAGTTAATAAAGCATTTGTGTGTATTCTCAGCCCAAAAATGTAAAGAGTAAAAGGGAGCAAATGAAACTCACACATATAAATATTGTAAAACAGTTAATAAAGCATTTGCATGTATTCTCAGCCCAAAAATGTAATGAGTAAAAAGGGAGCAAATGAAACTCACCTAATGTATTTTGTAGTAAAAATACATATGACAACACATGTTCTATATCTATATGATATGCTAACTTAATGATTTAAAACCTGGAAACACGAAAAACACCGTAAAACCGGATTTACGCCGTCGTAGTAACACCGCGGGCTGTTTTGGGTTAGTTAATTAAAAACTATGATAAACTTTGATTTAAAAGTTGTTATTCTGAGAAAATGATTTTTATTATGAACATGAAACTATATCCAAAAATTATGGTTAAACTCAAAGTGGAAGTATGTTTTCTAAAATGGTCATCTAGACGTCGTTCTTTCGACTGAAATGACTACCTTTACAAAAACGACTTGTAACTTATTTTTCCGACTATAAACCTATACTTTTTTTGTTTAGATTCATAAAATAGAGTTCAATATGAAACCATAGCAATTTGATTCACTCAAAACGGATTTAAAATGAAGAAGTTATGGGTAAAACAAGATTGGATAATTTTTCTCATTTTAGCTACGTGAAAATTGGTAACAAATCTATTCCAACCATAACTTAATCAACTTGTATTATATATTATGTAATCTTGAGATACCATAGACACGTATACAATGTTTCAACCTATCATGTCGACACATCTATATATATTTCGGAACAACCATAGACACTCTATATGTGAATATTGGAGTTAGCTATACAGGGTTGAGGTTGATTCCAAAATATATATAGTTTGAGTTGTGATCAATACTGAGATACGTATACACTGGGTCGTGGATTGATTCAAGATAATATTTATCGATTTATTTCTGTACATCTAACTGTGGACAACTAGTTGTAGGTTACTAACGAGGACAGCTGACTTAATAAACTTAAAACATCAAAATATATTAAAAGTGTTGTAAATATATTTTGAACATACTTTGATATATATGTATATATTGTTATAGGTTCGTGAATCAACCAGTGGCCAAGTCTTACTTCCCGACGAAGTAAAAATCTGTGAAAGTGAGTTATAGTCCCACTTTTAAAATCTAATATTTTTGGGATGAGAATACATGCAGGTTTTATAAATGATTTACAAAATAGACACAAGTACGTGAAACTACATTCTATGGTTGAATTATCGAAATCGAATATGCCCCTTTTTATTAAGTCTGGTAATCTAAGAATTAGGGAACAGACACCCTAATTGACGCGAATCCTAAAGATAGATCTATTGGGCCTAACAAACCCCATCCAAAGTACCGGATGCTTTAGTACTTCGAAATTTATATCATATCCGAAGGGTGTCCCGGAATGATGGGGATATTCTTATATATGCATCTTGTTATTGTCGGTTACCAGGAGTTCACCATATGAATGATTTTTATCTCTATGTATGGGATGTGTATTGAAATATGAAATCTTGTGGTCTATTGTTACGATTTGATATATATAGGTTAAACCTATAACTCACCAACATTTTTGTTGACGTTTTAAGCATGTTTATTCTCAGGTGATTATTAAGAGCTTCCGCTGTCGCATACTTAAATAAGGACAATACATATAGACAATTGACCACCCAAGTTGACCGGTGATTCACGAACGTTAAAACTTGTAAAAAAACTATATGATGACATATATATGGTTATATATATAGTTAACATGATATTATGATAAGTAAACATATCATTAATTATATTAACAATGAACTACATATGTAAAAACAAGACTACTAACTTAATGATTTTGAAACGAGACATATATGTAACGTTTATCGTTGTAACGACATTTAATGTATATATATCATATTAAGAGATATTCGTACATCATAATATCATGATAATATAATAATTTAAAATCTCTTTTGATATTATAAACATTGGGTTAACAACATTTAACAAGATCGTTAACCTAAAGGTTTCAAAACAACACTTACATGTAACGACTAACGATGACTTACCGACTCAGTTAAAATGTATATACATGTAGTGTTTTAATATGTATTTATACACTTTTGAAAGACTTCAATACACTTATCAAAATACTTCTACTTAACAAAAATGCTTACAATTACATTCTCGTTCAGTTTCATCAACAATTCTACTCGTATGCACCCGTATTCGTACTCGTACAATACACAGCTTTTAGATGTATGTACTATTGGTATATACACTCCAATGATCAGCTCTTAGCAGCCCATGTGAGTCACCTAACACATGTGGGAACCATCATTTGGCAACTAGCATGAAATATCTCATAAGATTACAAAAATATGAGTAATCATTCATGACTTATTTACATGAAAACAAAATTACATATCCTTTATATCTAATCCATACACCAACGACAAAAAACACCTACAAACACTTTAATTCTTCAATTTTCTTCATCTAATTGAACTCTCTCAAGTTCTATCTTCAAGTTCTAAGTGTTCTTCATAAATTCCAAAAGTTCTAGTTTCATAAAATCAAGAATACTTTCAAGTTTGCTAGCTCACTTCCAATCTTGTAAGGTGATCATCCAACCTCAAGAAATCTTTGTTTCTTACAGTAGGTTATCATTCTAATACAAGGTAATAATCATATTCAAACTTTGGTTCAATTTCTATAACTATAACAATCTTATTTCAAGTGATGATCTTACTTGAACTTGTTTTCGTGTCATGATTTTGCTTCAAGAACTTTGAGCCATCCAAGGATCCATTGAAGCTAGATCCATTTTTCTCTTTTCCAGTAGGTTCATCCAAGGAACTTAAGGTAGTAATGATGTTCATAACATCATTCAATTCATACATATAAAGCTATCTTATTCGAAGGTTTAAACTTGTAATCACTAGAACATAGTTTAGTTAATTCTAAACTTGTTCGCAAACAAAAGTTAATCCTTCTAACTTGACTTTTAAAATCAACTAAACACATGTTCTATATCTATATGATATGCTAACTTAATGATTTAAAACCTGGAAACACGAAAAACACCGTAAAACCGGATTTACGCCGTCGTAGTAACACCGCGGGCTGTTTTGGGTTAGTTAATTAAAAACTATGATAAACTTTGATTTAAAAGTTGTTATTCTGAGAAAATGATTTTTATTATGAACATGAAACTATATCCAAAAATTATGGTTAAACTCAAAGTGGAAGTATGTTTTCTAAAATGGTCATCTAGACGTCGTTCTTTCGACTGAAATGACTACCTTTACAAAAACGACTTGTAACTTATTTTTCCGACTATAAACCTATACTTTTTTTGTTTAGATTCATAAAATAGAGTTCAATATGAAACCATAGCAATTTGATTCACTCAAAACGGATTTAAAATGAAGAAGTTATGGGTAAAACAAGATTGGATAATTTTTCTCATTTTAGCTACGTGAAAATTGGTAACAAATCTATTCCAACCATAACTTAATCAACTTGTATTATATATTATGTAATCTTGAGATACCATAGACACGTATACAATGTTTCAACCTATCATGTCGACACATCTATATATATTTCGGAACAACCATAGACACTCTATATGTGAATATTGGAGTTAGCTATACAGGGTTGAGGTTGATTCCAAAATATATATAGTTTGAGTTGTGATCAATACTGAGATACGTATACACTGGGTCGTGGATTGATTCAAGATAATATTTATCGATTTATTTCTGTACATCTAACTGTGGACAACTAGTTGTAGGTTACTAACGAGGACAGCTGACTTAATAAACTTAAAACATCAAAATATATTAAAAGTGTTGTAAATATATTTTGAACATACTTTGATATATATGTATATATTGTTATAGGTTCGTGAATCAACCAGTGGCCAAGTCTTACTTCCCGACGAAGTAAAAATCTGTGAAAGTGAGTTATAGTCCCACTTTTAAAATCTAATATTTTTGGGATGAGAATACATGCAGGTTTTATAAATGATTTACAAAATAGACACAAGTACGTGAAACTACATTCTATGGTTGAATTATCGAAATCGAATATGCCCCTTTTTATTAAGTCTGGTAATCTAAGAATTAGGGAACAGACACCCTAATTGACGCGAATCCTAAAGATAGATCTATTGGGCCTAACAAACCCCATCCAAAGTACCGGATGCTTTAGTACTTCGAAATTTATATCATATCCGAAGGGTGTCCCGGAATGATGGGGATATTCTTATATATGCATCTTGTTATTGTCGGTTACCAGGAGTTCACCATATGAATGATTTTTATCTCTATGTATGGGATGTGTATTGAAATATGAAATCTTGTGGTCTATTGTTACGATTTGATATATATAGGTTAAACCTATAACTCACCAACATTTTTATTGACGTTTTAAGCATGTTTATTCTCAGGTGATTATTAAGAGCTTCCGCTGTCGCATACTTAAATAAGGACAAGATTTGGAGTCCATGCTTGTATGATATTGTGTAAAAACTGCATTCAAGAAACTTATTTTGTTGTAACATATTTGTATTGTAAACCATTATGTAATGGTCGTGTGTAAACAGGATATTTTAGATTATCATTATTTGATAATCTACGTAAAGCTTTTTAAACCTTTATTGATGAAATAAAGGTTATGGTTTGTTTAAAAATGAATGCAGTCTTTGAAAAATGTCTCATATAGAGGTCAAAACCTCGCAACGAAATCAATTAATATGGAACGTTTTTAATCAATAAGAACGGGACATTTCAGTTCTGGACGAAGTCGCCAACAACTGGTTCCATTGCGATGATCGACTCCAAATACTGTCTTTAAAATGAGCAAATGCACAGCGGAACGTTTCTTTCATACCTGAGAATAAACATGCTTTCAAGTGTCAACCAAAAGGTTGGTGAGTTCATAAGTTTAACATTAATAATCATTTCATAATTTTAATAGACCACAAGATTTCATACTTCCATTTCTCACAATCATACGTCCCATGCATAGAGACAAAAATATCATTCATATGGATTGAACACCTGGTAACCGACATTCACAATATGTATATAAGAATATCCCCATCATTCCGGGATCCTCCATCGGACATGATATAAATTTCGAATTACTAAAGCATCCGGTACTTTGGATGGGGCTTGTTGGGCCCGATAGATCTATCTTTAGAGTTCGCGTCAATTAGGGTGTCTGTTCCCTAATTCTTAGATTACCAGACTTAATAAAAAGGGGCATATCCGATTTCGATCATTCAACCATATAATGTAGTTTCAATTACTTGTGTCTATTTCGTAAAACAGTTATAAAAACAGCGCATGTATTCTCAGTCCCAAAAATATATATTGCAAAAGCATTTAAAAAGGGATTAATGAAACTCACACATATAAATATTGTAAAACAGTTCATAAAGCATTTTGCATGTATTCTCAGCCCAAAAACGTAAAGAGTAAAAAGGGCAAATGAAACTCACATAATGTATTTTGTAGTAAAAATACATATGACGTCATTTAACAAGTGCAGGGTTGATCTCGGATTCACGAACCTATATTATTCATATATTTGTTAAAGCATATACTTGTAATCGAACAACTAAATTTTAAGTTATATTAATTATTAATCCGAATATATTTATTTTTATATATATTATATTTTACAATGTATTAATGTTTTTATACATAATTATATTAGTATCTTATAATATGTATATTCATAGAAATGTTTATTTGTTATGACAATAATGATATCAGTACTAATATTGTTAATAATAATAATTTTTAACAAAAGTGATAATCTTAATAAAAAAATGATATTTTTCAATAATATGATACTTTTAATAAGTATGAAAATTTTAAATGATACTTTTCGTGATAATAATAATAATAATAATAATAATATTAATAATAATAATAATAATAATAATAATAATAATAGAAATAAAAATATAACTACCTCTAGAGTTTATAAGCTTTCAAAAAGAATTGTCGTAGCCCAGGCTCGAATCCCCGACCCTCCGTTCATCAAACACGCGCTCAACCATCGGACCATTTTGTTTTTCTGAATTTAATTGTATTCCAAATATATTTAACCTATCTATTGAAGTCCTACATAATAAATACTAGAAGCCCAATTACAAGAACCCATTGCAAGTCCAAAATTAGTCCGATTAATATTAAAAAAAAAAAATATAATTTCGGGTTTGTTGGTGTCCATGTTCCAAACCAGCAATCATGCAGCAACTTGAGTCTCTTGTTTTTTTTTTTTCTTTTTTTTTTTTTTAGACGTAAAAGTGTATGTGTACAAACATATCCTCGTGCTATTTTTTAATTGTATAACATCATTCTTTATTATAAAAAGTATCCATCCTTGGTCCAGGATGTCGGCCATTAGACTTGCTTTTGTTCCACTTGTATAAAAAAATGAATTATATATATATATATCAAATTATACCTAAGTTGATCGAGCTGCATAAAAGTCCTCGTCCTCTTCAACGTTATAATCATCTTCTACATTTCATTATCTATATTTTTCTTCATGTTAACTGTTTTATTATTAGCCATCATCTTCACTATATCTGACATTCGGAAACAGAAAATAAATAGCAAAAACTTCTTGTTTGTGAGCTGTGTTTTGAGTGTCGGCTGTGTTTAAGTGTACACGAGTAACATCAATGGCAAGTAGCAGTAGATGAGTCACAAGTTGCAGAAGAGAGAGAGAGAGAGACAGAGAAGTTGGTCGAGGGTTATCGATGAAAAAGAAAGAAAAAGCGATAGAGGTGATTGGTTTAAGCAAGTGGGTATCTATCTACAATCTATATATATGAACCTATATCCATCTATATATCTATAATCCAATCATTAATGTTTTAATATTATCTAGCATGTTGAAATAAGTGTGGTTTTTAGAAGAAAAGCAGCCTCGTTCCATTTAGAAGTCAAAAAGCAGAAGTGTACTTTTGTTTTTATTGATCACATAAAGAAGAGATAAAGCAAAGGTGATGGTGGTGTTGAAATCAAGTAGCAAGAAAACAAGGAAAAATAAATGTATATGGGATGATGCATGTATGTGTCGTGTTTGATTGAAGAAAAAGAAAGAAATAGCAACTAGTGGGTCTTCTAGTTTGGATCAAACAAAAGAAGTAGAAGTAACAGTGTAGAAATATATGAATGTTTAGGTAGTAGATGTCGAGCATGTGGGTGTATATATATCTATAAATTTTATCTTTATTAATACTATATTTATATTTATATATTATATATATATAGCATATGTGAATAAAAAAAAATCAACTCAGAACGTAATTGAATTCATTTTGTCGACATTATACCAACTTTGGACAAGTTTCATTGTAGTTACATAAGTGATGTGTAGTTTGATAGAAATCACATTCTGAACATAAAAAGTATATCAGAAAGAAAATATATATATATATATTAATCACCATATTTATAAATTATATCCTTTATATAAAAACCTTATTAATAAACTTTGATATAAAAATATATACATTGAAACAAATAAATTTAAGTATAACATTATACGTTTAATACTTGTTAACGTTTTCAATTAATATAACTAGATCTTATATATACATATCTATACACATAAATGTTCGTGAATCGTCGAGCACAGTCAAAGGGTAATTGATTACATGAATATAGATTTCAAAACTTTCGAGACTCAACATCACAGATTTTTTTTTTTTTTTTATCGTGTCGGGAACATATTAAGATTAAAGTTTAAATTTGATCGGAAATTCCCGGGTCATCACAGTACCTACCCGTTAAAGAAATTTCGTCCCGAAATTTGAGTGTGGTTGTCATGGTTAACAATAAATATGTTTTCATGACGAATATGAGTTGATAAAATAGAGTTTTATCATTATTGAGTAATATGGATAAAACAATTCGATTATTCAAAGAGTACGAATGAAACTATCATGAGAGAGGTCCCAACGGGCATCGTCCACCTTCGCCCAAAAACTTGCCCAAATTTTTAGCCGCTAGTAAAATAAAAAAAATTCCAACGGCTATCCCAACGGTCACTTTTACTTATAAAAACACCAACCATATACTTCATTTTATACACTCAAACATATATTTCTTTTACATTTCCACCTTTCTCAAAATCAAAATCAAACACTCCCAAGCTGAAAAATGTTAACACTTCCCCCAATGATTGTTTCATTCGATGTTCATTACGGAGGTGATTTCCGTAATCAAATGAAGGAATATAAGTGGTGCGACAGTATTTCGTTTGAAGATATTGACATTCGTGATGTTGGTTTACAAGACTTGCTATCCTTTCTGAAGGAAAAAGTCCCGTGTGAATTCACGTCTGTGTTCTTTTATAAAGACGATTATGATGCGGATTGTAGGGCAAGTTTTCTGTGTACCGATGATCAATGGTACTTTATAAAAGATACCATTGAAGATCGTGGTAAACGTATTTCTTTGTATGCGGTTCTTGAAGATGAAGAGACGTTGGGTTATCGTTATCTCGATGAATCAACTGAAGCAGCAGTTGAGGCATCAAGAGAAATACCGATGTCTCCAGAGTACCTCACGGATGGTGAAATGACTGATGAACGCTACTTTGCAGATGACAATTGACGACGACGAGTAGTTTGATTGTAATCTTTTAATTTTTAATTGTCGTGATGTTTTAATTTTTAATTATTGTAATTTCAGTATTGTTGTCGAGTTTTATATCTTCCTTTATGTTTCGGAGCTCTTCGTCTTTTTAATCTCCTCTCGATCTCTAGTAAAACGAGTAATGGTCTAGAATTTGTAAGTATGGAGTTTCGAATGAATTTAATGTTATAATCAAGAAAGAACGTAATAGCACAATTTGATTAGTCAAATTACCAGAATCATTGAGAGTAGAGCTATCAAGAATATATTTTCTTGATATGTTCAGAAGTTAATTAGAATGAAAGAGTTATGTAACATAACACATGATGGTGGTATGATCTACTGTGAACCATCATGTCCCATTAGAACTCAGCATGACTTACTATAATATAATCACGTTGATCAAGTGTCATCATATTATACTAACTCATGCATCAGTTCCCAACACTACTTCCAAAAACATTCATATTTTAAGCTCGAAAGTTTACAGAATATAGAAACTAACAGTTTCTATATGATGTAACATTGATAGCACGAATAGATTATTGATTTCAGATAAGAATAATTATGAAAATATCTTCATAAATATGGAGAATATTTATAATGGAAGATACGATGATATCTTGGAATTTCTAATATCGATGGATGATGAAGGAGATTTATCCGTAAGGGTTTAGATTCGGAAGCAAGGTGTTCGCTAAAGATTTCATCAGAAACAGAATCATTTGGATTCTTTGAAGTCAAACTTATTCCTTGTGATTTGTCCACGGTTTCCTTCATAGTTTCGCATGATCCGCTTTTCGGTACTAAATTTTCTATTGAATGTTTCTAATATAATGTTACACAGAAAGCACGAAGAGGTATATAATTTCGGACGAGAATATTTATGAAAATATCCTCAGAAATATCGAAGATATTGATGATGTTATTTTGGAATATCTAAGTTCGATGGTTGATGGAGAAAGATTTTCCGCAAGATTTTAACATGACTTCGGAGCAAGATATTCTCTAAAGATTTCAACGGATCTAGATTTATCTGGGTTCTATGAATTTAGGGTATGTTACTTGTATTTCTCCTTGGTTTCCTTTATGGTTAGCTCAATCCGCTTTCCAGTTCCAACTTTTCTGAGCTTTTCCAACATACTAATTTTTATCATCAAACTTTCGATGATTATGGTCGTTTACGGTTATCTACAGTTTCTGCTGCTTCATTCAGCTTTTTCAACATTCAGAGTATTGATTTGTGACTGAGTGCTTTTCAGAATTTCAGAATGAGAGATCATAATTCTAAGAGATAAATGTCATACATATAACTGTTGATGTAGATATGCTGTGAGTTTTCAAAGTACTGATTGCCGATTCCTCTACATTTACTGCTACCCTATCTGAATCATTTGTTATCGATCCGAGATGATTTCAAGAAAGTTGTGTTTTTAGATGATTAAACGCTGACGGTAATATGGTGGAATATAAAAGGTTCCCGGTAACAATAAATGAACATACATATTAGTCAAGGTGATAATGAGGTTGTTTCGAACGAAAAGTCGAAGTTGATTTGCTGAAGCTGTGACAAAATTTGCTACTTTGGAAAGAGATTACTAAGTTATTTTTGCTAATAAATGTTAAAGGATCTGACGCGGCTAAATGTTAAACTTTTACTCAGTTGCCTAGAGTTTCTCAGGTGCACTACTATATGCATAACTCTTTCCTTCCGTAAATGAAGTGCGGTTGGTTCATCCTCTCGATTGAGGTGTTTTCAAGAATCATGAAAGGTTTGAACGCAGATTGTAATTGTGATGATACGAATGGGGTTTAAAATGAAATCAAGTGGCAAACTTGAAGAATTATTTAGTTTCATATATTATAATCAATATTTTAATTCATTTTAATTGTCCAATGTTATTAGTCCATAGTTGACAGTCCAATAATTCATATATAATTTAATATATACTATTCGAATTAATTAATACGTACCGTGACCCGTGTACATGTCTCAGACTCGATCACAACTCAAAGTATATATATTATTATAGAATCAACCTCAACCCTGTATAGAGAACTCAATCATTACTGCATATAGAGTGTCTATGGTGATTCCAAATAATATATATAGATGTGTCGATATGATATGTCAAAACTTTGTATACGTGTCCCGATATTTAAAGTGCGTAAAGTAAATACAGAAATTAAATGACGATAAATAAAATGCGTAAAGTAAATAACAGAAATTAAATAACGATAAATAAAATTGCGAGAATTAAAATTGCGATAAAATAAATTGCGATAAATAAAATGTAATATGGAATTAACAGTTAGCTAGGAATAGTTAGCTAGGATTTTGTTAGCGTGGTTTCTTAACAAAATTTCATATTGTCAATTAGTCTGTTTCTAATCAATTTTTATTGTGTCCATTATTTCTTCATTATGCCACTTGTTGGATTCTGATAGATCAAAATCCAAATATGAAATTGAATTTGAATGAAAATAGTTATTCTTTGGTGAACGGATACGTAAATTGGTGGTTGTAAATAGGATAGTAAATGATCGTTGAATAAATTCCGAAGAATGTACAGTGTAACTTATTAATGTGATATCTAAATACTCCTCGGGTATTACCTACCCGTTAAAATATTTTCACCATTAACAGTTTGTACAAAAGAATTTTTAATTACAATCTTTATGAAAACATATATACGTATATATTTTCTTTAGATGTAATCATGAAGTTAATGAGTTAATGTGATATTGATCTCATTTGATTTATCATTAGAGCAAGAATATATAATTTCTAAAACATTAGAGATTACATAATCGCCATGTCGAACGAAAATAAAATAGATAGAACGATACGTAGAACGATGATTATACATGAGGTATAGAATGAGATGTCGAAGCTGGTGATGCGGATGTTGTTGTTGGTGGTACTAGTGTTGTTGGTGTTAAGGTTGGTGATGTGACTGGTGTTGGTGATAGTGGTACGGATTATGCTGCTGGTGCTGCTGCTGGTGTTTGTAACCTTCGCACCATATTCTCCAAAGCCGTCACGCGAGCGCGAAGTTCGTTAACTTCTGCTAGTACACCGGGATGATTGGTGTTGGAGTGAGCGAATGAACAAGATCTGAAATATGGGATAGTATATAATCGTGACGAGATACTCTAGAAATGAGAGAGAAAATAGTTTTTCGAACAGGTTCGCCGGTAAGTGCTTCAGGTTCATCGCCAAGAGAGCAATTTGGTGGATGGAAGGGATCACCCTCTTCATGTCTCCAGTGACTTAGTATATTACGAACCCACCCCCAATTCATCCAGAATAGATGATGGGAGATTGGTTGATCCATTCCGGTGATGCTGCCTTCGGAGCTTGAATGAAAATCCATATCGGCATAGCCGTCATAATCTGAGGAATTCGAACTAGATGCGGAATCCATCTTGTATAATCGGAAAAATGTATTTTTGGTATGAAATAGATTATAGAAGTTAGATTTGGTATTCTTCTATACATACTTTACATATGTATATATAATACCAAAATCCCGTAAATTACGGAGAATCTTTGAAAAGATGTCAACTAAAGTCCAAAGTAACAGATATGCTAAGATATGAATTTTGTCTATACACTATCGATGCACTAAATGCAGTAAGACGTGTCTAGACTTATGAATGATAAGCAGGCAATTCCCTAAGGATAATAAGCAAATAATTTACGATTAGAAATGATAAGCAAAACTTTTTGACATATTTGTAATTATATAAAAATATGTGAATGTTGCCTGCTTAGCGTACAATCCCAGATAAGACACACTATATGTGGTATCATAGTTGTATCATCATTGATTTTAAATGTAATTATATAAAAATTTTAATACGCTCTGATAGAGGTGATTCGGAACTTTTGGAATACTCCGAAACACATACGCCAGTTTTTAGGACTAGCTGGTTACTACAGAAGGTTCATCCAAGACTTTTCCAGAATAGCAAAACCCTTGACTGCATTAACGCATAAAGGGAAGAAATTTGAATGGAATGATGAACAAGAGAAAGCGTTTCAGTTATTGAAGAAAAAGCTAACTACGGCACCTATATTGTCATTGCCTGAAGGGAATGATGATTTTGTGATTTATTGTGACGCATCAAAGCAAGGTCTCGGTTGTGTATTAATGCAACGAACGAAGGTGATTGCTTATGCGTCTAGACAATTGAAGATTCACGAACAAAATTATACGACGCATGATTTGGAATTAGGCGCGGTTGTTTTTGCATTAAAGACTTGGAGGCACTACTTATATGGGGTCAAAAGTATTATATATACCGACCACAAAAGTCTTCAACACATATTTAATCAGAAACAACTGAATATGAGGCAGCGTAGGTGGATTGAATTATTGAATGATTACGATTTTGAGATTCGTTACCACCCGGGGAAGGCAAATGTGGTAGCCGATGCCTTGAGCAGGAAGGATAGAGAACCCATTCGAGTAAAATCTATGAATATAATGATTCATAATAACATTACTACTCAAATAATGGAGGCGCAACAAGGAGTTTTAAAAGAGGGAAATTTAAAGGATGAAATACCCAAAGGATCGGAGAAGCATCTTAATATTCGGGAAGACGGAACCCGGTATAGGGCTGAAAGGATTTGGGTACCAAAATTTGGAGATATGAGAGAAATGGTACTTAGAGAAGCTCATAAAACCAGATACTCAATACATCCTGGAACGGGGAAGATGTACAAGGATCTCAAGAAACATTTTTGGTGGCCGGGTATGAAAGCCGATGTTGCTAAATACGTAGGAGAATGTTTGACGTGTTCTAAGGTCAAAGCTGAGCATCAGAAACCATCAGGTCTACTTCAACAACCCGAAATCCCGGAATGGAAATGGGAAAACATTACCATGGATTTCATCACTAAATTGCCAAGGACTGCAAGTGGTTTTGATACTATTTGGGTAATAGTTGACCGTCTCACCAAATCAGCACACTTCTTGCCAATAAGAGAAGATGACAAGATGGAGAAGTTAGCACGACTGTATTTGAAGGAAGTCATCTCCAGACATGGAATACTAATCTCTATTATCTCTGATAGGGATGGCAGATTTATTTCAAGATTCTGGCAGACATTACAGCAAGCATTAGGAACTCGTCTAGACATGAGTACTGCCTATCATCCACAAACTGATGGGCAGAGCGAAAGGACGATACAAACGCTTGAAGACATGCTACGAGCATGTGTTATTGATTTCGGAAACAGTTGGGATCGACATCTACCGTTAGCAGAATTTTCCTACAACAACAGCTACCATTCAAGCATTGAGATGGCGCCGTTTGAAGCACTTTATGGTAGAAAGTGCAGGTCTCCGATTTGTTGGAGTGAAGTGGGGGATAGACAGATTACGGGTCCGGAGATTATACAAGAAACTACCGAGAAGATCATCCAAATTCAACAACGGTTGAAAACCGCCCAAAGTCGACAAAAGAGCTACGCTGACATTAAAAGAAAAGATATAGAATTTGAAATTGGAGAGATGGTCATGCTTAAAGTTGCACCTTGGAAAGGCGTTGTTCGATTTGGTAAACGAGGGAAATTAAATCCAAGGTATATTGGACCATTCAAGATTATTGATCGTGTCGGACCAGTAGCTTACCGACTTGAGTTACCTCAACAACTCGCGGCTGTACATAACACTTTCCACGTCTCGAATTTGAAGAAATGTTTTGCTAAAGAAGATCTCACTATTCCGTTAGATGAAATCCAAATCAACGAAAAACTCCAATTCATCGAAGAACCCGTCGAAATAATGGATCGTGAGGTTAAAAGACTTAAGCAAAACAAGATACCAATTGTTAAGGTTCGATGGAATGCTCGTAGAGGACCCGAGTTCACCTGGGAGCGTGAAGATCAGATGAAGAAGAAATACCCGCATCTATTTCCAGAAGATTCGTCAACACCTTCAACAGCTTAAAATTTCGGGACGAAATTTATTTAACGGGTAGGTACTGTAGTGACCTGAACTTTTCCATGTTTATATATATTAATTGAGATTGATATTTACATGATTAAATGTTTCCAACATGTTAAGAAATCAAACTTGTTAAGACTTGATTAATTGAAATATGTTTCATATAGACAATTGACCACCCAAGTTGACCGGTGATTCACGAACGTTAAAACTTGTAAAAACTATATGATGACATATATATGGATATATATATAGTTAACATGATACTATGATAAGTAAACATATCATTAAGTATATTAACAATGAACTACATATGTAAAAACAAGACTACTAACTTAATGATTTTTAAACGAGACATATATGTAACGATTATCGTTGTAAAGACATTTAATGTATATATATATATCATATTAAGAGATATTCATACATGATAATATCATGATAATATAATAATTTAAAATCTCATTTGATATTATAAACATTGGGTTAACAACATTTAACAAGATCGTTAACCTAAAGGTTTCAAAACAACACTTACATGTAACGACTAACGATGACTTAACGACTCAGTTAAAATGTATATACATGTAGTGTTTTAATATGTATTTATACACTTTTGAAAGACTTCAATACACTTATCAAAATACTTCTACTTAACAAAAATGCTTACAATTACATTCTCGTTCAGTTTCATCAACAATTCTACTCGTATGCACCCGTATTAGTACTCGTACAATACACAGCTTTTAGATGTATGTACTATTGGTATATACACTCCAATGATCAGCTCTTAGCAGCCCATGTGAGTCACCTAACACATGTGGGAACCATCATTTGGCAACTAGCATGAAATATCTCATAAGATTACAAAAATATGAGTAATCATTCATGACTTATTTACATGAAAACAAAATTACATATCCTTTATATCTAATCCATACACCAACGACCAAAAACACCTACAAACACTTTCATTCTTCAATTTTCTTCATCTAATTGAACTCTCTCAAGTTCTATCTTCAAGTTCTAAGTGTTCTTCATAAATTCCAAAAGTTCTAGTTTCATAAAATCAAGAATACTTTCAAGTTTGCTAGCTCACTTCCAATCTTGTAAGGTGATCATCCAACCTCAAGAAATCTTTGTTTCTTACAGTAGGTTATCATTCTAATACAAGGTAATAATCATATTCAAACTTTGGTTCAATTTCTATAACTATAACAATCTTATTTCAAGTGATGATCTTACTTGAACTTGTTTTCGTGTCATGATTTTACTTCAAGAACTTTGAGCCATCCAAGGATCCATTGAAGCTAGATCCATTTTTCTCTTTTCCAGTAGGTTCATCCAAGGAACTTAAGGTAGTAATGATGTTCATAACATCATTCGATTCATACATATAAAGCTATCTTATTCGAAGGTTTAAACTTGTAATCACTAGAACATAGTTTAGTTAATTCTAAACTTGTTCGCAAACAAAAGTTAATCCTTCTAACTTGACTTTTAAAATCAACTAAACACATGTTCTATATCTATATGATATGCTAACTTAATGATTTAAAACCTGGAAACACGAAAAACACCGTAAAACCGGATTTACGCCGTCGTAGTAACACCGCGGGCTGTTTTGGGTTAGTTAATTAAAAACTATGATAAACTTTGATTTAAAAGTTGTTATTATGAGAAAATGATTTTTATTATGAACATGAAACTATATCCAAAAATTATGGTTAAACTCAAAGTGGAAGTATGTTTTCTAAAATGGTCATCTAGACGTCGTTCTTTAGACTGAAATGACTACCTTTACAAAAACGACTTGTAACTTATTTTTCCGACTATAAACCTATACTTTTTCTGTTTAGATTCATAAAATATAGTTCAATATGAAACCATAGCAATTTGATTCACTCAAAACGGATTTAAAATGAAGAAGTTATGGGTAAAACAAGATTGGATAATTTTTCTCATTTTAGCTACGTGAAAATTGGTAACAAATCTATTCCAACCATAACTTAATCAACTTGTATTGTATATTATGTAATCTTGAGATACCATAGACACGTATACAATGTTTCGACCTATCATGTCGACACATCTATATATATTTCGGAACAACCATAGACACTCTATATGTGAATGTTGGAGTTAGCTATACAGGGTTGAGGTTGATTCCAAAATATATATAGTTTGAGTTGTGATCAATACTGAGATACGTATACACTGGGTCGTGGATTGATTCAAGATAATATTTATCGATTTATTTCTGTACATCTAACTGTGGACAACTAGTTGTAGGTTACTAACGAGGACAGCTGACTTAATAAACTTAAAACAGTAAAATATATTAAAAGTGTTGTAAATATATTTTGAACATACTTTGATATATATGTATATATTGTTATAGGTTCGTGAATCAACCAGTGGCCAAGTCTTACTTCCCGACGAAGTAAAAATCTGTGAAAGTGAGTTATAGTCCCACTTTTAAAATCTAATATTTTTGGGATGAGAATACATGCAGGTTTTATAAATGATTTACAAAATAGACACAAGTACGTGAAACTACATTCTATGGTTGAATTATCGAAATCGAATATGCCCCTTTTTATTAAGTCTGGTAATCTAAGAATTTGGGAACAGACACCCTAATTGACGCGAATCCTAAAGATAGATCTATTGGGCTTAACAAACCCCATCCAAAGTACCGGATGCTTTAGTACTTCGAAATTTATATCATATCCGAAGGGTGTCCCGGAATGATGGGGATATTCTTATATATGCATCTTGTTAATGTCGGTTACCAGGTGTTCACCATATGAATGATTTTTATCTCTATGTATGGGATGTGTATTGAAATATGAAATCTTGTGGTCTATTATTATGATTTGATATATATAGGTTAAACCTATAACTCACCAACATTTTTGTTGACGTTTTAAGCATGTTTATTCTCAGGTGATTATTAAGAGCTTCCGCTGTCGCATACTTAAATAAGGACGAGATTTGGAGTCCATGCTTGTATGATATTGTGTAAAAACTGCATTCAAGAAACTTATTTTGTTGTAACATATTTGTATTGTAAACCATTATGTAATGGTCGTGTGTAAACAGGATATTTTAGATTATCATTATTTGATAATCTACGTAAAGCTTTTTTAAAACCTTTATCTATGAAATGAAGGTTATGGTTTGTTTTAAAAATGAATGCAGTCTTTGAAAAAATGTCTCATATAGAGGTCAAAACCTCGCAACGAAATCAATTAATATGGAACGTTTTTAATCAATAAGAACGGGACATTTCAGTGAATAAAATATAATATATAAATAATTATATTAATTATTTATATATTTATATTTATTTTATATTATGTCGACAAGCTAGGAGCCAAAACAATGTGAGCTGTCCCTGGTCCTCATGCGAGTCGCATGGCCAGAAGGCCATTTCCATGCGAGTCGCATGACTCCAGATTTCAGGCCAGGTTCTATAAATTGCAACATTTTCTGCCGAGTAAAGAAAAGAAAAAAAACACACACATACACAAATATATATATACTCCGTAATATTATTTATTATTTATTATTATTATTATTATTATTATTATTATTATTATTATTATTATTATTATTATTATTATTATTATTATTATTATTATTATTATTAAGATTAATATTAATCTATTATTATTAGTATTATACCTAAAATACTACGACGAGGTCATGAGCGTGTCACTTTCAAAATATGTTTTCAAGCGGGATAGAGTTAAGGAAATTATGGGTTATTGCCATGGAGGTTATGGGTAATGTTCGGGGGTATTTTTGTGAATCAAACCTCGTGTTTATCATCTCCGATGCATCTACGTGCTTTCCTGCAATAATGTATATCAATATTAAACGGTGAGTTTCATAAGATCCCTTTTACTCTCTACATTTTTGGGCTGAGAATACATGCAACTGCTTTATTAACCGATATACAATATTTATATGCGTGAGTTTCATTTGCTCCCTTTTTAAATGATTTTGCAATATATATTTTTGGGCTGAGAATACATGCACTTTATTTTAAAAACAATGGACACAAGTACATACTAAATTCTATACTGAGTTTGAACCGAAAATCCCTTAGCTTTGGTAACTAGTAACTGCCGGTTATAAGAACTGGTGGGCGCGAGTAGTAGTATATGGATCCATAGGGCTTGACATCCCCGTCCGAGCTAGAGCGCTAGCCTTTTAACGGACGTATGCTATTTGATAAGCGTACACGTTGGTTTGCGTGTATTATTAAGATGATTATACAAAGGGTACAAATTATATATACGTTAAAGTTTAGTTACCAGGGTGCTCAACTTTGTAGAACCGATTGATAAACGTTTCGGATGAAACAACTGAAATCTTGTGATCCCCCTTTTATGTAAAACCTATTGATAAACGTTTTGAATAAAACAACTGAACTTTTGTAATCCACATTGATATACGGATTATGTGTAATATTAAAACTATGAACTCACCAACCTTTGTGTTGACACTTGAAGCATGTTTATTCTCAGGTTTCCTAGAAGTCTTCCGCTGTTTGCTTATATGTTAGACAAGCTATGTGCATGGAGTCATACATGGCATATTTTTCAAGGAAACGTTGCATTCACCAAATCATCACCATGTATCTTATTTTGACTGTACTGTCAACGGAAGTACTATTGTAAACTATTATTTACAGTGATTGTCTATATGTAGAAATCATCAGATGTTGAAAACCTTTTATTTAAATATTCATTTATGGTGTGCCTTTTCAAAAGAATGCAATGTTTACAAAACGTATCATATAGAGGTCAAATACCTCGCAATGAAATCAATGAATGACGTATTGTCCATATGGATTTGGAGCGATCGTCACATAATGGGCTTTATATTTGTTTAACTAAATGAAAGTTTGTTAATGTTAATATAAAGATTTACAATTGGGCGTCCCTATAAACTACCATATACACTCAATCGGACACGATGGGCGGGGTATTTATATGTACGAATAATCGTTCATTTAACCGGACACGGGAATGGATTAATAGCCACTAGAATAATTAAAACAGGGGTGAAATTACATTCAAGGGTAATTGGTGTAATTGTTAACAAAGTGGTAAAACCTTGGTTTACACGCAGTCGATAACCTGGTGTATTCATTAAACAAAGTATTAAAACCTTGTTACAATTCGAATCCCCAATTAGTTGGAATATTTAACTTCGGGTATAATAATAATTTGACAAGGACACTTGCAATTTATATTTATGACTGATGGACTGTTATGGACAAAAACCAGACGGACATATTAAATAATCCAGGACAAAGGACAATTAACCCATGGGCATAAAACTAAAATCAACACGTCAAACATCATGATTACGGAAGTTTAAATAAGCATAATTCTTTTATTTCATATTTAATTTCCTTTATTTTATATTTAATTGCACTTCTAATTATCGCACTTTTATTTATTGTTATTTAATCGCACTTTTAATTATCGTACTTTTTAATTATCGCAATTTTATTATTCGCAATTTCATTATCGTTATTTACTTTACGCTTTAATTTAAGTCTTGTATTTATTTTATATTTTACATTAGGTTTTAACTGCGACTAAAGTTTTAAAATCGACAAACCGGTCATTAAACGGTAAAAACCCCCCTTTATAATAATAATATTACTTATATATATATTTGTATTTTTATAAAAGTAAACTAATATAGCGTTGAGCTTTGTTTAAAGATTTCCCTGTGGAACGAACCGGACTTACTAAAAACTACACTACTGTACGATTAGGTACACTGCCTATAAGTGTTGTAGCAAGGTTTAAGTATATCCATTCTATAAATAAATAAATATCTTGTGTAAAATTGTATCGTATTTAATAGTTTTTCCTAGTAAAATATAAACTATTTTATATACACCTCGCATAACATCAAGTATTTTTTGGCGCCGCTGCCGGGGAACTATCTTATAAGCCGGAAGCGCAACGCTAATATAAAAAAAAAAAAAGATTTTAGTTACTTTTATTAAAATTCGTTTTTGTAAAAATACGTTTTAATTATTCAAAAATATAAAAAAAAAAAAACAAAAATATTAGTATTTTTAAGATTTTGTTAAATATTTAAGTTTTATAAGTTTCTTTATCTTTATTTTAGTTTATAATAATATAAATTTTATTAAACATCTTTCATTTATATAAAAATTAAAAACAGAAAAAAAAAAAATAAAGAAAAACGCGTAAAAATTTCAAAGCTGTCAACAGAATTTCTAAACCCCGCGACTCGCGGGGTTTTCTTCTTTAATTGCCGCGACTCGTGGAGACCTTCTGACAGGCGACAGGAAGCCCTAAACCTGCATTAATTACGGTTAATATTAATTATTATTATTATTTAAACCTAATTATTATTATTATTATTATTAGTTTTAGTTTTATTTTTACTTTTTATTTATTTATGTATTTAGTATAAATTAATTTGTAAAATTAGTAGTTTTATTAAATAAATAATATAAAAATAATATTTTTATAAAAATTGTACTTTTTACAACTTTTTGTATATTTTTATATTTTGTCCCTTTTTAATCGTTGTAACGTAATATTTGTATTTTTTTTAGCTCATATTTAATTTTAAACTTAGTTTTTGCTATAGTTATTTTTACTTCTAGATTTTTAGGCTTTGCCGTAGAATTCCTTAAGTGCTTTTTCTTTAAACTAAGATTTAGGTGCTTTAGAATTTTGCGACGCCTTTTTAAGTTTTAGTTTCTTTTTAAGTTATTTCCATTTGGGATTTAGTTTTTTCCTGTAAGCTTTAATATTTTTAGACCTTTTACTATGTACCAATTATCATTCCAATTAGTAATTTCAATTTGCGATTATAATTTTAAGTTAGTTGTAGTAATAAGGTTAGGTTAGTCAAGTATTTTTAAGTTTTTATAAGTTTCTTTTATTTTTCCGTCACCTTTTATTTTTCAACCATTTTTTCTTTTTCGACCTTTTTCGACGAACTCTTTTTCTCTCTTATTTCTCGCCATTCTAGTTTTTAGGACTTAGAATTTTTTCTACTTCTTATCTAAATTTCTTAAAATTACGAAAATTTATTTTAAGTGGTTAAATTAATAGACATCAAAATTTTCTGGTTCGTAGTAATAGTTGGATTTGTACGTGGACCGGGTTATTGGAGCCAAACAGTCCTCAATTATATTGAGACCAAACGAATCCTGCCCCTCTGCTGCATCTTTTGGCTATTCGAAACGTGGGCAAAATCAGAAAAGTCTATTGATTGGATAACTTATTATAATTTTTCTTTCCTTTTTAAAACTAATAGGATATTCAGTGAATGCACCGAGCAAGACGTTCATCACCTTTTGTACGTTCACCACCTGTAACTCGATCAAGACATCGTTTAACAAATATAACCGCCGTTGATTTTTCTTTAGAATCGTCATCCAGTCGACCAAGTACTTCAGTTCAAATTTCCGATAATCCATTTTTTGAACCCAACCTCACAATTGAGAATCCAGAGAATATTCAGGAACGGTTCGTAGATCCTGAACCACTAAACTTTTCTCCGGAACCACCAATCATTCAAACAGAGATTGTCGAGGAACGAACCATTAAATCAGAATCATCTAGTGATACCGATTCAACAAATTCAATTATGGAGAATCTGGAACCTTTAAGTATGGAAGACCGAATGAGAGCTAAACGCACTGGCCAAGGTCACGCAATTACTCATCCAGACATTAATGCGCCAGATTATGAAATCAAAGGACAAATTCTACACATGGTGACTAATCAATGCCAATTTAGTGGTGCGCCGAAGGAAGATCCGAATGAACATCTACGTACCTTTAATAGGATCTGCACACTATTTAAAATCCGAGAAGTGGAGGATGAACAGATATATCTCATGTTATTTCCCTGGACTTTAAAGGGAGAAGCCAAAGATTGGTTGGAATCGTTACCTGAAGGGGCGATTGATACATGGGATGTTTTAGTTGACAAATTTCTTAAACTATTTTTTCCTGCATCTAAAGCCGTAAGACTTCAAGCAGAAATTGTTACGTTCACACAGAAGCCAAATGAAACTCTATATGAGGCGTGGACAAGATATGGAAAGTTATTAAGAGGATGTCCGCAACATGGTTTAGACACCTGTCAAATAGTACAAATATTCTACCGAGGATGCGACATCACTACAAGAAAAGACATAGATATAGCAGCTGGTGGTTCTATTATGAAGAAAACCGAAACTGATGCTTACAAAATTATTGATAACACTGCTTCACACTCACATGAGTGGCACCAAGAAAAAGATATCATTAGATCATCTAAAGCAGCTAGAGCCGATTCTAGCCATGACTTAGATTCCATTTCAGCAAAGATAGATGCTTTCGAGAGACGAATGGAAAAGATGACTAAGGATATTCACTCTATACGAATTAGTTGTGAGCAGTGTGGAGGACCACATTTGACAAAAGATTGTCTCAGTATTGAATTAACAATGGAACAAAGAGAGAATATTTCATACATAAACCAAAGGCCTGGAAATAATTATCAGAATAATTATCAACCGCCAAGACCGATTTACAATCAAAACCAGAATTATAACCGAAATATTCCATACAACAACCAACAAGGTCCCAGCAATCAACAAGTATCCAATAATACTTACAATCAGCAAAGACCTAATTTTCAAAACAAACCACCACAACAAACCGATGATAAAAAGCCGAATTTAGAAGATATGATGACGAAGCTAGTTGAAACTCAAACGCAGTTTTTCACATCTCAGAAACAAACAAATGAACAAAATGCTCAAGCATTTAGAAATCAACAAGCTTCTATTCAAAATCTGGAACAAGAAGTGAGTAACCTAGCAAGGTTAATAGGTGAAAGAAAACCGGGAAGTCTACCTAGTGATACAAACGCTAACCCCCGGAATGAAACAGCTAAAGCTATTACCACAAGAAGTGGTACAACACTTAAACCACCTGAAATACCTGTAACTTCTGATGAAACTATTCCTACTCCACAAGAACCACAACCTGATCAAGATAAGGAAAAAGAACCGGTAGTTGAAAAGGTTAATGAAGATAACACAGTTAAGGATAAACCTTATGTTAAACCAATCCAACCACCACTTCCTTACCCGAGTAAAATGAAGAAAGAGAAACTTGAAGCCGAGCAATCCAAATTCTTGGATATGTTTAAACAGATAAATGTAAATCTTCCTTTCATTGATGTGATTTCAGGAATGCCAAGATATGCTAAATTCTTGAAAGATCTGATCTCAAATAGAAAGAAAATGGAAGAACTCTCGGCTGTTACTATGAATGCTAATTGTTCAGCAGTGCTGTTGAATAAGATACCAGAAAAACTATCTGATCCAGGAAGTTTCACAATTCCATGTTTTCTGGGTAGTCTTAGTTCAATAGAAGCATTGGCAGACTTAGGTGCTAGTATAAATCTAATGCCGTATTCACTATACGCTAAACTGGACCTTGGAGAATTGAAACCAACCAGAATAAGCATACAACTAGCCGATAGATCAATAAAATATCCTAGAGGGATAATGGAGAACATACTAGTTAAAGTTGGTAATTTAGTATTTCCAGTAGATTTTGTTGTTTTGGACATGGAAGAAGATTCTCAAGTTCCTCTCATATTAGGAAGACCATTCTTAAACACGGCTAAAGCAATGATAGACGTGTTCGGTAAGAAACTGACCCTAAGTATAGAGGATGAGAGTGTTACCTTTTCAGTTGATAGAGCAATGCAACAACCACAATCTGCAGATGATACATGTTATTATATTCAAACTATAGATGCACATGCAGAATTATTAGAAGAATTTCCAGAATTACAAGGAACAGGAGAATGTTCTTTAGGAGAAGGTAATGAACCAATTGATGAAGCTGAAATGTTAGCTACACTTATAGCTAATGGATATGAACCAACAACAGAAGAAATTCAAATGCTAAAAGAAGAAGACAGATATCGATATAAATCATCGATAGAAGAACCTCCGAAATTAGAGTTAAAGCCACTTCCAAACCATTTGGAATACGCTTATTTACATGGTGAATCTGAATTACCTGTAATAATATCGTCTTCTCTTACTAAAAATGAGAAATCACAACTCATTTCTGTGTTGAAAGCTCATAAACCAGCCATTGCATGGAAGATTCATGATATTAAAGGAATAAGTCCTTCGTATTGCACACATAAAATCCTTATGGAAGAAGGTCATAAAACGTATGTGCAACGCCAACGAAGATTAAATCCTAATATGCAAGATGTAGTTAAGAAAGAGATTATTAAACTGCTAGATGCAGGTTTGATATATCCAATCTCTGATAGTCCATGGGTAAGCCCAGTTCAATGCGTGCCTAAGAAGGGTGGCATGACTGTCATCACAAATGAGAAAAATGAGCTTATTCCTACTAGGACTGTAACAGGATGGCGTGTATGTATTGATTATAGAAAATTAAATGACGCCACCAGAAAATATCACTTTCCCTTACCTTTCATAGATCAAATGTTGGAAAGATTAGCCGGAAATAGTTACTATTGTTTTCTAGATGGATTTTCCGGATATTTTCAAATTCCAATAGCACCCGAAGATCAAGAGAAAACCACATTCACGTGCCCTTATGGTACTTTTGCTTACAAAAGAATGCCATTTGGACTTTGTAACGCCCCTGCAACCTTTCAAAGGTGTATGATGGCGATTTTTCACGACATGATAGAAGAATGCATGGAAGTATTCATGGATGACTTTTCAGTCTTCGGTGATACATTTAAATCATGTCTAGTTAATCTGGAACGAATGCTAATTAGATGCGAAAAATCAAATCTAGTACTTAATTGGGAGAAATGCCATTTCATGGTTAAAGAAGGCATCGTTCTTGGACATAAAATTTCAAAAGAAGGAATTGAAGTGGATAGAGCTAAAGTAGATGTAATTGCTAAACTTCCACATCCCACAAATGTTAGAGGAGTTAGGAGTTTTCTAGGGCATGCCGATTTTTACCGACGTTTTATAAAAGATTTTTCTAAAATTGCCACTCCTATGAATAAACTCCTAGAAAAGGATGCGCCATTCATCTTTTCAGATGAGTGTATCAAATCTTTTAATATTCTTAAAGAAAAACTCACTAATGCGCCGATCATGATAACACCAAATTGGAATCTACCATTCGAACTAATGTGCGATGCAAGTGATTTTGCAATGGGAGCCGTTTTAGGACAAAGGATTGAAAAACGATTTCAACCTATATATTATGCTAGTAAGACGTTACAAGGAGCACAAACGAACTATACAACTACTGAAAAAGAACTCCTTGCTATTGTCTTTGCTTTTGACAAATTTCGATCATATCTCGTTCTAGCAAAAACGGTGGTCTATACCGACCATTCTGCTCTTAGATACCTATTTTCAAAACAAGATGCTAAACCAAGATTAATCCGTTGGATCTTACTCTTACAAGAGTTTGATATTGAAATCCGAGATAAAAGAGGAGCAGAAAATCTCGCCGCTGATCATCTTTCTCGTCTTGAAAATCCCGAATTAGAAGTTCTGAATGAATCGGCCATACAAGACAACTTTCCTGATGAATATCTATTGAAGATAGATTATAAAGAAATCCCATGGTTTGCAGACTATGCAAACTACTTAGTTTGTGGATTCCTTGAAAAAGGATTATCGTACCAAAGACGAAAGAAATTCTTCAGTAATATAAAACACTATTTCTGGGAAGATCCACATCTGTTTAAAAGTTGTCCCGATGGAATAATACGCCGATGTGTATTTGGAGATGAAGCTAGTAAAATTTTAAACCATTGTCACACAGGACCAACAGGAGGGCATTATGGGCCTCAACTAACAGCAAGAAAAGTTTATGAAGCTGGATTCTATTGGCCTACAATTTACAAAGACGCACACCTTCTTTGCAAATCCTGTGATGCATGTCAAAGGGCCGGAAGAATAAGTCAACGTGATGAAATGCCACAAAATGTCATCCAAGTATGTGAAGTATTTGACATTTGGGGTATTGACTTTATGGGTCCATTTCCAAAATCTCATAATAATCTATATATACTCGTAGCCATTGATTATGTATCTAAATGGGCGGAAGCACAAGCTCTCCCAACTAACGATGCACGAGTTGTAGTCAACTTTTTAAAACGTCTTTTTGCAAGGTTTGGAACACCGAAAGCTTTAATAAGTGATCGGGGAACTCATTTTTGTAATAATCAACTTGAGAAAGTTCTTAAAAGATATGGAGTAACTCATAAAATCTCCACCGCATATCATCCACAAACAAGTGGACAAGTTGAAAATACCAACCGAGCTTTAAAACGTATTCTAGAGAAAACCGTAGGATCAAATCCGAAGGAATGGTCCATTAAATTGGAGGATGCACTCTGGGCTTTTAGAACAGCCTACAAAACTCCAATTGGAACCACACCTTTTAGACTTGTTTATGAAAAAGCATGTCATCTTCCAGTAGAAATTGAACACAAAGCATTTTGGGCTTTGAAGACATGTAATCTTGATTTACATGAAGCCAGACGTCTACGATTAAGTCAACTAAACGAATTAGAAGAATTAAGACATGAAGCATACGAAAATTCGTTAATCTATAAAGAAAGAACGAAGAAATGGCATGATAAAAGAATCAGAAGTTCAAAAGAATTTAAAGAAGGAGACAGAGTTCTTCTTTTCAATTCACGATTCAAGCTATTTCCTGGAAAATTGAAATCAAGATGGTCTGGACCATTCATAGTCAAAAGAGTTTTCCCATACGGAACGATAGAATTAATAAATTCAAATGGGATTGAATTTAAAGTTAATGGTCACAGAGTTAAACATTACATACATGGTCCGATGGAAGTCGACAACGAAGTTAATCACAATTTCGATACCACAGCTAACTAAGTGTGGGGAGAATCAAGTCTTTAAAGGATAATATGTATTTCTGTTAGAGTTAGATTGTCTGTTTTCGTGTAGTTCTCGAAAATGGAACACGTATGGTCTTTCCCTAGCAGACCCTAAAGAACTAGTCTTCTCCCCCCATTCTGAATTTTTATTTTTTTTAGGTTTTTACGAAATGAAGACTGCCTGTGAACTAAACCATGGTCTAATGCTACACGCTTTGATCACTAAAAGAAATAATGATATATTACCGAGCGAATTAGTATCAGTAATCAGAGAAAGAATGGACGGAGTTAGAAAAGGATCCAGATGCGAAGATAATAAGTTACAATTTGGTAAAGGAAAATCAAAATCCGCAGCGAAAAGAAGAGCACGACACCTAGAAAGATGTCACAAATGCGGAAAATGGTCACATGGAGGTAAATGTTCAAATAATCAAACCTATTCAAATACCGAATTTGTTACTTTATGCAGAGACGGACCGTTCATATGTTTAGAAGAAAAGACAATGAATGCTCGAGGTTACGCCTATGCAGCCATGGAAAATCAATTAAACCGACTATCTTATGAATATAATAGATCATATAACTAAGAAATCTATTTCACAGGTATGTCTGTACAGTTTTTTATTTTTATTTTTATTTTTAACCTTTTGATAATAAACGCTAATTTGTTCGCTAAAAAGTATTAAATTGGTATTAAATAAAATTAGGTTTGGCGACCGAAATTATTGATATCGTTCAAAAATTTATTACATCACTGCGAAATTTAACGTTTATTCTTAAGGTATAAATATCTTTAATCAATCAACCCAAAATATTTCAAAAATTCATCATGAGTTAAATTAGGTCTTGGAACCGAAATTACTTTACCGAAAAGAGGGGCGCATATTTTTGATAATATTTGATTGATTAAAGTGGGATAAAAAGACAAAAAGATTTTTAATTTTATTTTTACCATGTTTTTAAAATTAATATTTAAATCTTAAATTAATATTGTAAACTTTGTAAAAACAATATATTTAAAATTGTAAATATTTGAAAAATTAATATAAGTTTGATATGAATTTATGAATTTTTAAATTAAGTTTGGTGTGAATTTTTAATTTTTAAAATATGAAATTTAAATTTTATGCATTTCAAATTTTAAGTTTGGTGTGAATTTTTAATTTTTAATTTTTAATTTTGAATTTTATATTTAAGTTGTGTGAATTTAAAAACAAAAAAATTTACTTTATCTCATTAAGTTAAAAATATGATTTTTAAAAATTCGTCGTAAGTTGAAGACTAGGTCTTTGAACCGAAATTGCTTTACCCAAGGGAGGGACGAGAACTTTTATTATCATTATTTTTAATCTTATTAATTTAAAGTATGCCAAAAACATTAAAAAACCCAAAAATCTTAGCTTTTAAAACAATCGCTACAAAAAGACAAATTTTAAAATTTTGTCGAGGGACGGAATAGGACATCGATCCGAAACGACCTCGTCCTAAATAACAAGGGAAACAAAATTTTAAAATTAATTTCTTAATTGTTTTCAAAAGTTAATGATTATAAAAAAAAAAAAAAAAAAAAAAAATACCAAACTCCGCGACTCGCGGAGTTTGGAGCCTAAATCTCCGCGACTCGCGGAGGGACCAAATTACAGAAAAAAAATATAGAGAGCTGCACGAACTGATCAGCTCCCACACACAAAAACTGCAAAAATACAGCTCGAAAAAACCCCGAAAAAACCCGAAAATCACCCCCAAAAATCTCAATTTTTAACCGTTAATCACCAAATTTTTTGCTAAAATCATGTTGAGAAGGATGATATCTAAGAATTACTCAAGAAAAACGGTAAATTTCTACACCTAAACACCATTTAATTCGAATTTTAGTGTTCTTGAGCTATTTTTTCCCCAATTTGATTTTGATGCTTTTTAGTGTAATTAGACTTAAATTGTTTATGTATTATGCTTGTATAACCTAGATTGATGTTGTTTAACATGATTAGAAGCCTTAAACTTCAATTTTTGAATAATCTAGGGTTTGTGTTCTTGAGCAAATTTGGGGCTTTTTGATATAAACAGGTTATGGCCGATTTTTGTCATGAATTGTTGCTAAATTGAGTAGTGTAACATGTCTAGGTAGTTAAATGATCCAAACTTTGAGCCTAAACATGATTTTGAGAATTAAAGTGGACTTTTTCAAGTCTAAAATTCATGAACTTGATTTTTGAAAGATAATGCCATTTGAGACTTGTTTATTTGCTAGTAATGATTATTTTGACATGTTATTTGAGTTGAATGCTTATGAACTTGGCGAAAATTTTCGTATATGCTTATTTGAAAAAGTGTAGATTTGATAAAAATGTGAAAATAAGCTTAAGTTTGATATAAATTGATAATGTCATTGTAATTATTTTGATTGATGATTTTGCTGACACTAATGCATATTTGGATGCACAAAATTTGTGTTTGATGTGTTTTGCAGAATGAAAGGGGTGAATCTTCATCCCAAGCCCGCCATGCTCCTGCTGAGAACTTGGAACAACAGGAGGTAGATAACTACTACAAGCAGGATGTACCTCATCCAGTCATGACCTTTTCCGATATGCATTTGGAAGAGTTACACCCGAACCTGAGATTTGACAGACTTTGGATAGATTATCCAAAATATCAACGGGGTTTGCATACTCTTCATTCCAAGGTTGTTGAGGTACCGAGGGTCATAGAATGGGGACCCTTAGAAGCTGTAGAATTGGCCGGGCCAATTAGGGAATTACTTGTACAGAGGTATGGTAATTCTTCTTTTAATGACTGGATATGTTTATTCACCATACGCAGACCTGTATATAAAGTATGGTGTGAAGAGTTGTTATGTAGTATAGAGTTGAATGATCGGGTAGCTAGTTTAACCGATCGTTCTTTTATTAGATTTTTGTTAGGCGGTTCGATGCGCCACATGTCTTTACTGGACATGGCTCAGGCTTTACGTATATATACGCCTGAGGAATTAGCGTCTGCCGATTGTAGAGGATTGATACTAAACGGTAGAAAGATAGATGAGAATTTTGATATACACGGTGTGTGGAGTCAAATGACAAGCCATCACCGTTTCAAAGGGGGAAACTACTCTTATTTGGATATAGATAGAGCCGAATTAAGAGTGATACATAGGTTTTTAGCTAATTCGATTACACAAAGGGGTAAGAACAAAGAAAAAGTAAATGAACAGGATTTGTTTTACCATATGTGTATTCGAGACCCACACAGCGCTGTAAGTATACCATATTGTGTGGGTTATTATTTATCAGCTATGGTTCGGGGGATGCGTCCACATAGCATAATAGGAGGTGGTATTTTTATTACTTTGATTGGTGAATATCTCGGTGTGGATATAAGTCGAGGGGGATTATTAGTAGAAGAGCCGGAACCCCGCGACACTATAGGTTTAAATGTATACCATGGTGCAAAAGTTTTGAAGCGGCGAAATAACGCCGCAGTACGATACAATGGTAGACATCCACAGGTAGAGAGAAACCAGCAGCAAGGTAATGTAGGAGGGGGGAATGAGATGCAAGAAATGCATAGGTTTATAGCTTCTCAGGAATACGAAAATGCTAGACAGAGAGCATTTGAAGATTGGCAAGTTCATCAGAACCAGATCATAGCGCATTGCCAACATATAGGTAGAAACTATATTCCTACACCGAAACCCGTCTTCCCTCCTTGGTCGATAGAGATGCAGCCACCATATCCTACGTATGACCCTGCCGAAGCATTCTATAGCACTTATGGTTATGCGTGGAACCCCTATTGGTACCAATATCATCCTTAGTTACTTATTTTTTTTTATTTTTTTTGTAATTTGTAATTATTGATATGTTTAATACTTTTGTTAATATTGTAATCATTTTTATAATTATCTAACTTTTATTCTTAGATTTTAATAATTTTTGAATGTGGGGTAATAAACCAAACTTCAAAAATATGTATATATGTTTGCAGTTTATCTTATGTACACAGCAGGGTAAAACAACGCATTTTCAAAGACTGGCATTAAGTTCAGCAAAAGCAACTAATTTTGACGACAAGATGCAAAATATATGTGAAATAACAACAAGACGGAATGAACAAATGATGTGCACCATTTATCATTCAACAAACAAACGCCAATATATTTGGAAACTTTGGTAAAAATTTAATCATTTTCACACAAATCACCCTCAATAATTTAAATTGTTACTGATTTCTTGCAAATGAGGGCATTGCAAGATCTTAAGTGTGGGAAGGGATTAAATTCTTTCGGATTTTAAAATTTTTATATTAAACACTTGGTTACCATTAAAAATACTAGTAAAGCAGTAGTTGTATTAGAATCTAGTGCTCTCTGATAATAAAGAACAGCCCTGGTCTTATATACTGACTACCCAATTCTAGTAAAATTTTTCAAAATTTTCAATTAAATGAATTCAAAATCATGTTTATACATATTTATGAACGATAAAACTAGGTTTTAACACCAAAATTATTGTTACCTCGGAAAGGACATAAATTGAGAAACAAACTAAAATGTTAAAATTCATTTAAAATGGAATAGAGGACGATAAAAAGAAAAATAAAAAGCCAAGTGTGGGAAAATTTACCAAGTTATTTTAAACATATGCCACATATACTTGTAACAAATAACTGAAAATACTTTTGCTTTGGAGTAAACTAAACTGTTTTACCCAATGAAAGAAAAGAAGAGATGGATCTACACGATGAATCAATTCCATCATTAAAAGGAAGTAAAGTCTTCCGAAAAAGACACGCGCTTCTTGATTTAGGTCATGAAGTTGTCGTCCAGACCAGCTGTAGGTTGACGAAAAATCTAGAAAAGTCATCACTAAAATCAGCAGGAAATCCACGGACCTCAGCATTAAACAGGGTCGCCAAGTGGTCAGATTTATCCTAACCATGAGAAGGATTTATCTCGTACAATGGGGGGGCACCATGCAAATTAGCTGGATAAGACTAATGAATCAGATCCCCAGAAAGGATAATCTCCTTAAAGATTAAAAATCAGCTTTTAAGACTGATATTACTCAATCCTAGAGATTGACCTTAAAGATTGAGAATTCAAACTCATGGAATTCGATGATATCTAAACTCGAGCTTAAACGAGAAAATATTTTGAAAAAAAAAAAAAATTACAAACCGATTTGTTTTCTGAAAACCCTATTTTCAATGCGTTCATTACCATTGAACGTAAAATCCTAGGAATTCACCTGGAATTCATTAGGTCACCTGAACTAAATCGGGTGTCAACCGTAAGAACGGTGGTTGCATAGTGGTCAAAGACATGACCTTGTGCCAGACCGAAAAAAAATTATAAGGGTGAGCTTTACTATTGCACCTACCAAGGATAGTAATTGCGTCCGACACGTTATAGACCATAATCAAAAGCATGTCACGGGACATTGCCTTAACAGTTGCTTGTTCAACGCTTTCCTTTACAACCGGACGGTAGTTTGCCGAAAGGTAATATACGGAACAAGTAAACTGGACGTGTTGCTTTCCAAATACAAGGTTAGCAAGTGGGTGACACAAAACCGCAAGTTTTGAGCTAAAATTTTCAAATCTGAAACCCACCAAACCCACAAAAATATTTTGCAAACACCGGTAAAGGGTTATTCCGGAAAACTTATCTAGGGTAAAAACTAGATTTAATTTTCAAAAGATCAAATGTTTTCATAAAGATCCAATTTCCTTAATGGATCTAAATTTTTATAGTCATGTGGGACTGTAAACCATATCGTTACTACCATTGTTTATACCGCCATATAGAAATCACTGATGTACAAAGTGTGAAGAATAAAGAAGTGATTCTAGTATTTCAAGACAATATTGCTTGAGGACAAGCAACGCTCAAGTGTGGGAATATTTGATAATGCTAAAAACGAACATATATTTCATAGCATTATTCCTCAAGAAAGACAAGCTTTTAGTTGCAATTGTTCTATTTACAAGTGATATTCGTTTAAATAATAAAAGGTGAAGACAGAAGACAGATTCGACGATTTGAAGACGCAAACGACCAAAAAGCTCAAAAGAACAAAAGACAATCAAAAAGGTTCCAATTATTGATAAGAAACGTCTCGAAATCACAAGAGTACAAGATTCAAAACGCAAAGTACAAGATATTAAATTGTACGCGAGGACGTTCGAAAATCCGGAACCGGGACCAGAGTCAACTCTTAACGCTCGACGCAACGGACTAAAAATTACAAGTTAACTATGTATATAAATATAATATAATATATAATTAATTATATTAATTATATATATATTATATATATATATTAAAAACCGTCGGCAGCAAGAAACTCCAAGGGTGTGAGCTGTAAATACATCTCCGCGACTCGCGGAGTTTTAAGGGCATTTTGCCGCGAGTCGCGGAGCCCCAATTTTCAACTCTGGCTATAAAGCCAACCGAATTCTGATCAAATTTCATCATCTTTTTTCTTCTCATTCATACGAGTAATATATATATATATAATTTATATTTTAATTTTAATTTTAATTTTAATTCTAATAATAAGGGTATGTTAGCGAATGTTGTAAGGGTGTAAGTCGAAATTCTGTCCGTGTAACGCTACGCTATTTTTAATCATTGTAAGTTATGTTCAACCTTTTTACATTAATGTCTCGTAGCTAAGTTATTATTATGCTTATTTAAAACGAAGTAATCATGATGTTGGGCTAATTACTAAAATTGGGTAATTGGGCTTTGTACCATAATTGGGGTTTGGATAAAAGAACGACACTTGTGGAAATTAGACTATGGGCTATTAATGGGCTTTATATTTGTTTAACTAAATGAAAGTTTGTTAATGTTAATATAAAGATTTACAATTGGGCGTCCCTATAAACTACCATATACACTCAATCGGACACGATGGGCGGGGTATTTATATGTACGAATAATCGTTCATTTAACCGGACACGGGAATGGATTAATAGCCACTAGAATAATTAAAACAGGGGTGAAATTACATTCAAGGGTAATTGGTGTAATTGTTAACAAAGTGGTAAAACCTTGGTTTACACGCAGTCGATAACCTGGTGTATTCATTAAACAAAGTATTAAAACCTTGTTACAATTCGAATCCCCAATTAGTTGGAATATTTAACTTCGGGTATAATAATAATTTGACAAGGACACTTGCAATTTATATTTATGACTGATGGACTGTTATGGACAAAAACCAGACGGACATATTAAATAATCCAGGACAAAGGACAATTAACCCATGGGCATAAAACTAAAATCAACACGTCAAACATCATGATTACGGAAGTTTAAATAAGCATAATTCTTTTATTTCATATTTAATTTCCTTTATTTTATATTTAATTGCACTTCTAATTATCGCACTTTTATTTATTGTTATTTAATCGCACTTTTAATTATCGTACTTTTTAATTATCGCAATTTTATTATTCGCAATTTCATTATCGTTATTTACTTTACGCTTTAATTTAAGTCTTGTATTTATTTTATATTTTACATTAGGTTTTAACTGCGACTAAAGTTTTAAAATCGACAAACCGGTCATTAAACGGTAAAAACCCCCCTTTATAATAATAATATTACTTATATATATATTTGTATTTTTATAAAAGTAAACTAATATAGCGTTGAGCTTTGTTTAAAGATTTCCCTGTGGAACGAACCGGACTTACTAAAAACTACACTACTGTACGATTAGGTACACTGTCTATAAGTGTTGTAGCAAGGTTTAAGTATATCCATTCTATAAATAAATAAATATCTTGTGTAAAATTGTATCGTATTTAATAGTTTTTCCTAGTAAAATATAAACTATTTTATATACACCTCGCATAACATCAGTACTTCACTTTGTCTCCTTCAGCACACTTACTTATGGCAAACACCGATTCAACTTTCTCGGTCCACCGTTTCAATCCGATTGGTCCTTCGGTCCCATCAAATTATGCAGGTTTGCAGGCAGTGAATTCCTTGTAGGAGCATCCTACATGATTTCTTGCGCTGTTAGCTGTATTGCTAGATTCAGAGTTATTGTTGGTATGTAGCGCGGCCTGTACTGCGGCTATGTTTGAAGCAAGAAAGGCACGAAATTCCTCTTCGCTCATATTCAAGGTGTGTCGAGTAGTCGGTGCCATTTCCTTCAAAATAGTCAAATGAAACAAGTTAATCATACAGAATATTAAGAGTAGTCAATAGTATCTCATAGCATAATATGAACTCATTTACAAAAGCTTTTTCTTCATATTAGCGTTTTATAAGTTTAAATTCGGGTACTACCTACCCGTTAAGTTCATACTTAGTAGCTAATATACAATTCAACTACTACAATTCCATATGAAAAACTGATTATAATAATATATCACATACAAATATTCTTCAAACTTACAACTTCGCTATATTACATATAACATGAAATATAGTACACTATGATACAGGACAGTTTTGAAGATAAATCTAGTTAAAACGTAAGTTGTTCAGCAAAGGAAATAAAGACACGTAATTCATAAGTCCAGAAACAAGTCATGCATTCTGGTTTTACTAAGACGACTTCCCATCCTTGGTCTTGTGGAAAATAACCGTTATGACCATTGGCTAGGCAGCATGTTGTAATGTCGTCAAAAGGACGAGGGTTTCGTAATGTCCAACAGCCCCGTAATAATCTAAAAACCTTGTTTCTCACCCCAACTACTGAATCCGTCACTTGTGGAAAAGTTTTATTTAAAAGCTGCAATCCGATGTTCTTTTTCTCACTTTGGTAAGAAGCGAACATCACTAACCCGTAAGCATAACATGCTTCTTTATGTTGCATGTTAGAAGCTCTTTCTAATTCACGAAATCCTATATTGGGATATGTTGAGTCAAAATAGGTTCTTAACCCGTAGCGTAAAATTGCATTTGGGTTCCCCGCATTTAACGCTTTAAAGAAAACACAGCGTAACTTAAAGTCTCCCCAATGTGATATACCCCACCTATCAAAGGAAAGCCTTTTATAAACTAAGGCATTTCTGGAAAGTCTTTTAAATGTTTGACAAGTTAATTTCGCCATAACTAAATGTGCTGATGAATTCTGACCGACTCTAGACAAGATTTCCTCAATCATATCCTCTGGTAGGTCTTCTAAAATATTCGGTTGTCTACCCTTAACGTCCATTTTGTTTTTATACTGTAAAATAGACAAGGATTAGATTCGTAATAACAAACAATACAAGTAATTTTTACATAGAACATAAAAATACAAGCACACTACAATACATTTATTACACAACATGCTCACACCCCTCTAATCTGAATCACTGGTTTCTTCTTCTTCGGACTTGGTTCTTTTTCCTAATTTTCTAGGGATATATGATGTTCCTCTAATACGAGCCGTCGTTTTCCACATTGGTTTAGAAAAACCTGGTGGTTTAGAGGTTTCCGGGTTATTGTCACGATATTGAAAATACGGGTGTTGATGGTACATATAAAGTTCATCGGGGTCGGAATCAGATTTCTCTATTTTGATGCCTTTTCCCTTATTATTTTCTTTTACCTCATTAAATTGGGTCAGGGTAATTTCTATAACATCATCGGAATCCTCATCAGGATCCGATTCATCAGAAAATTGGTAATTTTCCCAATATTTTGCTTCCTTAGCGGAAACACCATTGACCATTATTAAATTTGGTCCATTGGTTGAGGATTTTCTTTTATTTGACCGGTTTTCTGTGGTTCCTACTATTCCCCCCTCCGGAACCTCTTCTTCTTCCGGTTCCTCTTCTTCTGGTTCCTCTTCTTCCGGTTCCTCTTCTTCCAGTTCCGTTTCCTCTTCTTCCGGTTCTTCGGGAACTTGTGAATCTTGCCAATATATATTCGACTCTTCGTTATTATTAGGTGAGTCAATGGGATTTGTGCTAGAGGTAGACATCTATCACACAATATCAAATATGTTAAGAGATTAATATATCACATAATATTTACATGTTAATAATATATAGTTTCCAACAAAAATGTTAAGCAATCATTTTTAAAGAAAACACGGTCGAAGTCCAGACTCACTAATGTATCCTAACAAACTCGATAAGACACACTAATGCAAATTTTCTGGTTCTCTAAGACCAACGCTCGGATACCAACTGAAATGTCCCGTTCATATTGATTATAAACGTTCCATATTAATTGATTTCGTTGCGAGGTTTTGACCTCTATATGAGACGTTTTTCAAAGACTGCATTCATTTTTAAAACAACCATAACCTTTATTTTATCAATAAAGGTTTTAAAAGCATTACGTAGATTATCAAATAATGATAATCTAAAATATACTGTTTACACATGACCATTACATAATGGTTTACAATAGAAATATATTACATCGGCATATGTTTTTTGAATTCAGTTTTTACACAATATCATACAAACATGGACTTCAAATCTTGTCCTTATTTTAATATGCAACCGCGGAAGTTCTTAGTATTCACCTGAGAATAAACATGCTTTAAACGTCAACAAAAATGTTGGTGAGTTATAGGTTTAACCTATATATATATATATCAAATCGTAACAATAGACCACAAGATTTCATATTTCAATACACATCCCATACATAGAGATAAAAATCATTCATATGGTGAACACCTGGTAACTGACATTAACAAGATGCATATATAAGAATATCCCCATCATTCCGGGACACCCTTCGGATATTATATAAATTTCGAAGTACTAAAGTATCCGGTACTTTGGATGAGTTTGTTAAGCCCAATAGATCTATCTTTAGGATTCGCGTCAATTAGGGTGTCTGTTCCCTAATTCTTAGATTACCAGACTTAATAAAAAGGGGCATATTCGATTTCAATAATTCAACCATAGAATGTAGTTTCACGTACTTGTGTCTATTTTGTAAATCATTTATAAAACCTGCATGTATTCTCATCCCAAAAATATTAGATTTTAAAAGTGGGACTATAACTCACTTTCACAGATATTTCCTTCCTCGGAAATAAGACTTGGCCACAGATCGATTCACGAACCTATACAAATATGTACATATATATCAAAGTATGATCAAAATATAATTACAACCATTTTTATTATATTTTAAAGATTTGAGTGTATTAAGTCAGATGTCCTCGTTAGTAACCTATAACTAGTTGTCCACAATTAGATGTACAGAAATAAATCGATATATATTATCTTGAATCAATCCACGACCCAGTGTATACACGTCTCAGGCTAAATCACAACTCAAAGTATATATATTTTTGGAATCAACCTCAACCTTGTATAGCTAACTCCAACATTACTGCATATAGAGTGTCTATGGTTGTTCCAAATAATATATATACATGGGTCGATATGATATGTCAAAACATTTGCATACGTGTCTATGGTATCCCAAGATTACATAATATATTAGAATACATGTATAATACAATATAAGTTAGCTAGGATATGATTTGTATAGATTTGTTAAACATTTCCCGTAGCTAAAAAGATCAAAAATATCCAATCTTGTTTTACCCATAACTTCTTCATTTTAAATCCGTTTTGAGTGAATCAAATTGCTATGGTTTCATATTTAACTCTAATTTAAGAATACAAACAGAAAAAGTATAGGTTTATAGTCAGAAATTTAAGTTACATATCAATTACTAAAGAGGTAGTCATTTCCGTCGAAAGAACGACATCTTGATGACCATTTTGAAAAACGTACTTTCACTTTGAGTTTAACCAAGATTTTTGGATATAGTTTCATGTTCATATGAAAAATCATTTTCCCAGAAGAACAACTTTTAAATTAAAGTTTATCATAGTTTTTAATTATCCAAACCAAAACAGCCCCCAGTTTCACTACGACGGCGTATATCCGATTTTATGGTGTTCATCGTGTTTCCAGGTTTTAAATCATTAAGTTAGCATATAATATAGATATAGATCATGTGTTTAGTTGATTTTAAAAGTCAAGTTAGAAGGATTAACTTTTGTTTGCGAACAAGTTTAGAATTAACTAAACTATGTTCTAGTGATTACAAGTTTAAACCTTCGAATAAGATAGCTTTATATGTATGAATCGAATGATGTTATGAACATCATTACTATCTCAAGTTTTCTGGATAAAACTACTAGAAATGAGAAAAATGGATCTAGCTTCAAAGGATCATTGGATGGCTTGAAAGTTCTTGAAGCAGAATCATGACACGAAAACAGTTCAAGTAATATTTTCACTCGAAATAAGATTGTTATAGTTGTAGAAATTGAATCAAAGTTTGAATATGAATATTACCTTGAATTAGAAAGATAACCTACTGTAAATAACAAAGGTTCCTTGATCTTAGATGATTACTTGGAATGGATTAGAAAGCTTGGAAGTAGACTTGCAAACTTGGAAGTATTCTTGATTTTTATGAAACTATACTTATGGAATTTATGAAGAACACTTAGAACTTGAAGATGGAACTTGAGAGAGATCAATTAGATGAAGAAAATTGAAGAATAAAAGTGTTTGTATGTGTTTTTGGTCGTTGGTATATGGATTAGATATAAAGGATATGTAATTTTGTTTTCATGTAAATAAGTCATGAATGATTACTAATATTTTTGTAATTTTATGAGATATTTCATGCTAGTTGCCAAATGATGGTTCCTACATGTGTTAGGTGACTCAAATTGGCTGCTAAGAGCTGATCATTGGAGTGTATATACCAATAGTACATACATCTAAAAGCTGTGTATTGTACGAATACGAATACGGGTGCATACGAGTATAATTGTTGATGAAACTGAACGAGGATGTAATTGTAAGCATTTTTGTTAAGTAGAAGTACTTTGATATGTGTCTTGAAGTCTTTCAAAAGTGTAAGAATACATATCAAAACACAACATGTATATACATTCTAATGGAGTCGTTAAGTCTTCGTTAGTTGTTACATGTAAGTGTTGTTTTGAAACCATTAAGTTAACGATCTCAATTAATGTTGTTAACCCAATGTTTATTATATCAAATGAGATGTTAAATTATTATGTTATCATGATATTATGATGTATGAATATCTCTTAATATGATATATACATTAAAATATCGTTACAACGATAATCGTTACATATAAGTCTCGTTTCGTAATTCTTGAGTTAGTAGTCTTGTTTTTCCATATGTAGTTCATTGTTAACACACTTAATGATATATTTAAATATCATTTTATCATGTTAAATATAGTGTATCAATATTCTAATATGATACATATGTATTTAGTAGACGTTATCCTAACGATAATCGTTATATATATCATTTCGAGTTTCTTAACTTAGTAATCTCATTTCTTATGTATATCACACATTGTTAATATACTTAGTGAGATACTTACTCATCATAATCTCATGTCAACCATATATATATATGTCTATATATACCACAACATGTAGTTTTTACAAATTTGTAACGTTCGTGAATCGCCGGTCAACTTGGGTGATCAATTGTCTATATGAAACTTATTTCATTTAATCAAGTCTTAACAAGTTTGATTGCTTAACACGTTGGAAACATTTAGTCATGTAAATATCAATCTCAATTAATATATATAAACATGAAAAAGTTCGGGTCACTACAGACTATCACCCTCCATCATTTTTAACACCCCATTTAGAGCATTACTTTCGTCAAATTGCACCAAGCGTCACAACCAAGGTTGCAAGATTCGCTATTCGGAGATTAATCGATCGGGACTTTAGAAGGATTAATCGGTAATTTGGGGATTAATCGGATTGTACTGTATACATTTAAATATTAAATTTTAAAAATTATCTGTGTAAATATAGAAAAAAATCTTAAATATAAAAATAAACTTTAACATAACTGTCTAAAATTATTCATTTTGCTCAAAAACTATAAAATTCTTGTGTAACTTCATGTTAATATGTTAATCATTTTTTACTTTGACCGACTTTGATTACTAATTTCGATTTTGACCCATCAATTGACGTTGACCGTTTAATTAAACGAATTTTTAAAAATCAGAACGAAATTCTCTTAAAAATGAATAATCGGAGATTTATTGACGAATAATGGGGTGTTTTACTACACTGATCACAACTAATATAGCTAAACTTTTTAAATTAAATATCTTTTTTGTTGTTAATCATTATCACATTTGCCAATATACTAAAATTGATAGTTGTGATACTATCTACTTTGACCTTAAATGTGATTTTACTTGTTTATCACTATATTATACAGTACTCTTCCAATTTGCATATAACAATTACTTCGTATCATTTTTAACTTCTTATTATTATATATAATCATTTACCTAATTTTTTTACACACCAAAATTGGTACTTGTCGTACTATTCACTTTGACCTTAAATGTAATTTTACTTTTCTATTACTATATTATTATTATAGTCACATATAATTAATATTACATATTACATATAACAATTACTCGGTATCATATTTAACTTCTTCTCATTATATAATCATTTAATTTATCTACTTTTTTAAACTAAATCAAACATTTACGAGTATTATTATAATTATTATTATTTTGGACAACAGTTAGTTGGGATCATTCAGGGGGACTTAACCACCAACGCGACCATCTCCCGCAGTTGCTATAACCGCACCTAACTGCGTGCCAAGGAGTAAAACTCGCACCAATCACATATGGGACATGGACGGTAAAACCTCCTCCCCTTTACACCCCCAATGCAATGTAGGAAATGTATCATGGGTGGTACTTCATGGAATGGATGAAATTGTGGGTTAATATGTAGCCAACGAGAGTCGAACTTCTGACCTCTCTCAAAGGAGGCAGGCCACCAACCGTTGGACCACATCACAACTTCATTTACAAGTATTATTGATGTTCTATAATTGAAAGTTTGTTAATTCGATATATGGATTTGTCTTTATTATTATTATTATTATTATTATTATTATTATTATTATTATTATTTTTGAAGTTTTTGAAGTTTTTAGAATTTGGAATCATAAAATAGGAGGCTATTAGGGATATAAATCTGAGGTGTGGAAGGAGATGCTATAACATATACATCCTCCAAATATATAAATCTAGACAGTTATGGGTAATGCATAAGACCATTTTTAATGGGTAATGATACATCCACTATTCAAATTACTTCATCCATCACATATATGCATTATTTAGTTGTACAATATAACATATTAATGTACTATTTATGATGGAAGAAGTAATTTGAATGGTGTATATATGAATCTCCATTTTTAATGGTGATAGCATGATAATATGTGATAGGGGTTTAGTGGGTTTAGTGGAGTATATTGTTGATATGTCAATTGTCATGGATTGATGTTGTTATGGAATTTGTAATGGTGATAGGGAATACATAAGGTCTCACCATTTATATTTTATTTTTCATTTTCCTTTGAGTTATTATTTTATTTTATTATTAGTTTTATTTAATTATATAAGTAATAATTCATTTTTAATAAAACTAAATACATATAAAATATTATAACGTATTAAAAATTTAAAATTACGTTAACCAAAACGTCTTAAAATAAAAAATTACAATAATAAAAACGTCCTAAATTACAATGATATACGATTAATTAAACAAATTTAATATTTTTCAATCGAATCCTAACTCACGTATTTCGACTCAAAACTACTCGGAAGTGATTCTCATCTAACTCGAATCACCTAACGGATTTTGATCGAAGTATTTAAGATACAACTCAATTCGAGATGAGCGTATCTTGGCTCGTTTTTTCAGCATTTCACATAAGAAACATAAATTCTTTCTTGTCTTAGTCGAAATACACAATCTCCGAAAATTCGAACGGTATTTCTTGTCGGAGGAAGCAAAACAACCTTGATATATCGAAGTCAGTAACGTCGAAAACATCCAATGATTCAATTCCCGCCAGCGTATGATTTCCAGTCATACCCTATTTTATCCCCGCAATGTATGTCCATTGAAACCAAAATGGATCCATGAAGATAATAGTAATGGTTGAAGCTACATGGAAACTTTAAAGTTTAAGTGTGTTAAGAAGAAATTTTTTAAAGTAGAAAAATTTAATAGAATGTTTGAGTAAAATGAAGTTGTATGTGTATAAGTGTAAAAAAGTTAACATCTATTAAAAAAATTATTAGTTTTTCAAAAAAATCTTACTCATAGCTGTTTGAGATTTTTTTTCTTTCCTCTCAAAATTTGTAACGCCTATGGTGATGTGAAAGTTTCTAACTGAGTAATAACACAAACACGCCACATATTCTTCCAGTGATGCTCGAATCACGCCTATACAATTTCCACACATCACGCCACGTTACCGGCGTGATGGTGGCACGATGATGGCTATATTGAGTCATGCCGCCACATTAATTATGGTCTAACATCTTTTTCTCGTTTCAAACACGTATACTATACAAAGTTCACATCACAAAAAACACAAAATGTAGAATAATCACAAACTCCACCCACAAAATTATACCATTGTTCCACTGGGTGATTTATCCACCATTCAAATTGATATAATCAACAAAAATATGTATTAAGAAGTCGTACACCGCAACTGATTAATGCATAGTCTTGTGAGATTTCTCAATTTTGACAGTGAATATATGAGTAGTCTTATTCCAATGGGTTTGGTGTAAGTCCGTACATAAGATCAATAATACTCTCACATCAAATATTCAAAACAAATATCAAATTTAACACACACCAGTAATTTTCTTCTTATCGGACACAAACTTCCTCCAAGCATCAGTAATCTTTCTTTGCACTTCCAATTCCGTTTTATGGTCTAACCCATTCTCTTCCAAAACAGTTATCTTAGCGGTTACCTTAGCTGGAAGTGTATCGAGCTCATGAAGCACTTTCTCAATGTCATTCACGAGCCGTTCAGCTAATGTTCTTGAAAAGTCTTCTCTGATAACGACCCTAAGAACCGTAATATGTTGGGCATCAGGTGGCATGGTGTAAGCTGGCACGATCCACCCAAACCGCCTTAACATCTCAGATATTTCAAACTCGTTGTGCTGGCTGTTATCTTTTAAGGAAAACGCTACGAGTGGGACCCCCATGTCTTTAGAGACGATATTGAAACGTCCAGTTTTTTCCAACCCTTCCCTTAGCACAGTCGCGTTTTCTTGGCAGTTTTCCATTATGTTCTTGTATCCCTAATGGTAAATATTGTACAGATCATACAAACTCTATATTGTAGATTACACTTAATGAAACGGGTTAACTGTTAAGATGACAACCAGTGGTGATTCTAGGGCCGAAACTCGGAGGGGTCCTGTAGAATTTGAGTGGTATTTTTGTAAAAAAATTTAAAGATTGGTTGTTTATCTTGAAAAACCATAGAATTTTAAAAACATACAGCCCATATCACTAATTTTAGTGTTGTAGTATACAGTTTTAGTAACAATTTGCAAAAAGATTTTCCAAAGTAGTGGTGTCACTGAACCCCAATGGGTCATTACTAGGATCTATAGTTCAATGACGACTAACCTCAAAACCCAAGCGAATGAGCTGATAGTACTGAGCAATTATCTGACTAGAACCTGAAGAATAACATACAAAACTTGTTGATTTGTATACAAAAATGTAACAATCATAAATTACAAGTGAGATAATTGTGTTGCTTAAGGCGAAAAGTTGATTTATTTGTTCACCTTTTGAGAAGTTGAGGGTGAAAGTTGGTTGATCAGCACCAAGATAGTTAATGTGAAAGATGAGTTCATCAGGCAAGTCTTCTTTGTTCCTCCAAATAACCCACCCAATTCCAGCATACACAAGACCGTATTTGTGACCGCTAACGTTTATACTTTTAACCAACGGCAAACGAAAATCCCATTCCAATTCGGGGTAAATAAATGGTGCAATAAAACCTCCACTTGCAGCATCTACATGAATAGGAGTATCCCATCTACATTCCCATAACAAGTGACATAAAAGTGTATAAATAATAGGAATTGATATTTCTACCATCAAATTTGATAAATTCACTACAACTATGCATACAATAGAAGTATTTAATGACAATTATGGTGGATTTATCAAATTCAGTGATGAAAATATCAGCATCCATTAATAATGTAGACCCTAATAGTATAAAACGCATATATGAGTATAATGAGAGTTTTTTGTATACCCAGTTTCAGCATTTTTTTCAACTAAAAGGTCGTTTAGTCGCTTAACATCTTCAAATTCACCATTTAAAGTGGAGCCCAAAATTGCAGCGACGCAAATGGTGTTTTCGTCAACCATCTCAACGGCCTTTTCAGGGTCCATAACGTAGTAACCTTCACTCAACTTAACTTCCTTTAACTCGACTTCAAAATACCGTGCAAATTTCTCCCAACATACCTTTATTAAATTTATAAACATCATAACATTAGTTAAAAATATATTGTAGATAAAAATATACAATATGCAATTGGTGGGCAAAACTGAAAAACTAGATAACCTGAACATTGGCACCGGTAACAATGTTAGGATTATCGCAAGGTTTGCCAAGAGCTCTCATTTTGTTTTGCCATTTTCTTTTGAAAGCTAGTCCGGCCAACATGATTGCCTCGGATGAACCAACGGTTCCAACCCCAACACCGATCTCCGAGTCTCCGAGTGGTGCGTTAAACAAATTTGCAATGATGTTCACACAACGATTCTGAATTATTGTGATATATAAAAGTTGAGCTTCAATAGCAACACGTTACAATATAATTCTAAAATGGAAATATTTAACTTAAAATTGTGTAGCTTTTTATATTCGTATATCATATACCATATATACAGCACAATTCGAGACAACCCATGCTAATAATTTGACTAATGATAGATAATTAGACTAATCTTAGACTTAATTATACAAACTAATGTCCAAACTCAAAAGTATCTAAAACCATGTTCTATAGCTACTAAATGTCTAAGAGAAATATTTAAATGGGCTATTTCGCTCATAAGAACGTTTCATCGCTTACTTTGAAAAACTTACTAATGAGTAATAATTTTCATATATATAATAACATGTAAGCCTTGGTGGGATCCAGTGATCCCTTGTACTACACTACTACACAACATTGTTACAAATTGTGCGCTGGTCGACATCCTTTGATAAATTCAATTATTAGGCCACTTGGGAGATTTTGGTTCACTTAATAATAATATCTAAGTTGAATTATGGGTCACAGTTTTCTTATTCATAATTATACACAGTAATATATATGGTTGACTATGACAATTATGTCTTTTTCATTTGAACTTTCCTTTCTAGCCGGTTCTATTGTCAATATTATACAATAAATTGGTATTGGTGGGGTCTATTCCTATGATCAATAATAATGTATCTTGTTCACATCCAAATATATCAGTTGTGTTCGAAAATATCATATAACTCTGAACTACAATATGCTTAGTGATAGGGTGATCTATATACCAACAATATAAAACATATTTACTTATTTACTTATTGTACAAATAATATAACATCCCTTAATAAATAAAGTGTATTTTTCCTCATTTACGCTTGTGTAAATAAGAATTAATAACTTTTTAGTGATTTCATATTTCATAACTTATATAGTTACGGAGTATTATAACTCGATCAATACTAACAACTTAAACTTATACTACCTACGTCTCATTCCAATAGGTCATTATTCTATTTTGGGCTGTCCCATTCTGATAGTGCACTTCCAAAAATAGAAAGAAAAGAAGATATTTCATTGATGGATCTGCAGAGAAGATATTTCATTCGTGGAGAAATGAAGTTAGTGGAATTTCCTAAAACTTCGTGTTTTTTTGTCTATGGACTATTGGAATGAGACGGAGGAAGTAATAAATAAAAACTTACTCTCACAAACTACTTGAAACTTAACTTTTATATATGATAAACACATGTGAAAAAATAATTTACTTATATGATAAAAACACCCTACGGTTATAATAATTGGATACAACTTGAAGGCCAGCTATTTCAATTCACACATCGCGGGTTTAGAAGATGCTGACAGTGACGTATTTAGGTTTCGTGGCTCATAAGACATATTTGGCATAGAAGGTTTGAGTGTAGACTTGTAGGTTTCGTCTTGTTTCGTAGCTCGATGTGTTGTTTTGTTAGTGTCATAATCATACTGGTGTGTTTTGTTTCGGGTTATTTCGTCGTAGGTGGTTGGTGTTGGTTTCATGTCGTGTAGGATGTTATGTTTTTGTGGGGAGTTCTTCTTGAGTTGTGTTAGTGTATTGTCTAACTTGTTGGGTAGTTCTTAATACATAAAAATTTTACCTTTCAAAAAAATAAAAAATAATAATGAGTAAAGTAGATTTGTTAGATAAAGTTTGAAAAAGAAAAAACAATTGTCAAATCCACTTATTGAGAGTAAAGTTGAAGCAAAACAAAATAACAAAGTAATCAATCAATGGGTACATTATTAGAAAAATATCATATGTTTTTAGCTATTTTGCATATGTGGTGTTAAAACTAAAATACTTAAAAACAAAAAACCAAATACCTGAAGCTCAGTGGTAACAGGATATTCATCCATATCAACGTAATTCTTATTAATCGACGCCATGATTAGCTTATCACATTCAGGCTCCATCCACGTTGTCACGAACGAAGCCAGATTTAGCCTCGGGTTACCGTCCAGCATCAATTCGTCGTTTATTATTTGATACGCAGCTTCTTTAGGAATCGAATTTTCCCCCATTTTAAACCTAACGTAGACACCAAACAATTACTATTAATTAATCTCATAATCAATATTCATTTCACGTAAAAAAAAAGTTAGTTATAATTTATTGGATCCATGATAATTATATGGGGTATTGCACCTGGGGAGAACTGTACGACAATAACGAGAAGCAAAGGTCGAACGTAGCGACTCATCCGAATCTGAATGAACAGTCCTTGAGAGCACCATTGTTGATTTTATTGTGTGTGTTAGGAGGAGGAAGTAGTTGGATCGTATTAGAAGGGACGATCGTTTAAATAGGCAAAAAGAATGACACGTACGGGTAAAAACAACTTAAAGCTGGGACCAGAATAAAAGTAAAATACAAGGGCTGTTATTGTGAACTTTTTATATTAAAAGGACCGTAAGACCACTTATTACGAATCCTACAACGGATTAGCAAGAAACAACACTCACAAATCACAAATATGGTTGTGAGGCATTTTTTTTTTTTAATTTACATTTACATTTACATTTACAATAAGTATATAGCGGGCAAGTAGAAATAGTATCCGGCTGACGTCATGCTACCATCATTATGCCGTCATGCTGACGTCATCATGCCGTCAGCAAATTCGTCCTGTAGTTTTTTTTTTTTTTTTTAATTTCAGGGTTGTAGACTTTGTTTTAAAAATGTATTATTTCCGCATAGCGATTGGGCCATGGCCCAATATGGCCTAATTACTAGTTTTAAATAACAGTATAACACATAAACAACAACTAAGCTGGTAGTGAGAGGGCTTTATGTGATTGGTTGTTTCTACTTAAAATTCTATAAGTGAATTTAATTTTCTACGCATATATTGCAGCAAGAATTCTATTAATTTCAAGCAACTCTCCTCGTAACTTTAGTGGGTCTATTAATCGAGTCAAAATCAAGCGTCGATTTATTGACGACTTGACTGACGCTTAGGGCCTGAATTGAATTTCAGACATATTTTAAACTAATAGAAATTTGATTTTACCATTTTCATGACGTCTCACCTTTTTTACCTATTTATTGATCGGGGTTCCATTCAAAAGCAATTTCTCTATCCACTAAAAGGAAAAGGAAGGACTTTTAAGTTTTTTTTATACTCTGTGAGAAATGTTATTACAACACAATTCTTTAATTTGATCCTACACGAAGAGTCCGGAAATTATGGACCTAATTTTGATCATGTATATTTTATGTACCAAACGAATCATGTTCACCGACATTACTTTTATGCAAATATAAGCTTTAACATATATTCTTTTGAGGTGAAAAAGGATTTCTCGATAACAAATTTCATTATTGAGTCACTAATTAACAGATAATAATTCGTACTATCACTAAAAGAAATTTTTACATCAGAAACATATACCGAGTAATATAATATTGTAGTGTACAATCATTTAAAGTAATTTTAGTTGCTTATAGATAAATTGTGATGGTGTACATTAATTATTAGCTTTAGGCGATGACGTTATTGTAAGTAACTAGAGGGGGGAGGCGGCGGGTTGAATAGTTTACGTTTTTAACACTTTTTCGATTGATCACTAAATTTGATTAACTATGATGAACAAATTCAACTCAAACTTGATGTGTGTGGTGTGCATGTTCAAAATGATAAGTAAAGTAGCGCAAAGAACATAAACACAAGGATTTATAGTGGTTCGGGTGAATGTTAACTAATCCACTCCCCGATTGCACTAATCGGGATTTCTTGCTTCACTAAGCACTTTTCTCCAAACCCGGTGGAGATTCGATTTACAAGTCTTCAACTTCTTTGGTTGACAACAAACCTAATCTTTCTATCCCTTTGAAAGACCAACTCCAACCTAGATCAACTTGTTGATGCGTGAAATCGTACCTTAAAATAACCAGCTAAAAACCTAACAATTATCACACAATTACAGGCAACTATAACCTGATCATGCAGTAACCTATAAGTAATTTGACCGGTTCGTTCCACAGAGAGCAATTTAATCAAGACTTTAAAAACTAGTAATTATCCTAGGAGTTTAATAAAAGAGGTTTGAGTTGTATTTTAATTCACGCAAATAACGTGAAGCAAAGAGAATGAATTAACCAAATAAGAGAAAACGGTGCCTACTTGAATGATTCACTATCGATATGGATTGTTCTTGTTGTTATTACCGATTGTCATGTCCTTAATATAGCCTTTTGACTTCTCACAAAATCCAAATCAATTGAAGTTAGTAAACTCGCATAAACCTTCTTCAAAAGATTAAACTATATTCGATAAAAACTATTGAGACTTGATTTGGACTAAACTCACGTAAAATCCTAACTATAACAATCACTTGAAATAGTTACACGATTATGTAGTTCGCAACCCTTTCAATTACCAATTAAATTAATGACACAATCACTTGAAATCAATTATCTAATTTTCTAGATCACCTAGGTGTTGAAGCACAAATTGCATCTAAATTTAACTCACATTAAACGATTAACAATCTATGTAATTGAATGAAGAGTATAGATCATGCATAACAATGATTCTTTAATCAAGCTCAAGTAATTTAAATCAATAAGACATTAAATTCAATAGATAGAACAATCTAATATCTCAAGTTTCACATTCAAGTAAACACACAAAAGATTTAGCCAATCATAATGAAAGATTGACAATGAAAATTACTAAGAACAAAAGAAATCATAAGTTTAATGATTAAATAAAAGTTACCAATGTAAATAATAATAAACCGGATAAAGATATTCAACTCTGGTGATGAAGTAACTTGAAAACAATGAAGAACGGCTCGAATAACTCTCCAATCGCCCCAGCTCTCGTCCGGAATAATATCCCCCAAAAAGTGCTGCACAAGGACTTAATTTATAGGGTTAAAACAAGCTGGGCCGAATTTTGGTACTTCCCCGATCGGGATCTTGGGATCCCTAATCGGGATCCTTCTTTTTTTCAATTGTGTCACACGTTCGAATGTCAGCTGCTCTTTTCTTTTAGCCTGGTGATCCCCGATAGGGATCTTTGGAGATCCTGGATAGGGATCTAGTTCTGATCGAATTCTCTCAAAATAATGTAGATCCCTGATGGGGATGTGTTGAGATCCCCAATGGGGATCGCTGCTACTTTGGGGCATTTTTTTCTTTCGGCTAACCGGATCAGCTCGGGTGACAATTATAACATCAAATCTTCAATAAAAACTCATAAATTAGCACGAATTCAAGTTTTCCCTCTAAAATACACTCGAGTCGATTTTCCATCAAACTAAGTACCGAAAGTTCTAACAAATGACTCTAAAACATGGAAATTGGAACCGATATTGCGAATAAAGATGTGTATAAATGAGGCAATATCAAATTCCTCCACACTTGAACCTTGCTTGTCCTCAAGCAAGTCTATCTTCAAATAATATCAACTTATGTAGAAATAAACACACTTGGACAAGTCTTCAAAAATTAGAAAATCAAGACATACCGATATCAATCTTTTGAAGCAATAATTTCATACCGCGTAGTCTTCAATCATAGCAAGCACAAGGTTCAAGTCTTCAACAAACCATCAAATTAACTACAATTCAAGCCTAAATCTACCCATCACAACCATTTCCCTGGTCAAAGTCAACTCCATCTTCTAAAAAGTCATCAATCATTAATCATCAAGTATACAATTTTTCACAAACTCAAACTTTTGACCTCCTTGACTTTGACCAATTATGTAGGATTCACGGGATAGCCATCAATTTACCAAAATTAACTCAAAATTATCAACAAGATATAAATCATAAGCTCCAATCAGCATGAAAATCACAATGTAAACCCCCAAAATGAACAAGGCTATAAATATCACAAAAAATTACCGTTCACCAAGGAATCTGTCGTGCACAAAGTATATGCCTTCAAAAAGTATGCTTATTTCATCGACCCGCTATGGCTATCCCTCTTTCACCTCCATGCCCCCAAAACACCAATGATTCGTCAATTCCATATAAAATCGTCAATTCCAAAAATTGGGTTAAGGTGGGTGTGCCAAAACGTAGGGGACTGGTTACCCCTATCCTTATGGTCAATCCGGGCACAGGATGACCGGCACTCATCAAGCTTTCTATCACAACTCTATGGTTTTTCTCTTAGTAGGGCGAAAGCATTGACGGGTTCGTGGAATTAGTGCCCCACGTGGATAATTAAGAAGTCCATCAATTTCATGATTTGGTTAAAAAAACCGGTGTGCATACAAGCCTTCCCTATTATGGGATAGCCGCACGGGTAGTTGCACTGAAGCGACCTACCTTGGGTGTAAATTTTTCGGAGGGTCTATTGCACGAAACCTGAAAGACTTTACTTTCGAGCAATGGTCTTTTGAAACAAACTTTACTTGTAAGACTTTACTTACAAGTTCGGAAGACTTTACTTCCTAAGAACAACATGGGAGGACTCGATTCTCCCGGAAGTGTTTAAAAACTTGTTTAAAGTTTTATTTAAGGTCCTTGGACCCCACTTCCCACGCATCTTAGCTTTTATGCTAATTTTAAGAAAATGTAGGAAGCATATACTACATTCCCGTATTTTAAAGGTTACCATGGCTTTTGGCCATGACGTGTGTTGTCTAAGCAAACGCTAGCACGAAGCCATTGCTCTTACATAAAAAGACAGCACGGTTGAAGCTCAAGGCTCCTCTTCCCACAGTACTATACATCGGTGTAATACATCGTGAAATGAAGTATTAACCAATGTCAGTATGAAATGATGTAGATTAGGAAGTCTCCTACACCAAGTAAGACGGGCATTTGGAAGACTTAACTTCCTTTATGGATGGACTTGAATCATCCTACAGTTTGAATTTTTAAAATCCTGGAAGACTTTGCTCCCTTATCTTTAACAAAAACTTGTTCAAAAAGTTTATAAAATTTTCAAATTGGCGACAAATGTTCACGAGGATTTATCTCCCCTCCCCCACAATTAAGATCATGTAATGCCCTCATTTACATGAAATCAAATAATTAAAGATAAATTCGAGATGACAATAGTGAAAAGGGAAAAAAAACCCCTGAGTTTTAGATTCGAAGATCATGGAAGACGGTGCACGATGGCGCTGAACTTACTGCCAGCATAAGAACATCGGCATCCACTCAAACATCAATCACACAATAATCATCAAATGCAATTAAGTTGCTGAACTTAATGCCAGTCTTTGAAATAACAGCATGCGCGTCATCAAAACCTGAAAGAAAATACATAGCACACGCAAGAGATGGGGTGGTACCACCGCGGTACCAAAACGCCCGATCACATCATCCAAATACAAGTCTAAACAAAAAGTATCCAAATACAGAAATTCTAGAAATAAAAGTAAGTCTAACTTAAAAACAAATTAAAATAAAAAAAAAAAAAAAAATTGTCTGAAATAACCAACAATAAGCAAACACCATCATCCTAACCAAAAATTCGGGGAACCATAACCAGCACTATCATCTCGGTTGCTCCAATGAGGTGGTGGTAGGTCATTGGAAGATCTAGCATACTGGAGTGTATCATCCGTGTAGTGACCCGAACTTTTCCGTGTTTATATATATTAAATGAAATCGATATTTACATGATTAAGTGTTTCCAACATGTTAAGCAATCAAACTTATTAAGACTTGATTAATTGAAATAGGTTTCATATAGATAATTGACCACCCAAGTTGACCGGCGATTCATGAACGTTAAAACTTGTAAAAACTATTTGATGACATATATATGGATATATATATAGTTAATATGATATTATGATAAGTATGTATCTCATTAAGTATTTTAACAATGAGTTATATACATAAAAATGAGACTATTGAATTAAGAAACTCGAAAACGATATATATAACGATTATCGTTATAACAACGTCTTACTAATTACATATGAATCATTTTAAGATATTGATACACTATATATAAACATGATAAATGATAAGTAAACATATCATTAAGTATATTAACAATGAACTACATATGTAAAAAAAAGACTACTAACTTAAGGATTTCGAAACGAGACATATATGTAACGATTATCGTTGTAACGACATTTAAATGTATATATATCATATTAAGATATATTAATACATCATAATATCATGATAATGTAATAATCTAACATCTCATTAGACATAATAAACAATGAGTAAATAACATTTAACAAGATCGTTAACTTAAAGGTTTCAAAACAACATTTACATGTAACGACTAACGATGACTTAACGACTCAGTTAAAATGTATATACATGTATTATTTTAATATGTATTCTTGCACTTTTGAAAGACTTCAAGACACTTATCAAAGTACTTCTACTTAACAAAAATGCTTACAATTACATCCTCATTCATTTTCATCAACAATTCTACTCGTATGCACTCGTATTTGTACTCGTACAATACACAGCTTCTAAATGTATTTACTATTGGTATATACACTCCAATGATCAGCTCTTAGCAGCCCATGTGAGTCACCTAACCATGTGGAAACCATCATTTAACATCTAGCATGAAATATCTCACAAAATAACAAACTAATGGAGCCTATATGATTGATCAAGTTTCACGTGAATGATGGTGTACACAAACACTTTCATTTTGCAACTTACATGCATGAAACTACTCTCTCTCAAGTGTTCTTCCATTATTCTAAGTGTTCTTCATCATCTTCATCAAAATCTAGCTCAATCTAGTTCATAAATCCATACATAAACCAAGTTATAAAACAACTACTCAAGAACACACCAACAACACTTACAAGTTTGCTAGCTTACTTCCAATCTTGCAAATCCACTTTGAGTGATCATACAACCTCAAGAAATCTTTCTTATTTACAGTAAGATATCTTTCTAATACAAGGTAATACTCATATTCAAACTTTGATTCAATTTATATAACTTTAACAATCTTATTTCGAGTGGAAATCTTACTTGAACTTGTTTTCGTGTCATTATTCTACTTCAAGAACTTTCAAGCCATCCAAGGATCCTTTGAAGCTAGATCTATTCTTCTCATTTCCAGTAGGTTTATCCACAAAACCTGAGGTAGTAATGATGTTCATAACATCATTCAATTCATATATATAAAACTACCTTATTCGAAGGTTTAAACTTGTAATCACTAGAACATAGTTTAGTTAATTCTAAACTTGTTCGCAAACAAAAGTTAATCCTTCTAACTTGACTTTTAAAATTAACTAAACACATATTCTATATCTATATGATTTGCTAACTTAATGATTTAAAACCTGAAAACACGAAAAACACCGTAAAACCGGATATACACCGTCGTAGTAACACCGCGGGCTGTTTTGGGTTAGTTACTTAAAAACTATGATAAACTTTGATTTAAAAGTTGTTCTTCTTTGAAAATTATTTTTCTTATGAACATGAAACTATATTCAAAAATCATGGTTAAACTCAAAGTGGAAGTATGTTTTCCAAAATGGTCATCTAGACGTCGTTCTTTCGACTGAAATGACTACCTTTACAAAAACGACTTGTAACCTGTATTTTCGACTATAAATTTATACTTTTTCTGTTTAGATTCATAAACTTAAGTTCAATATGAAACCATAGCAACTTGAATCACTCAAAACGGATTTAAAACGAAAAAGTTATGGGTACAACAAGATTGGATAATTTTGCTTGTTGTAGCTACGTGAAAATTGGTAACAAATCTATATTAATCATATCCTAGCTAACTCATATTGTATTATACATGTATTCTAATATATTATGTAATCTTGGGATACCATAGACACGTATGAAAATGTTTTGACATATCATATCGACCCATGTATATATATTATTTGGAACAACCATCGACACTCTATATGCAGTAATGTTTGAGTTAGCTATACAGGGTTGAGGTTGATTCCAAAAATATATATACTTTGAGTTGTGATCTAGCCTGAGACGTGTATACACTGGGTCGTGGATTGATTCAAGATAATATATATCGATTTATTTCTGTACATCTAACTGTGGACAACTAGTTGTAGGTTACTAACGAGGACAGCTGACTTAATAAACTTACAACATTAAAACGTATTAAAAATATTGTAAATATATTTTGAACATACTTTGATATATATGTATATATTTGTTATAGGTTCGTGAATTGAAGAGGAGGAACCGGAAGAGGAGGAACCGGAAGAAGAAGGAACCGGAAGAAGAAGAGGTTTCGGAGGAAGAAATATTGATACCTACAGTAAATCGATTAAATAAAAGAAAATCCTCAACCAACGGACCGAAGTTAAAAATGGTCAATGGTGTTTCCGCCGAGGAAGCAAAATATTGGGAAGATTACCAATTTTTCGATGAATCGGATCCCGATGAGGATTCCGATGATGTTATAGAAATTACCTCGAACCAATTTAATAAAGCAAAAGAAAATAATAAGGGAAAAGGTATAAAAATAGAGAAACCTGATTCCAACCCCGATGAACTTTATATGTATCGGCAACATCCGTATTTCCTAAATTGTAACAATAACCCGGGAACCTCTAAACCACCAGATTTTTCTAAACCATTGTGGAAAATGACGGCTTGTATTAGAGGAACACCATATATCCCTAGAAAATTAGGAAAACGAACCAAGTTTGAAGAAGAAGAAACCAGTGATTCAGATTAGAGGGTTGTAATCATGTTGTGTATTATATGTATTGTAGTGTGCTTGTACTTTTATGTTCTATGTAAAAATTACTTGTATTGTTTGTTAATTATCTTTTACGAATCTAATCCTTGTCTATTTTACAGTATAAAAACAAAATGGACGTTAAGGGTAGACAACCGAATATTTTAGAAGACCTACCAGAGGATATGATTGAGGAAATCTTGTCTAGAGTCGGTCAGAATTCATCAGCACATTTAGTTATGGCGAAATTAACTTGTCAAACATTTGAAAGACTTTCCAGAAATGCTTTAGTTTATAAAAGGCTTTCCTTTGATAGGTGGGATATATCACATTGGGGAGACCGTAAGTTACACCGTGTTTTCTTTAAAGCGTTAAATGCGGGGAACCCAAATGCAATTTTACGCTACGGGTTAAGAACCTATTTTGACTCAACATATCCCAACATAGGATTTTGTGAGTTAGAAAGAGCTTCTAACATGCAACATAAAGAAGCATGTTATACTTACGGGTTAGTGATGTTCGCTTCTTACCAAAGTGAGAAAAAGAACATCGGATTACAATTTTTAAATAAAACCTTCCCACAAGTGACGGATTCAGTAATTGGGGTGAGAAACAAGGTTTTTAGATTATTACGGGGCTGTTGGACATTACGAAACCCTCGTCCCTTTGACGACATTACAACATGCTGCCTAGCCAATGGTCAAAATGGTTACTTTCCACAAGACTAAGGATGGGAAGTCGTCTTAGTAAAACCAGAATGCATGACTTATTTCCGGACTTATGAATTACGTGTCTTTATTTCTTTTGCTGAACAACTTGCGTATTAACTAGAATTGCCTTTATAGCTGCCGAGTAGCAAAGTTATTATGTGCTATATTTCATCCTATATGTATAATAGCGATATTGAAAGTTTGTAAAATATTGTATAAAAATTTGAACGCGAAATTTTATTATAAACAGTTTTTTCATATAGAATTGTAGTAGTTGAATTGTATATTAGCTACTAAGTATGAACTTAACGGGTAGGTACTACCCGAATTAAAACTATAAAACACTAATATGAAGAAAAAGCTTTTATAAATGAGTTCATACTATGCAACGAAATACTATTGACTACTCTTAAAATTCTATATGATTAACTTAATTCTTTTGGGCTATTTTTGAAGGAAATGGCACCGACGACTTGTCAGAATTTGAACATGAGCGAGGAAGACTTCCGTGTTTTCCTTGCAGCAAACATAGCCGCAGTACAGGCTGCGATGCAAAATAACAATAACTCAGGATCTAGCAGTGGAACTAATTCCACAAGGAATCGTGTAGGATGCTCCTACAAAGAATTCACTGCCTGCAAACCTTTGGAATTTTATGGAACCGAAGGACCAATTGGATTGAAACGGTAGACCGAGAAGGTCGAATCGGTGTTTGCCATAAGTAAGTGTACTGAAGAGGATAAAGTTAAGTACGCTACGCATACCTTCACAGGTACTGCGTTAACATGGTGGAACACCTATCTTGAACAGGTAGGACAAAATGCTGCTTACGCACTACCGTGGTCGGCATTCAAGCAATTGATGAACGAGCAGTACCGTCCTAGAAACGAGGTCAATAAGCTCAAGGTAGAACTTAGAGAGTTACGAACACAAGGGTTCGACATTACCACATATGAACGACGATTCACAGAGTTGTGCCTATTGTGTCCGGGAGCGTTCGAAGATGAAGAAGAAAAGATCAACGCATTTGTAAAAGGGTTACCAGTAAGGATTCAAGAAGATGTGAGTTCACCTGAGCCCGCTTCCATACAGAAGGCAAGTCGAATGGCTCATAAACTCATAAATCAGATTGAGGGAAGAATTAAAGAGCAGGCGGCCGAAGAAGCAAACACGAAACAATTCAAGAGGAAGTGGGAGGAAAATGGTGACAAGAGTCACCAGTACAACAACAGTAACAATTACAACCACAATCGCAACAACTATCCCAACAACCGCAACAACAATCGCAACAATAACCGAAATCCTTACAATAACTACAACAAACGTCCCAACAACAACAACAACTACAACAACCATTTCAACAACAATAACAATCCCAACAACAACCTCAATAACAACAACGGCAAAAAAAACCCAAAACAGCCATGTCATAGGTGTGAAGAAAATCACCCGGGGTTTTGCACGACATTTTGCAACAGGTGTAAAAGACATGGTCATAGCGCGACAAAGTGTGAGGTCTACGAACCAAAGTTTAACAGAACTAAAGGAACAAATAGTGTCGAAACAAGTAATGCCAGAACGAATAGTGTCGGAGCAAGTTATACCAACACTGTTTGTTATAAATGTGGAAAACCAGACCACATTATTAGAAATTGCCCGAATCAAGGGAATACTAATGGGCAGAGCCGCGGAAGAGTTTTCAATATTAATGCGGCAGAAGCACAAGAAGACCCAGAGCTTGTTACGGGTACGTTTATTATTGATGATAAATCTGCTTATGTTTTATTTGATTCGGGTGCGGATATAAGCTATATGAGTAGAGATTTTTGTGCTAAATTAAGTTGCCCATTGACGCCTTTGGATAGTAAATTTTTACTTGAATTAGCAAACAGTAAATTAATTTCAGCAGATAATATATGTCGGGATAGAGAAATTAAACTGGGGGATGAAACGTTTAAAATTGATTTAATACCAGTCGAGCTAGGGAGTTTTGATGTAATAATTGGCATGGACTGGTTGAAAAGGTGAGAGCAGAGGTCGTTTGTTACAAAAATGCGATTCACATTATGCGTGAAAAAGGAAAACCTTTAATGGTGTACGGAGAAAAGAATAACGCGAAATTAAATCTTATTAGTAGTATGAAGGCACAAAAACTAATAAGAAAAGGTTGTTACGCCATTCTAGCACACATGGAGGAAGTTAAACCTGAAGAAAAGAACATCAGTGATGTTCCCGTCGCAAAAGAATTTCCCGATGTATTTCCAAAAGAATTACCGGGATTACCCCCACATCGATCCGTTAAATTTCAAATAGACCTTGTACCAGGAGCTGCACCAATAGCTCGTGCTCCATACAGACTTGCACTCAGCGAAATGAAAGAATTACAAAGTCAGTTACAGGAACTTTTAGAGCGTGGTTTTATTCGACCAAGCACCTCACTGTGGGGAGCTCCTATTTTGTTTGTCAAGAAGAAGGATGGTACATTTAGGTTGTGTATCGACTACCGAGAGTTGAACAAACTTACCATCAAGAACCGCTACCCACTACCGAGGATCGACGACTTATTTGATTAACTACAAGTCTCGTCGATTTATTCGAAGATTGATTTACGTTCTGGGTATCATCAAATGCGGGTGAAGGAGGATAATATTCTAAAGACTGCTTTTAGGACGCGTTACGGTCATTACGAGTTTATGGTTATGCCGTTTGGGTTGACTAACGCACCAGCTGTGTTCATGGACCTCATGGACTGAGTGTGTGGACCATACCTTGACAAGTTTGTCATTGTTTTCATCGATGACATACTTATTTACTCAAAGAATGACCAAGAGCACGAAGAACATTTGAGAAAAGTACTAGAGTTGTTAAGGAAAGAAAAACTGTACGCTAAGTTTTCAAAGTGTGCATTTTGGTTGGAAGAAGTTCAATTCCTCGGTCACATAGTGAACAAAGAAGGTATTCAGGTGGATCCATTAAAGATTGAAACCGTTAAAAAGTGGGAAACCCCAAAAACTCCGAAACATATACGCCAATTTTTAGGACTAGCCGGTTACTACAGAAGGTTCATCCAAGACTTTTTCAAAATAGCAAAACCCTTTACTGCCTTAACGCATGAAGGGAGGAAATTTGAATGGAAGGATGAACAAGAGAAGGCGTTTCAATTGTTAAAGAAAAAGTTAACTACGACACCTATATTGTCATTACCTGAAGGGAATGATGATTTTGTAATATATTGTGATGCCTCAAAGCAAGGTCTCGATTGTGTATTAATGCAACGAACGAAGGTAATTGCTTATTCGTCTAGACAATTGAAGATTCACGAGCAGAATTATACGACACATGATTTGGAATTAGGCGCGGTTGTTTTTTGCATTAAAGACTTGGAGGCACTACTTATATGGGGTCAAAAGTATTATATATACCGACAACAAAAGTCTTCAACACATATTTAATCAGAAACAACTGAACATGAGGCAGCGCAGGTGGATTGAATTGTTGAATAATTACGACTTTGAGATTCGTTATCACCCGGGAAAGGCAAATGTGGTAGCCGACTCCTTGAGCAGAAAGGACAGAGAACCCATTCGAGTAAAAGCTATGAATATAATGATTCACACTAACCTTACTACTCAAATAAAGGAGGCGCAACAAGGAGTTTTAAAAGAGAGAAATTTAAAGGATGAAATACCCAAAGGATCGGAGAAGCATCTTAATATTCGGGAAGACGGAACCCGGTATAGGGCTGAAAGAATTTGGGTACCAAAATTTGGAGATATGAGAGAAATGGTACTTAGAGAAGCTCATAAAACCAGATACTCAATACATCCTGGAACGGGAAAGATGTACAAAGATCTCAAGAAATATTTTTGGTGGCCGGATATGAAAGCCGATGTTGCTAAATACGTAGGAGAATGTTTGACGTGTTCTAAGGTCAAAGCTGAGCATCAGAAACCATCAGGTCTACTTCAACAACCCGAAATCCCGGAATGGAAATGGAAAAACATTACCATGGATTTCATCACTAAATTACCAAGGACTGCAAGTGGTTTTGATACTATTTGGGTAATAGTAGATCATCTCACCAAATCAGCAAACTTCCTGTCAATAAGAGAAGATGACAAGATAGAGAAGTTAGCACGACTGTATTTGAAGGAAGTCGTCTCCAGATATGGAATACCAGTCTCTATTATCTTTGATAGGGATGGCAGGTTTATTTCAAGATTCTGGCAGACATTACAGCAAGCATTAGGAATTCATCTAGACATGAGTACTGCCTATCATCCACAAACTGATGGGCAGAGCGAAAGGACGATACAAACGCTTGAAAGAAAATACATAGCACACGCAAGAGATGGGGTGGTACCACCGCGGTACCAAAACGCCCGATCACATCATCCAAATACAAGTCTAAACAAAAAGTATCCAAATACAGAAATTCCAGAAATAAAAGTAAGTCTAACTTAAAAACAAATTAAAATAAAAAAAATAAAAATAAAAATAAAAATAAAAAAAAATAAAAAAAAAATTGTCTGAAATAACCAACGATAAGCAAACACCATCATCCTAACCAAAAATTCGGGGAACCATAACCAGCACTATCATCTCGGTTGCTCCAATGAGGTGGTGGTGGGTCATTGGAAGATCTAGCATACTAGAGTGTATCATCCGTGTAGTGACCCGAACTTTTCCATGTTTATATATATTAAATGAAATTGATATTTACATGATTAAGTGTTTCCAACATGTTAAGCAATCAAACTTATTAAGACTTTATTAATTGAAATAGGTTTCATATAGACAATTGACCACCCAAGTTGACCGGCGATTCATGAACCTTAAAACTTGTAAAAACTATTTGATGACATATATATGGATATATATATAGTTAACATGATATTATGATAAGTATGTATCTCATTAAGTATTTTAACAATGAGTTATATACATAAAAATGAGACTATTGAATTAAGAAACTCGAAAACGATATATATAACGATTATCGTTATAACAACGTCTTACTAATTACATATGAATCATTTTAAGATATTGATACACTATATATAAACATTATAAATTATAAGTAAACATATCATTAAGTATATTAACAATGAACTACATATGTAAAAAAAAAGACTACTAACTTAAGGATTTCGAATATGTAACGATTATCGTTATAACGACATTTAAATGTATATATATCATATTAAGATATATTAATACATCATAATATCATGATAATGTAATAATCTAACATCTCATTAGACATAATAAACAATGAGTTAACAACATTTAACAAGATCGTTAACTTAAAGGTTTTAAAACAACATTTACATGTAACGACTAACGATGACTTAACGACTCAGTTAAAATGTATATACATGTAGTGTTTTAATATGTATTCTTACACTTTTAAAAGACTTCAAGACACTTATCAAAGTACTTCTACTTAACAAAAATACTTACAATTACATCCTCATTCATTTTCATCAACAATTCTACTCGTATGCACTCGTATTTGTACTCGCACAATACACAGCTTCTAAATGTATATACTATTGGTATATACACTCCAATGATCAGCTCTTAGCAGCCCATGTGAGTCACCTAACCATGTGGGAACCATCATTTAACATCTAGCATGAAATATCTCACAAAATAACAAACTAATGGACCCTATATAATTGATCAAGTTTCACGTGAATGATGGTGTACACAAACACTTTCATTTTGCAACTTACATGCATCAAAAACCTCTCTCTCAAGTGTTCTTCCATTATTCTAAGTGTTCTTCATCATCTTCATCAAAATATAGCTCAATCTAGTTCATAAATCCATACATAAACTAAGTTATAAAACAACTACTCAAGAACACACCAACAACACTTCCAAGTTTGCTAGCTTACTTCCAATCTTGCAAATCCACTTCAAGTGATCATCCAACCTCAAGAAATCTTTATTATTTACAGTAAGATATCTTTCTAATACAAGGTAATACTCATATTCAAACTTTGATTCAATTTCTATAACTTTAACAATCTTATTTCGAGTGGAAATCTTACTTGAACTTGTTTTCGTGTCATGATTCTACTTCAAGAACTTTCAAGCCATCCAAGGATCCTTTGAAGCTAGATCTATTCTTTTCATTTCCAGTAGGTTTATCCACAAAGCCTAAGGTATTAATTATGTTCATAACATCATTCGATTCATATATATAAAACTACCTTATTCGAAGGTTTAAACTTGTAATCACTAGAACATAGTTTAGTTAATTCTAAACTTGTTCGCAAACAAAAGTTAATCCTTCTAACGTGACTTTTAAAATCAACTAAATACATGTTATATATCTATATGATATGTTAACTTAATGATTTAAAACCTGAAAACACGAAAAACACCGTAAAACCGGATATACGCTATCGTAGTAACACCGCGGGCTGTTTTGGGTTAGTTAATTAAAAATTATGATAAACTTTGATTTAAAAGTTGTTCTTCTGGTAGAATGATTTTTCTTATGAACATGAAACTATATCCAAAAATCATTGTTAAACTCAAAGTGAAAGTATGTTTCCAAAATGGTCATCTAGACGTCGTTCTTTCGACTGAAATGACTACCTTTACAAAAATAACTTGTAACCTGTATTTCCGACTATAAATTTATAATTTTTCTGTTCAGATTCATAAACTTAAGTTCAATATGAAACCATAGCAACTTGAATCACTCAAAATGGATTTAAAACGAAGAAGTTATGGGTAAAACAAGATTGGATAATTTTGCTTGTTGTAGCTACGTGAAAATTGGTAACAAATCTATAATAATCATATCCTAGCTAACTCATATTGTATTATACATGTATTCTAATATATTATGTAATCTTGGGATACCATAGGCACGTATACAAATGTTTTGACATATCATATCGACCCATGTATATTTATTATTTGGAACAACCATAGACACTCTATATGCAGTAATGTTTGAGTTAACTATATATGGTTAAGGTTGATTCCAAAAATATATATACTTTGAGTTGTGATCTAGCCTGAGACGTGTATACACTGGGTCGTGGATTGATTCAAGATAATATATATCGATTTATTTCTGTACATCTAACTGTGGACAACTAGTTGTAGGTTACTAAGGAGGACATCTGACTTAATAAACTTAAAACATTAAAACGTATTAAAAATGTTGTAAATATATTTTGAACATACTTTGATATATATGTACATATTTGTTATAGGTTCGTGAATTGACCAGTGGCCAAGTCTTACTTCTCTACGAAGTAAAAATCTGTGAAAGTGAGTTATAGTCCCACTTTTAAAATCTAATATTTTTGGGATGAGAATACATGCAGTTTTATAAATGTTTTACGAAATAGACACAAGTAATTGAAACTACATTATATGGGTGAATGATCGAAGCCGAATATGCCCCTTTTGCTTGGTAACCTAAGAATTAGTAAACCGATCTACTAATTGACACGAATCCTAAAGATAGATCTATTGGGCCTAACGAACCCCATCCAAAGCACCGGATGCTTTAGTACTTCGAATTCGTTTTTATCATGTCCGAAGGATTTCCCGGAATGATAGGGGATATTCTTATATGCATCTTGTTAATGTCGGTTACCAGGTGTTCACCATATGAATGATTTTTATCTCTATGTATGGGATGTATATTGAAATATGAAATCTTGTGGTCTATTATTACGATTTGATAAATATATAGGTTAAACCTATAACTCACCAACATTTTTGTTGACGTTTAAAGCATGTTTATTCTCAGGTGATTATTAAGAGCTTCCGCTGTTGCATGCTAAAATATGGACAAGATTTGGTGTCAGCATGCTTGTGTAATATTGTTTAAAACTGCATTCAAGATTTACTTTGTTGTAACATATTAATATTGTAAACCAATATGTATTGGTAGTGTGTAAGTGTGATATTTTTAGATTATCATTTCTGGATAATTTAGGTGGTGTCCTTTTAACCTTATCGATAAAATAAAGGTTATGGTTTGTTTTAAAAACGAATGTAGTCTTTGAAAAACGTCTCATATAGAGGTCAAAACCTCGCAACGAAATCAATTAATATGGAACGTTTTATAATCAATATGAACAGGACATTTCAATTCGTAGAGCTCCACTGTGTCTGATGTTGCGACTGTTGGGCACGAAGCTGCTCCATAACCTGCTCTCTATAATATATCGGGGGCCAGACAGTCGGCTCAGGGTTTCCCCATGGAGGAAAAGACTGCATTGGTGCTCTCTGGAAAGTGGAAGGCAAGGCAAAGTATCTCTCCTGCTGATGTAGACCATAATCAATATAGTACTACTTCCCCCACTGGACGTACTGTATTCCCCTGATCGCATGTCCTAACTCATTAAAAGACTCCTGATTTTCAAGTTGACCCTCCTTAACCCTCGTAGACAATTCCTCATGCAAAGACGTGTTCTCAGTTTGAATCCCCTGTAAGCTATCAAATAAATCATCCAAAGTCCTACTACCACTACCCTGACCTTGTACCGACTCTGTCTGACTCAGTTGTCTCGGTATTTGTGGTCTCGCAGTCTTACAGCGAAGCTTATCTTCGGGAAATCAAATGATCTTGTCATCCTTAGTAGTTAATACCTGACATGCTCGGTAGGCGTCGATACTAATAAACTCAGATTCCTTCCCTGTCTTCTAAATACGAGGCGTGATGGTTGTAAACACACCCAATGAATTTGCAAGTCTAGTTATGTACTGTCCACCACAGATACTACTGGTGGATTTGTGTCCCATCAGAGAATGAGCGACAAATTATGCAAGACAGTACGGGATATTAATGTGAACACCCTTGGTAATGATCCCAAGTAAGAACCAAAGATCAACTTGTGAAACTTTTTCGCGACTCCCATTGCAAAATGTGTTGGTATGGGATAAGAAATGATGAAGAACTCTATGTTCTGGCTCAAGCATGAAAGTGTATGACTCCTTGCTAGCATGAAACTCGGGACGACGTGTGAGCCTTTTCCAAAAATCATTAGGCCTAAATGTATCAGAAGGCACGGCATTAGAAGACCACAACCCCGTCTCAAGGAATAACCGGAAGAATGGTAATCTCATCTCTTCATGTGTATAAATCTTGAGGTGCTCCGTGAACTGAAACATGCTTAGGGTATGACATTTGCCCCCTAGCCGAAATCTCAGAAAAGAAGTATCATCTAAATCAGTCGGTTCATCGTTAAAGGTAAATGTTGCACTAAATTCCCAGCACAAGTCTCGATAAACGGGTTCGTTAATCCCAAAAACCTTTTCCCAGTCATGGAAAAGATATTGATCCCCATTAGGTGTGGTGAATCTTTGAGTTATCATGTCCGCAATTGGCACGGCTAAGTGTATTCCAGTCGCGTCAAGTGGGTCCCAGTCAACAACGTAAACCTTTTCAAATTCTTTCCTAAGACATCCATCTAATCTCTTTACATATACATTATATAATTCATGCGCCCGGGAGAATCTACAATAAGGATGCAAGTCTTCTGGCCAATTTTCACATAACGGATTCTCGGGAAACAGTGCATCCTCATCCTGAGCCGAAATTGACTCATTAGCTCTCTTCCTTCCAGGTAATTGTGATGTACCTTGAAGATAGGCATACTCCAAATGTTCTGGGAGTTCCTTAAGTTCAAGAACGGGTGGTTCTTCCAAAGAAGTTTTGATTCGGAACTTATCCTCCTCCTTGATCTCTTCAATTAGCTCCTCTTCTTTGGGATCATCTATCTCACAGACACCATCAACAATATTCACTTTCAACAATTCCTTAAACTCGGCCTCTAAATCAAAATCATCACTCCCACCCATGGGAATGATCATGCATATTTTGACCATAGGGTTAATATTCCTGTTCAATGCCTAAAGTGGGGTTTAAAGATCTTAGAACAAGGCTCTTCGGTCCGGCTACCGTGAATCACCCTGGCCGACATGATGATGTTGGCGGGGTGGCCAAGTGATTAAGTCCACCTTCGATAATGATCGTCGACCAGAAGGCCCCAAGTAAGGTCGTAGGTGCTAGTTAACGAGAAACTAACCTGTTAACCTTAAGAAGATGCTGATTACGTAGGACGTGTAGTAGATGATGATACGTAACGTGATTGTGGTTAGAATGATAGTTAGGGTTTGTATATATAGGCAAACCCTAATTCTAGAACCATCCTAGATAATGGTAATCCTTTCCATAACAAACTCCCCTGAATCACGGATATAATTATGGAAAAGATATTTACTTGGTAACCAAGTAACCGCTGTACCGGGGACAAAGGCATTCGATACTAATCCACATACCGCATGCCGCATACAAGTGCACACATACGCATGCTAGCGAGTGGCCGCATACATACTCATTGCGCATGCGGGTTGCGGTATCATTATGCCCCCCCAGTTTAATGTTATATGACGTAAGACATATGATATCAAACTATTAAGCGAAAAATAAAAAACAAGAAAACGGCTAGCATTTAATTTTCCGCGTGCATTTCGATGTCATTAAATGCCTGTCACTGTCGAAGAAGCCCATTCGACTGACAAGACGTAAAGTGGCAGTTGGAAGGCGCGTGCCAAGCCACGCGCTCCTATTGAACCATATCATCCTGACATCCACTCGCGTGCAGAAAATGCTACTCGTTGATTGCATAACACGTGTACAGCCACGATGAGACCGTTTCATCACATGGCCTCCAATCCACACTATAAATAGACCTCATTCACACACATTTCCACTTTTCTGCACCAAGCTTCCCTGATACGCTGCCAATTTCAATTCCGATCAAAACTTGAATATTCCGGCAAACTGCTAAAGGTTAGTTATTCTCCCATCACTTTATAGAAAATGACTAAGGCTAACGAAACATATGTAGATAGTGTAGTGTCTATTATAGAGCAGAAGAATATTGATTCATTAGTGAAACAATACCCACCGCTAGTATAGTACAATCCGGTGCCACCCCTATCTAACCAACGTGCTCATTCACCACCGAAGAACAAGGTAGCCATATATGAGCATGCGTTTAAGCATGGCAATTTTAGGGTGCCCCCATCCGACTTCTTTTTAGGCGTTTTAGATCATTTTGGCGTAGGGTCAGGGCAATTACACCCTTACGCAATAGGGAAGATTGTACTGTTTGAGATGTGGTGCGTCGCACTCAACAAGGTGCCCTTAGTTAAGGTGTTCTGCCATTTATACCGCTTAGCCAACCACCACAAATCCTGGTTCACATTCTTCGCCCGTCAAAACTTCACCAAAACCCCAAAATTGAATGCGGGTCACTGGAAAGAAACTTTCTTTTTCATTGACCAATCTGTTGTTGGAGCCAACTTTCTGCAAACACTTATCTGGTGTGAAAGCATGGCCAAGGACGTGAAAAAAACCCCCGTCCTTGATGAGGCGGAAACGAAGCTGTTAGCAGAGTGCGCTAACACACAGCTTGTGCACCGGTCGTATGGAAATGTTATGCTGCGGTTGGGAAGGATATCCACGCACTGGCCATGGGAGAACATGCGTCCAGCCATAATCGCGCCGAATGGCAAGGGTAGGAATAGTATAAATGCATATGAATATTTAACCACTAGCTTATACATACATGTTTTAATATTGCGCATATGCTTGTAGAGATGAAGATGAAGAAAGTGTTTACCACAGAGGAGATTGCGGCCATCTCCTTCCGCAAGCAGAACGTTAATGAGCTGCTTGAGCAGGAGAAGACTGGCGAGAACGAGATGGAAGCACCTGCCACCTCGGGCAACAAGCGCAAGGCTTCCGAAGCCACCCAAACCAAGCAGAAGAGGAAGAAGCTAACTCCTAAACAAAAGGAGGACATGCGGAATGACAACTGTCCCCGTCGATCCAGCATCCGCAGATCTTCCTCCTCCTATCATCGGTAAGCATATCTTTTCTTTCGCAAACACCGCATGATTAACTTCACGTGCTAACAAGTGACTGATATGCAGAGCATATTGAGGAGACGCAGCAGGCGCCGCCGCAAGAAAATCCGAAACTGGAGGCTACCGCCACGTCCAGGGACAGGGCGATACACCTTGACTCTGATTCTATGCCAGTCCCACCGCCCGGTAGCTTCCGATTGGCAAACCTGGCACAGCTCACCCAGTCCTCCACCGAGAATGCCGCAGAGCAGTCTGCATTTTTGCAACAAATCTTTCCGGCTGAGTTCCGCAATCAGCTAGCCGCACTGCCCTTTCACCAAGCGCTCAATGCCTTCATCCAGAACGGCCTTGTGTTCTTTGGTATGTTTGCAGATCAGGCCCGCCGCTCCACCAATTTGTATCAGGTGACTGTGCAGAAAGAAACAGAGTTGGGACTGTTGCAAGTGGGCGTTGACCAGGTCAAGAAAGATAGAGATGCCGCGGAAGAAGCGCGCAAGGTGGTGGAGGTGACTGCGGCGGAGACAAAGGCCGCGCTGATTGAGGAAAGGAAAAAGAACCGCGAGTTGGTGGGGGCAGTTGACCAGGCTAAGGGGGAGACGGAGCGCCTGCGGATGGAACTGGAAAGGGTGCGCAGGAAAATGGATGATGCGGTGACTGGCCGCGAGCTAGCGGAGGCAGACTTGTCAAAGCTTCGCACCTCCCTTCCCGTCATCGCGCAGAAGGTAATGGACTCGGGACCCGTCACCGAAAAGTTCAACGCCTACGTCGATGTGGTGAAAGAGCATGAAAATAATAAGGTCATGCTTGAGGTGATTAAAGGCTGTGACCTCACGCTACCGTACCCTGAGGTTGTGCGAAAACATTTGAAAGAGGGTACAGCTGAGGCGCTCCTGGAAGTGGAGCAGGCCATCCAGTCCATCCAGATCCCCCTAATAGACGCGTTCGCTGCGGATCCCAACATGCCCATTGCTGGGTTTCTCAAGGAGGATTTTTAGATTTTGTTTGTAACCATTTGTGCCGTAAGTCCCGTGTTGGGCAGGCATGTTAAACAATGACTGTAATAACCTTAGTTGTAATATATGATATTATTTTGTGCATGCATTGTGTATTAATTGTTTATATATCGCGAATCAAAACAAATGGTGGACTGCATGCCTATGCGCATAGTTAACCAAAACTCATGCGCATACGTAGGTACTGCGTAAAATAAACCAATATTTTAGCAATTTTACCTTTAATAATTTAGACTCAAAAGCTACTGCGTTATTGCTTTGTCATGTGCTAGAGGTGCACTTTAGCTGTATGGTAAGCAACGCAACTAAAAACAAACCAATGCTTTTATACTTAAGAGTTCCTCAAGCAAACTAATACGAGAGTAATTACGCACAAGCAAACCAATGCTTGCAGTTTTAAGTCGACTTGGCAGCCATCTAGTCTGCGTGGCGCTTGGCTAGGGGAAAACCAATTCCCTTCGCCTGCCATTAATATCTAGCCTTGTAACCAAACAGGCTTCTGCCGCACTGGGGCTAGAGGACACCCCTTAAGTAGGCAGGAAACGCATACAAAAAGGAGAGAAATACACATCAAAAGTATGCGCGAGTAAATATTTTAATTGGCATTATTCATGATTACAACCGCGACACATCCAAACGGACAGAAAATACACAGAAAAAATAATGTGCTAAAGTAAAATGGAGTGATCAGGTCCATCCAGCTACATATAACATTTTTTAAACAACGTCGCGTGCCAAGTGCGTTTCACAGGTTTTCCATCTAATGTCTCGAGATGGTATGCCCCGGTGTTGCTTGCTTTTGCTACCTTGTATGGACCTTCCCAACGGGGACCCAATTTACCAGTATCTTCCGCATGACTTGTGTCATTCTGACGCCAAACTAAGTCCCCGCACTTATAAGAGCGCGAACGCACACGCTGATTGTAGTACTTTGCAATTTTCTGCTTATTATTGGCTTCGTTTACCGCCGCAGAGAGTCTGCGTTCTTCAAGCAGATTAAGATTTTCCCGCAAAGCTTCTGAGTTACTTTGCTCGTCAAAATTCTGTATGCAGAATGTTGGTACCCCAATTTCTGCGGGCACAACAGTTTCTGACCCGTAGACCAAACTAAACGGAGTCTCACCAGTGCTTACTTTTAGTGTTGTTCTATGCGCCCACAAAACTTTTGGTAGTTCATCCACCCAACCAATGCGACCATGGCCCAATCAAGCTTTGATTCCGGCCACTATATCCCGGTTGGTGACTTCGCACTGGCCATTCGCCTGCGGATGCGCAACGGAAGTAAAAGTTTGCTTAATATTAAGCTCCGCGCACCAACTACGAAAAGGATCCCCCGCAAACTGTGTACCGTTATCACTAACAATTTCGTTTGGTAGGCCGAATCTACAAACAATGTCTTCCCATACAAAATTTCGCACCCTCTTTCCTGAAATTTTTGCCAGCGGTCGTGCTTCAACCCACTTAGTGAAATAGTCGATTGCAACAATCAAGAATTTGATGTTTCCTGCGTGTGCAGAGTATGCGTAAGATACTGACGTAAATAGCATATGGTATAAAATAAATGATAATATTACCTCGGCCTTTTAGAAATGGTCTGACAATGTCAATTGCCCATTTACAGAATGGCCATGGTGAGGAGACTGGTATCATTGGGTGCGCAGGTCCTCTGCTTATAGGTGCATGTATTTTCCAAGATTCGCATTGCTTAACTATGCGCGTGGTATCTGCGTACATGGTGGGCCAATAATAACCTAGCCGCATAATTTTTGACACAATAGACCTGTGCCCCGAATGAAGAGCGCATGCACCTTCATGTACCTCGCGTATAACCTCCTCTGCCTCTTTCGGACCAATACACCTTAGGTGCGGTCCTAAATAATTTTTTTGATATAGGACGTCACCCTCAAGGGCGTACAGTGGTGCCTTAGTGCGGACTTTCTTTGCATCAACTGAATCCGCAGGTGAGGTGTCGTCCCGCAGGAAAGCAATAATAGGTGTCATCCATGTTGAGCTGGATTCCTCAACAGGTGCCACTAAAGGCATCATAACAATGGATTTCGTATGCAGCTCTTCTATAAGAACTTTCTTCCCCAGATGACCAAAGGCCAAAGCAGCCAATTTGCTAAGCGCATCCGCCTTCTTAATTTGCCCCTGCATGACGTGGGAGATTTGAAAATCCTCACACTGGTCAGCGAGGTTATGAACAAGTGATAAATACTGCTGCATGGCTATGTCATGCGCTTCGAAGTCTCCGCTGACTTGACTGCATACCAGCTTTGAATCCACGTAAGCGTGCAAAAGTTTAACATTTAATTTATGCGCAATACGCATACTTGCTAACAAAGCCTTGTATTCTGCTTCGTTATTCGTAACAGCAAAATTAAACCGCAGCGCATATGTATGCTCTTCGCCATCTGGGCCAGTTAAAATTACACCTGCACCCGCGCCGGCTGCGCTGCAGGCACCATCGGTGTATAACTCCCATGGTGACAAAGGTGGCACAGGCGTGTCCTGATGTTCTGCAGATGCTTCAACATCCGCAGGTAACTCTACAAGGTAATCCGCAAGTATTTGACCCTTAACCGCGCCTCGCGAGGAAAAATTTATTTCATGTTCTCCTAACTCAACTGCCCATTTAGCCATTCGGCCAGAAATCTCAGGCTTGTATAACACCCGAAAGAAAAATGATTGCGTTAGTCAATGCGGTAACCCCGAAAATTGCCGCAAATTAGGCATTTACCAACCTGTTTGATCGGTTGATCAGTTAGAACCACAATTGGATGTGCTTGAAAGTATCGGCGCAAACGCCGCGCCGTGTGGACTAGCGCATATACCAGCTTTTCTATAGGTGAATAGTTTACTTCGCTTGATGTCAGCGTCTTGCTTACGAAGTAGACCGGCATTTGCGTCTGCGAAATAAACAATGTAAATAAAATTAAATTACCTTTCTGCGATCTGCGATAAGAACTGAGCTGATAGCCTCTTTCGATGCCGCAAGGTACAGCGTAAGCGTTTCTCCTGCTACTGGCGCGATGAGTGTTGGTAATTCAGCGAGCACCTTCTTCATCTCTTGAAAAGCTGATTCTGCTTCCTGAGTCCATACGAAGTCTTTTTTCTTTAAACAATTCTTCAAAGTGTTGAAGAATGGCAATTGTCGCTCTGCGGCCTTCGACAAAAACCAGGTGGTCGCCGCAAGCTTCCCGGTTAGACTAAGCACGTCTTTCTTTATCTTCGGAGATGGAAAACTATCAATGGCTTCAATCTTTTTGGGATTTTCCTTGATTCCCCGCGCTGTCACCACATGACCTAGAAACTTGCCTTCCTCTTCCCTAAAACTACATTTGAGCGGGTTAAGCTTCATGTTGATCTTGCGTAAAGACGCAAAAATTTCTAGGATGTCTGCGAGCATTTCTTCTTCGGTGTTACTTTTAATCACCAAGTCATCGACATATGCTTCAAGATTTCTGCCAATTTGGTGCTTGAAGGCTGCGTCAATTACGCGCTGATAGGTTGCGCCTGCGTTCTTTAATCTGAAGGGCATCTTCGTATAACAGTAGATACCCTGCGGCATATGAAAAGCAGTTTTGTCTTCATCTTCTGCGGCCATTAAGATTTGGTGATAACCCTTGTACGCATCTAGAAAACACCTGTACCAAAAACCTGATAATGATTCCACCTTTCAGTCTATCTCCGGGAGAGGGTAGTTGTCCTTAGAACACACTTTATTAATGTCTTTAAAATCAACGCACATCCGCCAATTACCGTCAGCCTTTTTGACTAGCACAGGATTAGCAACCCATGTCTGATACCGCACTTCCCGCAGAATGTTTGGTTTGTTGAGGTTATCTACTTCTGCGCACAACCAATCACTGCGCTCAAGAGCCATATGCCGCTTCTTTTGTCTAACGGGCGTGAGTGATGGATTAACATTCAATTTATGTTCCGCAATGTCTCGCGGAACCCCAGTCATGTCTGATTCACGCCACGTGAAAACATATACGTTAGCGGATAATATTCCATGCAATTTTGCCTTTGTTTCGGCTGACAAGCCTGCGCCTATTTTAATTCGCTTATCCTGATGTAAACGGTTTGCTATGACCGTACTGCTTGCGAGTTGTTCTCCTATGCTGGGAATGTTTACAGGCACAACTGAACCACACAACTCGGTTGTTTGATGTGACGCAATTGTGGTAACCCCTCCCTTCGTAGGAAACTTGATCAAACCATGCACCACCGATGGTATAATGTTAAAACGTGGTATGAAATTTTTCCCAAGCAGTGCGTTGTACCGCGAAGTTGAACGTACCACATAAAAGTCAACCAACTCATGTCTGACCAACTGCGGATTCTTATCATCTGCGAGCTCTATTATTAGCTCTATCCGGCCTAGCGACCATGAGCTTTCTCTGGAGAACCCAGATAATGTAATATCAAACTGGCGTAGCTGCGTTTTAACTTCTGCAGGGAGGAAATGATAGCAATGCTCGTACATAATGTCGACGCCACTCCCGGTGTCAACATGTATGCGTTTAATTTGTACTCCGCAAGTAGGGATGCGACACTTGATGATAATGGGCTCGTTAACTGTGTCGATTGACATTACAGGAGGAAATGTGATTGGGAGAAGTTCCCAGTCATGGTGATCATTGTACTTTCTCCGCTGGCTAACTTTCTCTGCGTCGACCATATTAATGGTTAAGTCGGCATTTTTTGTTTTATCAACTTTTTGCCATGCGAAAGTTTTAGCCTTCGACCCTTCCTCTGTGGATTTTCCCTTGTCCTTCTTAGGTGGTTTTAGGTGATCCAATTTACCTGCGCGCAATGCCTCGAGCACTCGTTCCATCAAGGTTTTACACCGATTAGTGTCATGACCATAATCATCGTGGAATTCACAATACTTTGTTTTATCCCACTTACCAAATTCTGTAAGCGGAGTTGGAACCGCAAAGGTCGCACATACTGTTTCGGTTGCCAAAATTTCCTTTGGTGTTTTTGACAAACTTTTCAGCAGCGCATAGTTTTGATTATTGATGCCGCGCTGGTTACTGTTTCGATAATTGCCACTTGATTTCTCTTTATCATTTCTGATAGGACCACCGCTAGGATACCTTCCGCGAGAGTTGTTACCATGATTTTGATCTCGCGAATGATCATCATCGTCTTTCCTCTCATTGTGTGAGCTAGCTGTTAGAATATCATTATTTTCGCCACTCCGCATATAGTCATGGCATTCATTAAGCGCTTCAGCATAAGTTGTTGGGACTGTATGGCACAGACGCCTTACCAGTGTTGGATGACGTTCTGAGTTTATACCATGTATGAGTCCGGAAATCTATTACTCTGGCTTAAGATCTGGTATGCGCAGACACTCATTAGTATATCTTGTGAGAAATTTACCCAACGATTCCTTGGATTTCTGCACAATATCATGACATTCGATATGAGTGCGTTTACGTGGCCTCTGATTCTGATACTGCAGCAAGAACTACGTCCGCAGATCTATAAACCCGGATATGCTACCTGATGGGAGCTTATTAAACCATTCACTAGCAATGCCCTGCAGCGTCATGGGAAATATCTGACATGCGACCGGATCCACCCAGCCTTGGGTGCGCATTGCGCCCTCAAAACGCTGCAGGAAGTCATTCGGATCAGTCAAACCATTATAAGTACCCAGTGTATGGGGTATCTTTGGCGCTGATGGAAACGGATATGCAGTTATATGCGGAGGAAACTTATCAAAAGTAGTTGGTAGCTCAAAAGGTGGTTTAACAGTGTCACCTTTGAGCCCTGCGAAAAAACGTTTCATCATATCCTGAACAAAATCAGGTTGTGAAAATAGGTGGACCATGTCAGGAGGTGCCGCCTGCATAAATTGGCTTGCGAGATTCGCCTGCCCCTGAATATTTTGCCAAGGCTGCCCTGGCGTCTGCAGATACAACCAAGGCTGATGCGTTGGAAAAGAAGGCAGGCTTGCCGGCGCAGAGTATATGGGTAGCTGAAAAGGTGCCGAAACCTGTGGCGCAGACGGCTGTGAGATCTGAGGATATGCCGCTATAAGCCCAACCGTATGCGCAGTGCTTTGCTGTTCTGCGGTTATCGGCATCCAATGAGAATTGGTGTCCGGAATGACACCGAACCCCCAACTATTAAGTAATGCATGCGCATCCGCAGGAGTCAAAAACTGCGAAATTGGACGCGGTGGTTGCCAAGGTTGCAACGGTGTAAACGATGAATTCTACTGAACACTCTGCGTCTGCAGAGGGATTGAAATCGTGGTACTATAAATAGGTACCTGGCCGCAGCATACCACGTGCGAGCCTACTGTTTCACCGCTAGTACCCACCAAGATGACCCTTGGATCCACCGCGAAAAAATCCAACCGCGTGGTGGTGACTGGCGAGTTTGCCCTTGGCGGTGTAATCCCATCTGGATATATCGGCTTATACCTCTGAAAAGGCTCGCTGGATACAGGCGGAGGATATGGCACGTATCCCGCCCCCGTAGCCATAGCTTGCGTCTGCTGATTACCAGACGACGTGTTTTGATTATCTATTTGAGTACGTTCCGATGATTCCCCGGAAGTCATGATACTGTTAAATAAAAAATTCAAAAAATTTTGTGAATAATAAGCCTTATAATTCAAAACTTTAAAAGAAAAAAAACAAATAAACATGTCTTGAATTAGTTCGACTCTCAATGAAAGCACCACTTGATCATACATATTTTGACCATAGGGTTAATATGCCTGTTCAATGCGTAAAGTGGGGTTTAAGGATCTTAGAACAAGGCTCTCCGGTCCGACTACCGTGAATAACCCTGGCCGACATGATGATGTCGGCGGGGTGGCCAAGTGATTAAGTCCACCTTCGATAATGATCGTCGACCAGAAGGCCCCAAGTAAGGTCGTAGGTGCTAGTTAATGAGAAACTAACCTGTTAACCTTGAGAAGATGCTAGATGATGCTGATTACGTAAGACGTGTAGTAGATGATGATACGTAACGTGATTGTGGTTAGAATGATAGTTAGGATTTGTATATATAGGCAAACCCTAATTCTAGAACCATCTAAGATAATGGTAATCCTTTCCATAACAAACTCCCCTGAATCACGGATATAATTATGGAAAAGATATTTACTTGGTAACCAAGTAACCGCTGTACCGGGGACAAAGGCATTCGATACGAATCCGCATACCGCATGCCGCATACAAGTGCACACATATGCATGCTAGCGAGTGCCCGCATACATACTCATTGCGCATGCGGGTTGCGGTATCATTAGGGAACAAAACCTGTAGTATCAACTTCCAAAAATTCCTGCAAATCATTCTCAACACATAAGTCGATAACATCAATTTGAAAACAAGTATCATCAGTGGACTTGGGTTGTTTCATGGCCTTGTCAACATGACATATGACTCTTTTGTCTCCTACACCTATGCTTAATTGGTTTTTCTGGACATAGATGATAGCATCCGCGGTGTTTAGGAAAGGTCGACCTAGAATGATAGGAACTTTAGTGTCCTCTTTCATCTCAAGGATCACAAAATTGGCCGGAAAGACTAATGGTTCCTTGTTTGGATAAGGGTGGCTAACTCTTACTATCAAGTCTTCGGCTATACCTATGGGAGTGTCAAAAGAATGGTTGGCCAAACGAATTCCCATTCTAGTTGGTTTCAAGTCTCCTAGGCCAAGTTTCAAATACAACGAATAGGGCATCAAATTAACACTTGCCCCCAAATCGGCTAGTGCATCGTACACTACCGAATCTCCCAACAAACAAGGGATGATAAAGCTACCCAGGTCTCCCAATTTTGGAGGCATCTTTTGCTTTTGCAAAATGGCCGAACATGCCTCATTGAGGAACGTGACCGACACCTCTTGATACTTACCTTTAGAGGAGATTAGGTCCTTTAAAAACTTCCCGTAGTTGGGCATCCCTCTTATCACTTTCGCCAATGACATGTTGATGCTGATTTGATTGATCATATCCAAAAATTTTTTATACTGACTCGCTAGCTTATCTTTCTTCAACGCTTTAGGATATGGAATTGGGGCTTTGTACACTTCCAGAGGCGGCTTGGTTATGATCTCCAGTGGATCATCTTGCTTTTCCTCTTGAACCTTTGGTTCATCTTCCTTAGATTCAGCATCATTTGGTTCCTCATCATTCGGTACCTGCAAAACAGTAGGAGAAACAAAAGGTGGAGACTTTGGAGTCTCCGCGTTAATAGTCAAACCACTACGGGTGGTTATAGCATTCACATGCTCGTTTAGATTCGGCCCTTTATTATTCGGATTGGATTGCGTATTAGACGGGAGAGCACCCGGTGGTCTCTCCGATAACGATTGAGCTATACGCCCCACATCCTGTGCCAAATTCTGAATCGAGGCCTGCTGACTCCTAACTTGCTGTTTTGTAGATTCACCATCTTGCCTCAAATCAGTAATACTCTCATCCGTTTTCATGATAAATCCCCTTAACAACTCCTCCAATGGAGGCATCTTATCGACTAGTTGTTGAATGGGTTGAATAGGTTGCTGGAAATTCCTCGGTGATGCTTGCTGATTTCTATCATTAAACCCAGGCGGCCGATATGGATAAGTCTTTTGGTTACCTTAGAATCCTCCTTGATAATTATTACCACCCACATTACCCGTTTGGTTGAAATATTGCTTTCCACCCGGAAATTCACTAAGAGCAAAATCACCCTTCTTAACATAACCCAGATAATTAGCATGTTCCTCCATTGATGCTTGATCACAATCTTTCGTAAGATGTGGTCCTTGACATAACTCACAACCAACTTTCATAGCATGCATCTCTTTAGTCATTGATTCCATCTGTCGTTAACGGTTGCAAGTTGAGCCTTAACTGAAGCAAGTTCATCACTAGTTTTGGTACTAGCGATGTGAGAAGAGCGAGAGACATCCATTTCTTGATGCCAATCGTATGAATGCGTAGCTGTTTCGGAGATGATTTCATAAGATTCATCCGGAGTCTTTTTCATCAAAGAACCACCTGCAGCAATATCTATTTCTTTCCTCGTCGGCACATTAACACCCTTATAAAAGATTTGGACCTTATTAAAATTGTTCAACCCGTGTTGAGGGCAATTTCGAAGCATTTTACCGAAATGGGTCCAAGCATCATAAAGTGTCTCATGTGGCTTTTGAGTGAAGTGATTAATGTCACTTTGCAATTGAGCAGCCTTAGAAGCTGGAAAGAAACGCAACAGAAACTTATCTTCCTTTGTAGTCCAACTATCAATATCAACTTCAGGCAATGATTCTAACCAGTCTTTGGCGTCTTCTTTCAAAGACCAAGGAAAAACCCTCAAATAAATAACAGTATCTTCAACCTGAGCAATCTTGAACAAATTATAAATACTCTTAAAATTTTGAAGGTGCTCGAATGCATCCTCTTTCGGTGTACCCCTGAACTGACATTGATGAGTTATCGTGTTAAGAATCTGCCCCTTGACCTCAATATCTGTGTTGACTGCCGGTTGTCTAATGGCATGTCCATTACCAGCCCTCGTGGCTTTCATTAAATCTTCCATGGATTGACCTCGTGCTGGATCACCCATTGTATCTTCTTCCTTCTTGATATATTCGAAATCCGAAATATAAAAAGGTAATTCAGCGAAACCTTCGGCGATTTCCTGTTCTTCTTTAGCTTTGCTGCTTGTATGGTAAACTCTAGACGGTTCCAGAGTTATAGAAACCTAACCTGCAATCACACCAAAAAAAACCGCGTGTAAATCCACACAAAAATAACAGAAAAATAACTTTTGAAAGAATTGCTTCTCACAAAAGGATCGAATAATTAAAAGTAAGCTTAAAATCCCAATGTAGAACTGCTCCCCGGCAGCGGCGCCAAAAAGTTGATGCGTGAAATCGTACCTTAAAATAACCAGCTAAAAACCTAACAATTATCACACAATTACAGGTAACTATAACCTGATCATGCAGTAACCTATAAGTAATTTGACCGGTTCGTTCCACAGAGAGCAGTTTAATCAAGACTTTAAAAACTAGTAATTATCCTAGGAGTTTAATAAAAGAGGTTTGAGTTGTATTTTAATTCACGCAAATAACGTGAAGCAAAGAGAATAAATTAACCAAATAAGAAAAAATGGTGCCTACTTTAATGATTCACTATCGATATGGATTGTTCTTGTTGTTATTACCGATTATCATGTCCTTAATATAGCCTTTTGACTTCTCACAAAATCCAAATCAATTGAAGTTAGTAAACTCACATAAACCTTCTTCAAAAGATTAAACTATATTCGATAAAAACTATTGAGACTTGATTTGGACTAAACTCACGTAAAATCCTAACTATAACAATCACTTGAAATAGTTACACGATTATGTAGTTAGCAACCCTTTCAAATACCAATTAAATTAATGACACAATCACTTGAAATCAATTATCTAATTGTCTAGATCACCTAGGTGTTGAAGCACAAATTGCATCTAAATTTAACTCACATTAAACGATTAACAATCTATGTAATTAAATGAAGAGTATAGATCATGCATAACAATAGTTCCTTAATGAAGCTCAAGTAATTTAAATCAATAAGACATTAAATCCAATAGATAGAACAATCCAATATCTCAAGTTTCACATTCAAGTAAACACACAAAAGATTTAGCCAATCATAATGAAAGATTGACAATGAAAATTACTAAGAACAAAAGAAATCATAAGTTTAATGATTAAATAAAAGTTACCAATGTAAATAATAATAAACCAGATAAAGATATTCAACTCTGGTGATGAAGTAACTTGAAAACAATGAAGAACGGCTCGAAAAACTCTCCAATCGCCCCAGCTCTCGTCCGGAATAATATCCCCCAAAAAGTGCTGCACAAGGACTTAATTTATAGGGTTAAAACAAGCTGGGCCGAATTTTCGTACTTCCCCTATCGGGATCTTGGGATCCCTAATCGAGATCCTTCTTTTTTTCAATTGTGTCACACGTTCGAATGTCAGCTGCTCTTTTCTTTTAGCCTGGTGATCCCCGATAGGGATCTTTGGAGATCCCGGATAGGGATCTAGTTCTGATCGAATTCTCTAAAAATAATGTAGATCCCTGATGGGGATGTGTTGAGATCCCCGATGGGGATTGCTGCTACTTTGGGGTGTTTTTTCTTTTGGCTAACCGGATCAGCTCGGGTGACAATTATAACATCAAATCTTCAATAAAAACTCATAAATTAGCACGAATTCAATTTTTCCCTCTAACATACATCCGAGTCGATTTTCCATCAAATTAAGTACCAAAAGTTCTAGCAAATGACTCTAAAACATGGAAATTGGAACCGATATTGCGAATAAAGATGTGTATAAATGAGGCAATATCACTTGTCTTCACCTTGGACAAGTATTAATCTTCAAATAAGATTAATCAACTTCCTAAGTCCCTTTAAGGAAGTAGATCACTGAGCTAGCCTATGCTTCTACTAATTGAAGTTACAAGACTCATACACTTTGTAATGATGATCCTAAGACAATACTAGGACATACATTACACTAAGTAAACTCACAAGATAAATAATTTTGATTATTAAGTTTGCAACAACTAAATTCTATATCTATAAGATCATAGAATCTTCTCTTGCTTGATCACATTTGAGTAGTAATTAAAGCACTTGTGATCTCTGGATATAAGCCTTTGAAATATGCAAGAGGGTCAGCTTCAAATGCTCTTCAATGCTTGCTATTTATAGTGAGATTCAAAAACTAGCCGTTGTCACACGGTCACCAGCACGGTCGACCATGGTTCGATCGCGCGTACCCCAGTCCAAAATATGTATCCGTTGTATAGCCGTTTGACTCAGATTTGAACACCACATTTTGGAATCTTTACTCCATCTAGCACCTGAAAAAGAAACCCAATATCCTATACAAGTACTGTATACATTAAGTGTGTGAGATTTAGTCTTATTGAGTGAAAATGACCTAACACTCCAAATGTGGTAAACCCAACATTCTTGGAGAAATGTCTTGATTGACATTTAGGGTAATCTCAGTTTTGGTCAAGACTTAGTTAGGTTCATTAATGCATTTGGATCAATCCTAAAGACTAGTCAACATGTCATTAACTTCCTAGTTTTAATTAATCATAAGTCATATTCATTTTAAGACTAAGTAGAGATCAATTGAATGATGTCTTTCTAAATCAAACATTAAGTGTATAAAGACATCAATGTTAAGTTACACTTGGACATGTTACACAATGTGTTACTTAGACAAGACCAAATAGATTATTGACCATTATTCTTTAGTGAACCATTTAACACTTAATTCATTGAGGTAAACTAGTTACTTGAATCCTAGTATTCTAACTAGTTGCACATACCAAGCATGTTAATCAAGTTGGCAAATTAATGAGTATTAAACATATTAGCAAGTAGAAAGTAATACTCACATATAGCAAGAGATAGTTATTCTAAAATCAATCATATGAATATTTGCACAACACTATGGTTTAAGCTTTAGCAAGCTTACTTGCAATATGACATATTGCATGATTAATGTGTAAGCACACATTAATATCCAACACATGCACAAGGGATGAGCAATCTCTAGTTGAGACTTGGTGACCATCCTAAATGTATCTAAGTGTGTTTTAGGATTACAAGTTGTAACATCCTCAGATAGGGCTTAGATGTAAGATGACTATTTTGCCCTGAGGCATAATTGTGTGGTTAATTATGCTTTTATTTTAGTTGAATAGTTTATGTTATTTTATTATTTGGTTAAGACCAGTTTGTGACAAGGGTCATAGAACAGGTTTGTTTATTTAATTTGGACTCCGTTAGGCAGTCAAATTAAGTAAAAAAGTTATCAGATAACTGGTAAATACCCGTGTGTTGTGGGGTATGGGGTTTTAACCCCAAATTAAGTGTATGACCAGCTATTTTACTCTCATTTGTTCCTGAACCTTCGTCTCATTCACTCTCACCTAACTTCACCTCATTCAAACAACCCTAAATCATTTGATCTCGAATTGAAGTTTGATTTTAGTGTTAAATCGTTCCTTGTGTTGTTGTGATTCTAACAAGGTAAATATTGTTTAATTTCGTGATCAAATCAGGGTCAAAATGGGTGTTTTGGTTAGGTTTTATAAAAGTGGGTCTTGATGTCAAAATTGTTACAATTTTAGTTGTTTGTGTTTGAATGTTGTGGGTTTATGTCCCAAAAGGTGTAGTGTACAAGATGTGTTCAGTTTTGAGGTCAAAAACGCGTCCAGAATCGAGATTTGGTGATTTTGGGTTGAAACCCGTCACTTTGCTGCTGCTGTAGCTGATGAACTACCTTCGGCCGATGGTCTATGACCATCAACTGATGGTGACTGACAACCAGCCGATGGTCGTTGACCATCGACCGATGGTAGAAGTCCTTCGATTAGTGAAATTATTTTAGACGTTCGGTCGGTAGAAGAGACCCTCGGCCGATGGTGTAAAGACAGTTGGCCGATTGTCTTGGTCAGTCGGCCGATGGTCTTAGGCAGTGAAAATTTTATTAAGTGTTGATATCTAGCCGTTATGCTGCCCGCGTGACTTATGATAATCATGATGTAAATTCTGAAAATGCATAAGTGTTAGGTGGAATTTAGTGACACTTTTTGTGACTGATTTTCTATATTGTGCTATTTTTGTGCTAACGGACAGAAACTAACTTGATTTGCCTTATGTTCAGGTGATAAGGATAAGGAAGTCGCTCAGTGATAGATTATCTGAGCTAGTTGCTCGTATTCGGTGAGTGAGTCTATCTTCGGATAGAGTATTAAGTAGCTGACGCGCTACTTGTTTAGACTCTTTACTTTTATGTTTATGCCCTGTATGAATACCATGTGTAGTTAGATATTGTCATGCTAGTTAGGACGATTGCATGACTGATTATCTGTGATCTTATGTGCGCACTGTTAGTTGGACACCAACCAAGGCGGCAAGGTTGGGAACCCACCGAGGCGGCAAGTTAGGGTTGTTGTGAGGTCGACTGTGGTAACTTGGTCGGGTCTTGATGTTACTGATTGTTCAGTATAGCATGGAAGGACGCATGTGTTGCGTCTGGACGGTTATGCAGTGGATTCAGTAAAGCGGACTATCGGTAGACTGTAGCCTGATCAGCTAAGTCGTGTGCTCGTACAAGCTGCCGGTCCTCATATTGTCAGTTGTTGTTTTATGCTAGTTCAGGACGTTAGCATATCTGTGACCCTTGCATGTTCAGTTGCTTATGTTTGGTCTGTTAGATAGTATCCATTCACTTAGCAGTTGTGCTAATTCTCCCACATTTCCACCCCTTGCAGGTTTAGGTACTGCTGGTTAGAAGGGTGATACGAACGGGTTTGAAGACATGTTTGACTATATGATTAACTCTGATGTTTTCTATTTTAATGAAGTTTTCACGTAACACCGATGTTTTGGAATATGGTAATAACGTTAACTAAGTTGATTTGTTAACTATGGTTTGTAAGTATTAACCAGGGTTATTTTAGTAATTAAATGTACTTTTGCTGTGATCAAAAAAATCAGGGTGTTACACAAGTCTTTACTAGTTATACTCAAAAGTATTGTTCTTCATTTAGCCTTAGTTTGTCACTAAGTAATCTTTAATTGTAATTAGTGTTCTAGTGACATTAGCTTATGTGTGTTGGTACTTGGTGATCATCCTAAGAATATCTAGACAAGTGATCACAAATTATTGATTAACACTTATGTGTTATGCCTAATTATCATTAATTTGTCATTAAGATGTAATTAAGCGTAATTAACCAAGATTAGTGTTTTTATGACCAAGACTCAATTGAGTATGGAAAGGACATCTATTCTAAGCGTGTTGAAAGAGGTTTCATGAATTATAGATGTCGGGAAGTGGTCAAACTAAATTTGATCAAAAATGGTTACAGAGGATTCTGCGGTCGCACTACGGTTGACCGTGGTGGCAGCCGTGCAACTTGTTTTCACAAAACTGCGTTGCAGATTCAGTCTGAGCTTCTATGGCTAAGTGTACGGTCGATCGTACTTTGACCGTGTATTTTAATGATCTTTATTTTCATTCTATAAATTTTGTTTGACTTGGTCATTTGCAAGATCAAGTATGGACTAGTGAACTTGCGTGTTTTATGTTAAGATGTCGATCATCACTTATGCGTATGTATGTGTCATCATCAAAACATATTTTTGGTTAAGTATCATACTTAACTTCGTCGGTTAGTCCATTAACCCATATTCAACCAACAGTTATAATTTTTTAATAATCATCATATTGTGTTCCATTAAGTTAACAATCATATCAGCCTACTAAACAAAAAGATTGTATTAAGATGAAGGTTTTTCATTGAGCTATCTTCTTCAAGTTTCTAAGCATTAATTTTATGTATGAGATTCTAATCATTGGGTGCTCTTTAGTTTGGTTTTTATTATTATTATTATTATTATTATTATTATTATTATTATTATTATTATTATTATTATTGAAATTTTGTTTCTTACTTGAAAGCTTAGCTTTATGATTGTTGTGTTAAGCTTCAGGTTGTCTTGTATCCTTGTTTGGTTTCTTCATCTTTTTGATGAAGTTTCCTTATTTTATGTATTTTATGTATTTTCTTTCCTATTCGTCAAAATAAATAGATAAATAAAAAGATTGTATCTAAATTCTAACCTACAAAGGCGTGTGGTTTAGTAATAACATTTAAATCTAGACAAAGTAGGTGAGTGATCAATTCTCCTAATTCCTATATTACATGTAACATTTTTTAAGCGCGATAGCATGCCAGGTTCGCTTGATTGGATTGCCCTTAAGCTCTGCCAGTTTGTAAGCTTCGGTGTTACTGATTCCAATGACCTTATAAGGTCCCTCCCAGTTTGGCCCCAACTTCCCAGTGTTTTGGACCCTGCTTGCTTGGTTGTCGCGCCACACAAGATCTCCTACCTTGTATGTCCTTGCCCGCACGCGTTTGTCGTAATATTTTGCTATGCGCTGCTTGTTGGTGGCTTCGCGGATTGCCACCATTTCCCTGCGCCCCTCCACATAATTCAGATTGGTGTACAGCCTTTCGTCATTTTCACCCTCACTGTATGACAAAATCCCTTCTGTTGGGACGGTTATTTCTGCTGGAATTACTGCCTTCGAACCGTATACCAAACTGAACAGTGTTTCTCCTGTGTTGTTCTTGTGCGTCGTTCTGTATGCCCATATAACTTTGGGTAACTCATCCACCCATCTGCTGCGCTTCATTCCTAACATTGCTTTGATGGCGTGCACAATGTCTCTGTTCGTAACCTCACATTGGGCATTATCCTGAGGGAGTTGCGACGGAGGTGAAGCATTTTTTGATGTTCAAATCCTGGCACCAGCTGCGGAAGGGGTTGCCTTCGAATTGTGTACCGTTGTCGCTGACAATTTCGTTAGGTATTCCGAACCTGCATACAATGGTTTTCCAGAAAAAATCTCTGATCTGCTTACTGGTGATGGTGCGCAGGGTTTCGCTTCCACCCATTTGGTAAAGAAGTCGATAGCAACCACTAGGTATTCAGCGTTCCCTGCGCCCTTTGGGAAAGGTCCCACTATGTCTATAGCCCATTTACAGAATGTCCATGGCAACGTGATGGGTACCATAGGGTGCTGTGGCGCTCTGCTAACGGGTGCGTGCAATTGGCATTCTTGGCAAACTCTTATCCTTTCTGCCGTATCAGCGTACATCCGGGGCCAATAATACCCTAGTCGCTTGATCCTCTCGGTGACTGTCCTCGACCCAGAATGTAACCCGCAAGATCCTTTGTGAATCTCGTCGATAATCGTAGCGCCTCTTTGGGTCCTACGCAGCGTAGGGACGTGCCTAGATAAGATTTTCGATATAGGATTTCCCATCGTAGTTCGTAATTTGATGCTTTAACCCTAATCTTCATTGCTTCTTTCTCTCCTTCGGGTAAAGACCCAATCCGCAGGAATTCTATGATGTCTGTCATCCAAGTCGCTTCTTCCTCTTCGACAGATGCAACCGTTATCTCCGGCTCGGTGAATTTCTTGAAAACTTGCTCCACTAGTATTTTCTTTCCAAATGGTTGAAGGTGAGAGCTGCCAGCTAACGAAAAATGGCACGTTCGATGCTAACGAAAAATCCATCTAATCATACCTGGCTCTGGTCTACTCTCTAGCTGATACATTCACTGACTTCAGAATCAGTCAAATCCCCAGGAGTCAGAACAAACAGGAAAACACATATTACGCGTACAAACTTTATAAAAGAACCTTTTTACAACTAATTTTATAAAGCTTAAGACCAAAACAGATATATATGTATTCAAATATAAAAAGTAGAATTTTTACGCATACTTTTACTCGTTAATTATTAGCAACAAGAGTACGAAATACCGGTCCGTGAAAACTATCGGCAGATATTATTGAATTCTAATTCACACGTTTTATTTTTTATATTATTATATTATTTTTATATTATTATATTACTACTTTATTATATTATTATACTATATATATGACTCGATTCAGTTTCTGCAATCGATCATTTTACACATACATACATATATATTACTCCATAAGATCTTATCATTATTATTATTTTATTATTATTATTATTATTATTATTATTATTATTAAGATTATTAAGATTATTATTATTATTATTATTAATCTTATATAATTATTTATATTAGTTATGTATACACAAAATACTACGACGAAGTTCTGCTCAAATGATTTCAAACCGAGTTTTCAAATAAGTCAAAGCTAAGAAAATTATGGGTTATAGCTATGAAGGTTATGGGTAATGTTCGTGGGTATTGTTCGCAAGTCAAACCTAGTGTTTATTATCTCCTTTGCATCTACGTACTTTCCTGCAATATTGAATCACAATATTGATACGTGAGCATTCATATCTTATCTTTTATATATTAATAGTGTATCCATGTCTAGTGCTCGAGTATATATGTTTATGTATGCTTGTATGCTTTAATTTTGTCGTTAGATAGTTTATGATGAATCACGAATTTGATACATATGCTACTGATATAAAGTATATCATATGCATGTCGTTGGAAAGCTATCGAAAATTTAATAACTTTTCATTTAGAAATCGCGTGATTTCGATGAACGGATTAAAAGATATGGTCAACTGAATTATGTTTGACGTTAATTGAAATTGTGTTTGAAACTGTAAATTAATATTTAAATAACTTGTCTATGAGATTGATAAATTGGATTTTTAGATATTACTAATCGAGTAAATGAATTTCTATATAAGACACGTCTCGTTTTGTTGAATAATTGTCAACGTTGACTGTCTTATCATGTTTTAAAACTTTATAAACACTATAATCTGATTTTACAAGTATTGAAAAACTATGTGAAATAATAAAATATTTTCGATTGCCATGATAATTCAAATATAATATAGCTCCTGAAATAAATAATATTTTGAGTTTGATAAATTATAAGTTCGTTCAATTATCAAGACTTACACTATGTTAATATAATAAACATGTATAGATTTAAAGATCATATTGGGTCAGATTGACTTTTGAGATGACTTTTGTTAACTTTTGCATGTCGGTCTCGAGCATTAAGATTGTGATACACTATGACCCGACCTAGCTTGTTAGACATTTATTGATCAACATATGTTCTCTAGGTTAAGATCTATGGTTACTTTGCATTCCGAGTTTCGGTCACATTTCGGTGAATGAATTTATGTGCTGCTAAGGTGAGTTTATAGATCCCTTTTTAATTGCTTTTGCAATCTATATTTTTGGGCTGAGAATACATGCACTTTATTTTAAACGCAATGGATACAAGTACATACTAAATTCTACACCGAGTTTGAACCGAAAATCCCTTAGCTTTGGTAACTAGTAACCGCCGGTTATAAGAACTGGTGGGCGCGAGTAGTTATATATGGATCCATAGGGCTTGACATCCCCGTTTGTTCCAGGTATAGAAACCCTAGTCTGAACTATAAAACAGACGTATGCTATTTGAGGTTAGTACACGCTGGTTTGCGTGTATTGTACATGTTGGTTGCATGTATGTTAAAACAGGGGTACTTATTATATAGACGTTAAAGTTTAGTTACCAGGGTGCTCAATCTTGTAGAATATTTTGATAAACGTTTCTGGATGAAACAACTGAAATCTTGTGATCCACCTTTATATACAGATTATGCGCAACATTAAAACTATGAACACACCAACCTTTGTGTTGACACTTTTAAGCATGTTTATTCTCAGGTTCCTAGAAGTCTTCCGCTGTTTGCTTATACGTTATACAAGCTATGTGCATGGAGTCATACATGCTTTATTCGTGAAAACTTTGCATTCACAAAATCATCACCATGTATCTTATTTTGACTTCATTGTCAACGGATGTAGTATTGTAAACTATTATTTACGGTGATTGTCTAAATGTAGAAATCATCAGATGTCAAAAACCTTGGAATTAGATATTCATTTATGGTGTGCCTTTTCAAGAGAATGCAATGTTTTCAAAACGCATCACGTAGAGGTCAGTACCTCATTGTGAAATAGATGAATGATGTATTCGTCCAAATGGATTTGGATGGGTCATCAAAATACGCATTCCTGCCAGTAGTGCCTCATATTCTGCCTCGTTGTTTGTTACCTTGAAGTTGAACCGCAGTGCGTATGTATGCTCTTCCTGATGCGGACCTGATATCGGGCAAAAAGTCACGTTTTTACCCCCTAAATTGAGCCCCAAAACAATAAAGATTAAAACTTTGTCAGAAAAATTATCGCTTTTTCGGTTGATTTTGTAGATCAAGTAATTACAAAGGCGATGCAAAAAGAATCAAGTAAAACGGAGCTAAAACGAAGATTCTAAAGCGAAAACGGTGAAAGACAAGAAATCAAGTTACGATCCAGTGAATCAGACTGACCAGGCACTAAAAATGGCCTGCCAAACGGCCTACCATACGGCCTGCCAGTATGTAAACGGCCTGCCAAATACGGCTCACCAAACGGCCTACCATTTGGCTTGCCATTAAAACGGGCTGCCAAATACGGGCCACCAAACAGGCTGCCATACGGCCAGCCAGCCGTATTCTGGCAAAGAACCAAGTCTATTTAAAGGGCCTTCTCCATCCATTCCAAGACACACTCAACTTGCAATTCAATTTATATTTTCAATCTTCTAGTTAGTTTTAGTAGTAGTTAGCTTAGCTTTTATTTTCCGGAGGATATCCCGGTGAGTCCCTGCGATCTCGGGCAGATTTGTTCGGCCTTTTCAGATTTTTATCCGAAACGCTTGTCTTTTGTATTAAACATGTATGCTTACTTTTTATGTTTAATAATGCGTTCTGATATTGCCATGATAGCTTAATTTATCTGTATGTTGCCATGATAGCTTAATTTACCTGTATGTTTCCATGATAGAAGTTTGGGTTAGCGTAATTATGTTAATTTAGTACGATTGCTGTTATAATACTGAACTAGGAAGTCTGATAGATTTGTATGCTAGCATCTTAAGGATTGACTAACCTAGGTTGTGATCAGGACTTGTCCACCTATATGAAATTAGCTACTTCATAGGATTAAGACCCCTGGTTATACTGTATCTGAAGATTCTATGAACTCGGTATGGCCGGAGTTCCCGAGAGGCATCTAATGCACTTTTAGGACACGGAACCTAGGAATTGACACATGAATGACCTAGTATGCCTATTGACTATTCCGAAGAGACCTCTTAGGAGCTGTTAAGATTTAGTTAGTGCCTTTACTGTATGACCCAAGTCTATTGCATGTTCTTGTCTGATTGTTGCCCTAGGTCTTAGTCATATCAATTGTTTAGGTATTCATTAGGTTTCTATCTGCTTTACTATTAGTATGTTAACTATAATGCTGTATAATGCTTGATTTGTTATGATCTCATTAGTATGATGGAATGGTTGTTAGTTTTCATCTAAGGTTTTGCCAACTTAAATCGACGAATTCCTTCCGTTTGTGATCAGTGTTCAATCAACACGACACGTTGTTATTCAGTTACCTAAACTGATAACGAGGTCTAGGATTAGAGCTTAAGTCACTAATAAACCTAGTACTCTACTGAGGATAACCTCCGAGGTATTGTTACACTTCAGTTACACGACCAAGTGACATACTTCTCACTGCTCAAAGAGAACTCCGAGAGTTCAGAGTTAAGTAGGTCTGTGTAATTGGCTCATCCAACCAGATCTACGTCATTCCAAGCATAGTCTTAACATAAGCACAATTACCTTTCTCTAACCCAACTCTGATATCTTGGTCAACATTTCCCTGATCTGCATACTCCGGATATCCTTCCACTTTATTTACTTTTCTGCATGTAGGACCTTTAGCTAAAATCAACTACTATCTTTTATCCAGGTAATTTAACTAAAAGACAGTTATCCACTTGATCTTCAATTCGTTAATCAGCATAAAAAACGACACTAGGTTAACTTACACCTTCTACACTTTAGAAAGTAAAAGTAAATTTAGGCCCCGCAAAATATAAATTAAACGAAAATCTCTGCATGCTATACCGAATCTGACGCCCTGCGACCTAACGACACCGCACGAATAAAACCATCCGGTTTAGCTATATCAGGACCTGTGAGGATTAAACCTGCTCTCGCGCCCTCAGAGCTTGCTGCACCATCAGTATAGAGTTCCCATAGCTCGGGAGAACGCTGTATCTATGGTGCGCTGATATGTAGCACCCGCGTTTTTTAGTCCAATGGGCATTTTGGTGTAACAGTATATCCCCTGATCTGTGTGGAACACGGTCTTTTCTTCCTCTTCTTCACCTTAGGAACGAAGGAATTCCCAAAATCAGTTCACACATGATTAAATTAGCCAGTATGATCTGTATGAAATGTCCCGTTCTTATTGATTAAAAACGTTCCATATTAATTGATTTCTTTGCGAGGTTTTGACCTCGATATGAGACGTTTTTCAAAGACTGCATTCATTTTAAAACAAACCATAACCTTTATTTCATCAATAAAGGTTTAAAAAGCTTTACGTAGATTATCAAATAATGATAATCTAAAATATCATGTTTACACTCGACCATTACATAGTGGTTTACAATACAAATATGTTACAACGAAATAAGTTTCTTGAATGCAGTTTTTACACAATATCATACAAGCATGGACTCCAAATCTCGTCCTTATTTCAGTATGCGACAGCAGAAGGTCTTAATAATCACTTGAGAATAAACATGCTTAAAACGTCAACAAAAATGTTGGTGAGTTATAGGTTTAACCTATATATATCAAATCGTAACAATAGACCACAAGATTTCATATTTCAATATACATCCCATACATAGAGATAAAAATCATTCATATGGTGAACACCTGGTAATCGACATTAACAAGATGCATATATAAGAATATCCCCATCATTCCGGGACACCCTTCGGATATGATATAAATTTCGAAGTACTAAAGCATCCGGTACTTTGGATGGGGTTTGTTAGGCCCAATAGATCTATCTTTAGGATTCGCGTCAATTAGGGTGTCTGTTCCCTAATTCTTAGATTACCAGACTTAATAAAAAGGGGCATATTCGATTTCGATAATTCAACCATAGAATGTAGTTTCACGTACTTGTGTCTATTTTGTAAATCATTTATAAAACCTGCATGTATTCTCATCCCAAAAATATTAGATTTTAAAAGTGGGACTATAACTCACTTTCACAGATTTTTACTTCGTCGGGAAGTAAGACTTGGCCACTGGTTGATTCACGAACCTATAACAATATATACATATATATCAAAGTATGTTCAAAATATATTTACAATACTTTTAATACATTTTGATGTTTTAAGTTTATTAAGTCAGCTGTCCTCGTTAGTAACCTACAACTAGTTGTCCACAGTTAGATGTACAGAAATAAATCGATAAATATTATCTTGAATCAATCCACGACCCAGTGTATACGTATCTCAGTATTGATCACAACTCAAACTATATATATTTTGGAATCAACCTCAACCCTGTATAGCTAACTCCAACATTCACATATAGAGTGTCTATGGTTGTTCCGAAATATATATAGATGTGTCGACATGATTGGTCGAAACATTGTATACGTGTCTATGGTATCTCAAGATTACATAATATACAATACAAGTTGATTAAGTTATGGTTGGAATAGATTTGTTACCAATTTTCACGTTGCTAAAATGAGAAAAATTATCCAATCTTGTTTTACCCATAACTTCTTCATTTTAAATCCGTTTTGAGTGAATCAAATTGCTATGGTTTCATATTGAACTCTATTTTATGAATCTAAACAGAAAATGTATAGGTTTACAGTCGAAAAAATAAGTTACAAGTCGTTTTTGTAAAGGTAGTCATTTCAGTCGAAAGAACGACGTCTAGATGACCGTTTTAGAAAACATATTTCCACTTTGAGTTTAACCATAATTTTTGGATATAGTTTCATGTTCATAATAAAAATCATTTTCCCAGAATAACAACTTTTAAATTAAAGTTTATCATAGTTTTTAATTAACTAACCCAAAACAGCCCGCGGTGTTACTACGACGGCGTAAATATGATTTTACGGTGTTTTTCGTGTTTCCAGGTTTTAAATCATTAAGTTAGCATATCATATAGATATAGAACATGTGTTTAGTTGATTTTAAAAGTAAAGTTAGAAGGATTTGTAGGGATTTAACAAGTTTGTTACTCTTAAAACCGTTTAAGAATCATTATAAAACGGAAGCGCGAAATTACCAATTTAACTTGTTATCATTAAACCAAATAAAGCTAAATCCCATCTTGGATCAAGTTGTGAAATGATGCTTACTAATTAACAAGAAATGAAGAGAGTTTATACCTCTTCAATGGTGGATATTGTGCTGAATTTGGACAGTAGCAAGCTTGGAATATGATGATGAAAGCAAGCTCCAAAGTGATGAAACCTCAAGGAGAAATACCCCAAACTATACACCAACACCCTAGCCTTTAGTTAGGATTTTATTTAACACTAGATTTGAGGTTTAAAAGAAAAAATAGAACACCCTTTGAGTGCAAAAGGGGTCACGGCCAGCAGCCTATTCAGAATGGGGCTGTGCAGTTTTTTTTTCTCACTTCAAATATCTAGTTGCACTTGAGAGACTTGTTCAAACCTTGGTCCTTGAGTTGCACATGCACATTAGGACTTGTGAAGTCTTAAAAGTAACAAAATAAGGCAAGCATGGGAGTCTTGGAGTCCCAAAATCTGCACTCCCTCTTATTTTATAACAATGTCTTTACATATATATAAATATGTTATATATATATATAAAACATGTATTTGTTATGTTACTTTCAGATTTTATAAACTTTTTATAAAATATAACACAATATAATCATTTAAAACTTATAAACAATTATATATAAATTATCCAAATAATTTATCTCAAGTGATATTATTTTAGAAAACCGATTTTCTAAAATCCAAGTGTCGCGTATTTATTTAACGACCCAATCGTTAAGATTAAATACATATAAAGTGTCGGTAAGCTTGTTATTGGGTATGACCCGACTTGGATCATAACACATTAGCCACATTAATTTAATATGTCTCTCGGGCATACGAAATACCTTCAATCTCCCACTTGCACGAGAAACATAAGAAATTTATGCAAGTGATGGACACCACCTAACGACCGTCCATCACCCCCAACATGTTATGACTTTGTGCCATTCAACAACATCATCCCTTTCGAGTTCCCATCTCGAACATGAATAGGTGAATCTTTCATTATTTCCTTTCGTCCTAGATGTCATGTTAAATCCAAGAGACACAGAGTGATCACTCTCTTCTAGATTTAACTTTATCAGGCCTTAGACATCCGACTCTCAACGAATAAGAGGGACAAATTCCATCTTGACTACATACGTCCTAAATATGTATCTTGCATTATACCTGAGCTCTTCCTTATGAACTACCATATTTCAGAATAGCGAACGAAAGAATCAAGGCACAATACTTGGTAAATATCTGAACCCAATATGTATCTCAGGTCAGAGGATACAATGATATTCGCCTTTACTCAAGATTACATGTGATCAACCACAAAGGCTCCATTTAGTAAATCTTGAGGGCGGGTCTTCCAATATTTGTATCCCACAAATATCTATGAACCTTGGTTGCAACCTTGCCCCACATTCATCCCGTGAATGTATACCAATCCAAGTTCATAATAGTCTAAACCTCACACTTGTTCCCACAAATGTGATCGACTACGGAATTTAGAATAATTACTTATTCATGGATAAAATATGCAAAATAGGAACATAACTCAAAATAAATTAATACCATAATTATATTAATGAGTTTGAACAATTTCGTTCCGTTACAATACTTAAAACAGATCATGACCAATCACTAGAATATCGAAGCCCTAATGCACAAACATGTCCTGCATGTTTTGATCCATGTAAGAGCTTCGTGAGAGGATCCGCTATATTAAGATCTGTGTGAACTTTGCGAATACATATCTTTCCCTTTTCAACTTCATCCCTTATGTAGTTGAATCTCCGCTCAATGTGACGGGTCTTTTGGTGAGCACGAGGTTCCTTGATTTGAGCAATCGCACCCTCGTTGTCACAAAAGATCTCAAGAGGGTCCTGAATGGAAGGGACTACTCCTAAGTCGTCGATGAATTTCTTCATCCATGCAGCTTCCTGAGCTGCCAATGATGCGGCGATGTACTCCGACTCTGTAGTGGATAAAGCAACAACATCCTGTTTTGAACTCTTCCAAGAGACTGCACCCCCATTTAGTGTGAAGACATAACCGGATTGTGATCGAGAATCATCTCGATCAGTTTGGAAACTCGCATCCACGTAACCTTTTACAGCAAGTTCCTCTTCACCAGACCCATATATCAGAAACATATCCTTAGTCCTCCTAAGGTATTTCAATATACATTTGACAGCAATCCAATGACTGTTACCTGGGTTATTCTGGTATCTACTTGTCAAGCTAAGAGCGCATGACACATCCGGTCTAGTGCATATCATTGTATACATGATTGACCCAATGGCAGACGCATATGGGACTTTCTTCATTCTCTCCTGTTCATCTTTCATGGTGGGGCACTGAGATGAACTAAGGAGCGTTCCTCTTTGAATAGGTACCAAACCTTTCTTAGAGTTCTCCATCTTGAACCTTTTCAAGATCTTTTCAATGTATGCACTTTGATTCAAACCTATCAATTTCTTGGATCTATCCCTGTAGATCCTAATCCCCAAAATGTATTGTGCTTCTTCAAGATCCTTAATGGAGAAGCAGCCTTTTAGCCAAGTTTTAACTCCTTGCATTGTCGGGATATCATTCCCAAATAATAATATATCATCCACATATAATACAAGGAACATGATAGTGCTCCCACTAGCTTTCTTGTATACACAAGCTTCATCACCATTTTTAATGAAGCCAAATTTCTTGGCTTCCTCATTAAAATGATGATTCCACATTCTAGATGCTTGTTTCAATCCGTAGATTGACTTCTTTAACTTACATACTTTGTTAGGATGTTTTGGATCGACAAAACCTTCAGGTTGAACCATATAGACATCTTCCTCAAGATATCCATTTAGGAAAGCAGTCTTGACATCCATTTGCCATATTTCATAATCATAATGAGCAGCAATGGCAAATAATATCCTAATAGACTTTAGCATTGCCACAGGCGAAAAGGTTTCATCATAGTCAATCCCTTGAGTTTGAGTGAAACATTTTGCTACAAGTCTAGCTTTATATGTATTTAAGTTTCCATGCATGTCGGTTTTCATCTTGAAAATCCATTTACAATCAACTAACTTGGAGCTAGTAGGTTGTACAACTAGTTCCCAAACTTGGTTGTCATACATGGACTGCATCTCAGCGTTCATGGCTTCCTGCCATTTATCTTTATCAATCCTTGATAAAGCATCTTGGTAGTTTGTTGGTTCATCCAAATCAACCACATAGCAATCATCCATGAGAAACCCATATCTCTCAGGAGGATTACTAATCATACCAGATCTGCGAACGTCTTGTATACTTTGATCATCCATCTGATCACTCTCGACATTTTCATGTTGAGTGCTAGTGTCAACCAATTGTGTATCATCTACTTGATCTTGAACTTCTTCAAGATCTATCTTCCTTTCACTATTTCCTTCCAATAGGAACTTAGTTTCAAGGAATTCAGCCTTTCGAGCAACAAATACATTTTGCTCGGTTGGATCATAGAAATAGTATCCCATATCATCCTTGGGATATCCTATGAAGATACACTTCGTGGATCGAACATTCAACTTATTAGGGACGTAACGCTTAGGATAAGCTTCACATCCCCATACCTTTAAGTATGATAGAGATGGAGGTTTTCCAAACCACATCTCATGAGGAGTTCGTTCCACTTTCTTGGTTGGGGCCATATTTAAAATACGAGCCGCGGAGCATAGACAATAACCCCAGAACGATAGAGGTAATGAGCTTCTAGCCATCATAGATCGAACCATATCCATTAGGGTTCGGTTCCTCCTTTCGGACACACCATTAAGCTGTGGTGTCCCAGGTGGAGTAAGTTGCGAGATAATCCCACAACTTCTAAGATGATCTTGGAAGGCATCGCTTAGGAATTCACCTCCTCTATCGGTTTGAAGTACCTTAATTGTCTTATTGAGTTAATTTTGTACTTCGTTTTGATACTCTTTGAATGCTTCAAAAGTTTCGTCTTTATGTCTTAACAAGTAGACATATCCGAAACGACTGAAGTCATCAATGAAAGTAACGAAGTATCTTTCACCGTTCCTAGCTATGGGCTTAAAGGGTCCACATACATCCGAATGTATTAATCCCAATAAGTCCTTAGCCCTTTCGTAGGTCCCTTTGAAAGGTGCTTTAGTCATTTTGCCTTGTAAACAAGATTCACATACATCAAACGAGTCTAGTTCATTTGATTTCAAAAGGCCATTCTTTTGGAGTGTATGCATTCGATTCTTGTTTATGTGACCAAGGCGACAATGCCATAAGTAGGAATCACTCAAATCCCTTTTGAGTTTCTTGGTGCTAGTATGGTATATTGAGCTACTAGATGATGTGTCATCATGAACCAATTCATAAATTCCATTTGAAGGCGAAGCCTTAAAATAAAATACATTATCTAAATAAACGTGGATATCATCATTAATGAAATTAAGATTAAAACCACATTGTTTCAAACGGGATACAGAAATAATGTTTCGAGATAAATCGGGTGCATACAAAACATTTTTCAAAATAAGCTCCAAGCCACTTGGTAGCTTTAAAACAAAGTCTCCTTGAGCTTTCACTTGCACCCTTGCTCCATTTCCCATGAAGAGACTTGTCGTTCCCGCTTCTCGATCACTTCTTTTGAACCCCTGCAAAGAATTGCAAATATGAGTTCCACATCCTGTGTCTAATACCCATGTATTAGAAGAAGTAATACTAAGCTCTATATATACCATATATATGTTACCTGAGGATTGCCCCGCATCCCTCTTTTCCTTCAACTCCTTAAGGTAGACCGGGCAATTGCGTTTCCAGTGACCCATTTCACCGCAACCGAAGCACGGGTCTTCCTTGGGGTTTGCTTGTCCGGCAACCTTTTGCTTCTTGTTCTTGTTTTTGGTTGGGGTAACCATCCTCCCCTTTCCCTTGCCTTGATGGGCGGGTCCTTTCCTTTTAGCCGCCTTTGGCTTAGAGGTGTTGTTACCTTTGGACCCACCATCATTGATCATTAGCACGGGTGAAGCCCTCTTACCCATGCTAGTTTCCGCCATCCTTAACATGCCATGAAGTTCACCTATGGTCTTATCCATCCCATTCATATTGTAATTAATTACAAATTGGTCAAACCTCTTTGACAGGGAGTTTAGGATAAGATCAGTGGCTAGCTCATTAGATATGTTGAGATTAAGACGGTTTGCGCGATCAATAAGGCTTTTCATTTTGAGGACATAAGAGGATACGGATTGGGTGTCATCCATACGACATGCATGTAACGCTCGAACCGTTTCGAAGCGCTCGACACGTGCTTGTTGAAGGAACATCTCCTTCAATTGCGTAATCATGTCATATGCACTATGATGTTCGAAATCCTTTTGGAGTTCGGGTATCATAGTCCCAAGCATTAGGCAAGCGACTTGCACCAAATCGGCGCAATACTTATCCCAATAAGCCATGCCTTCCGTATCATCCTCGTCGGGTTGATCGGGAATGGGGTCTTCCAATACATACGCCTTATCCTCAAGTTTGAGGACAATTCTAAGATTACGGAACCAATCCATAAAGTTCGTATGGTTGAGTTTGTCTTTCTCGAGGAGAGACCTTAATGATAGGTTGTTTAGGTTAAGTGGTGCATTTTGCATGTTGTTGTTATTTGCGGCCATCTACAAAATTAACAAAGTTCATTTAAGTATCGATTTTAAATTTAATAAATAATACCCTTTTATATATAATTGTTTTATTAAATATTAGAATCCAACGGTAAATCAAATTTCGGTTAGGTGACCTTTATCCCGTTATTTGATTTAGCTAGGTAGTCATTTATATGACAATTACAATCATTTTGCAACTTCTATATTATGGGATCATGCAATCCTTTTGCACGGCATATTTATCCCATCAACGCCTATTTGTTCCTCATGCTTCGGTGACCCTAAGTTCATGATTCCCAAATCAAGTCGTCCTACTTGTGTAAACATGTAAAATTAACATACAAGTGGTTAGGTGACCTTTATCCCACAAGCATGCGAATTTTACTTTAACCATATTAGTTAGCTCATAACGGTTAGGTGACCTTTATCCCATTATGAGTTCCCTACTATGTTTAAGTGTCCCACAAAAGGATGGCGTTTAAACTTGTTTACCTTGTCGATTAAGGGATTTTAAGTTTTCGTTAATTCTAGTTTAAGAAAACATTTATGCCATACACCAACATGCATTTAGTGTATGGTTCATTTGAAATCCATTTTCAAGTCTTGTAATTTGCCAATTACTTGATATAAACCATTTTATATATATGTGATCCTTTTCTTGTTCTTAATAACCATTTATTAAGGTCTTTAGTTGCCTTTAATTTAACCAATTAAATTGTCGTTTTGCATGTCATTAATATGTCTAATTTAACCAATTAAATTGTCGTTATGCTTGTTGTTATCTTGTAATTAATTGTATCAACCAAACATACAAACACAATAAACATACAAACAACCACACATGCAAAACAAGTTTGTTCACAATCTAGCCATTTTGGTGGACATTTGTTTAGCCGAAAACAAATGTCACCGGGTTAAGGGGTAATAATTCAAAGTAGGAGATTTCAAATCTCCCACTTAACCTTGCATCCATATGTTCCTTGTGTTCTTCAAGTCTTCATCATCTTGTATCTTCATTTTACAAAATATGTATCCTAATACATTTTAATCTAGAAAATGAAAATACAACCTATTCTATTTTACATACCAAATGTAAAACAAATTACATAGCCAAAATAAATATTACATCCAATTGAATGAATTAATATTACATACCAAATGAATATTACAAATTAACCAAACATACAACCATAACATGCATTCAACACAAGGTCAAGGCTAAGATTGTGAACATGAACATGCAACCAAATATGACCAAATGAAAGAGCCCAAAACCCACTTTTGGAACCCAAACAATTCGGCCTAACACATAAACCCACCCAAACCCATTGATTTTTTGCAATCTACATTCATGCATGTTCATAGATTGCAAATATAGTGGGTTTAAAACAACATTACGAAGCATATTTCAACAACCTCGGCTCTAGATACCATTGTAGGGATTTAACAAGTTTGTTACTCTTAAAACCGTTTAAGAATCATTATAAAACGGAAGCGCGAAATTACCAATTTAACTTGTTATCATTAAACCAAATAAAGCTAAATCCCATCTTGGATCAAGTTGTGAAATGATGCTTACTAATTAACAAGAAATGAAGAGAGTTTATACCTCTTCAATGGTGGATATTGTGCTGAATTTGGACAGCAGCAAGCTTGGAATATGATGATGAAAGCAAGCTCCAAAGTGATGAAACCTCAAGGAGAAATACCCCAAACTATACACCAACACCCTAGCCTTTAGTTAGGATTTTATTTGACACTAGATTTGAGCTTTAAAAGAAAAAATAGAACACCCTTTGAGTGCAAAAGGGGTCACGGCCAGCAGCCTATTCAGAATGGGGCTGTGCAGTTTTTTTTCTCACTTCAAATATCTAGTTGCACTTGAGAGACTTGTTCAAACCATGGTCCTTGAGTTGCACATGCACATTAGGACTTGTGAAGTCTTAAAAGTAACAAAATGAGGCAAGCATGGGAGTCTTGGAGTCCCAAAATCTGCACTCCCTCTTATTTTATAACAATGTCTTTACATATATATAAATATGTTATATATATATATATATAAAACATGTATTTGTTATGTTACTTTCACATTTTATAAACTTTTTATAAAATATAACACAATATAATCATTTAAAACTTATAAACAATTATATATAAATTATCCAAATAATTTATCTCAAGTGATATTATTTTAGAAAACCGATTTTCTAAAATCCAAGTGTTGCGTATTTATTTAACGACCCAATCGTTAAGATTAAATACATATAAAGTGTCGGTAAGCTTGTTATTGGGTATGACCCGACTTGGATCATAACACATTAGCCACATTAATTTAATATGTCTCTCGGGCATACGAAATACCTTCAGGATTAACTTTTATTTGTGAACAAGTTTAGAATTAACTAAACTATGTTATAGTGATTACAAGTTTAAACCTTCGAATAAGATAGCTTTATATGTATGAATGGAATGATGTTATGAACATTATTACTACCTAAAGTTCCTTGGATAAACCTACTGGAAATGAGAAAAATAGATCTAGCTTCAAAGGATCCTTGGATGGCTTGAAAGTTCTTGAAGCAGAATCATGACACGAAAACGATTTCAAGTAAGATTTCCACTCGAAATAAGATTGTTATAGTTATAGAAATTGAATTAAAGTTTGAATATGATTATTACCTTGTATTAGAAAGATAACCTACTGTAAGTAACAAAGGTTTCTTGATCTTGGATGATTACTTGGAATGGATTTAGAAAACTTGGAAGTAAACTTGCAATCTTGGAAGTATTCTTGATTTTATGAAACTAGAACTTTTGGAATTTATGAAGAACACTTAGAACTTGAAGATAGAACTTGAGAGAGATAAATTAGATGAAGAAAATTGAAGAATGAAAGTGTTTGTAGGTGTTTTTGGTCGTTGGTGTATGGATTAGATATAAAGGATATGTAATTTTATTTTCATGTAAATAAGTCATGAATGATTACTCATATTTTTGTAATTTTATGAGATATTTCATGCTAGTTGCCAAATGATGGTTCCCACATGTGTTAGGTGACTCAAATGGGCTACTAAGAGCTGATCATTGGAGTGTATATACCAATAGTACATACATCTAAAAGCTGTGTATTGTACGAGTACGAATACGGGTGTATACGAGTAGAATTGTTGATGAAACTGAACGAGGATGTAATTGTAAGCATTTTTGTTAAGTAGAAGTATTTTGATAAGTGTCTTGAAGTCTTTCAAAAGTGTATGAATACATATTAAAACACTACATGTATATACATTTTAACTGAGTCGTTAAGTCATCGTTAGTCGTTACATGTAAATGTTGTTTTGAAACCTTTAGGTTAACAATCTTGTTGAATGTTGTTAATCCATTGTTTATTATAACAAATGAGATTTTAAATTGTTATATTATCATGATATTATGATATATAATATATCTTAGTATGATATATATACAGTTAAATGTCGTTACAACGATAATCGTTACATATATGTCTCGTTTCGAAATCATTAAGTTAGTAGTCTTATTTTTACATATGTATTTCATTGTTAATACACTTAATAATATAGTTACTTATCATTTAAAATAATTAACCAAGTGTATCAATATCTTAATATGATTCATATGTACCTAGTAAGACGTTGTTATAACGATAATCGTTATATATATTGTTTTCGAGTTTCTTAAATTAATAGTCTCATTTTTATGTATATAACTCATTGTTAAAATACCTAATGAGATACATACTTATAATAAAATCATGTTAACTATATATATAACCATATATATGTCATCGTATAGCTTTTACAAGTTGTAACGTTCGTGAATCACCGGTCAACTTGGGTGGTCAATTGTCTATATGAAACCTATTTCAATTAATCAAGTATTAACAAGTTTGATTGCTTAACATGTTGGAAAAATTTAATCATGTAAATATAGTTTTCATTAAACATATAATCATAGAAAGGTTCGGAAAAGTTCGGGTCACTACAGTACCTACCCGTTACATAAATTTCGTCCCGAAATTTTAAGCGATTGGAGGTGTTGGCTCATCTTCTGGAAATAAGTGTGGGTACTTCTTCTTCATCTGATCTTCTCATTCCCAGGTGAACTCAGGTCCTCTACGAGCATTCCATCGAACCTTAACAATCGGTATCTTGTTTTGTTTAAGTCTCTTAACCTCACGATCCATTATTTCAACGGGTTCTTCAATGAATTGAAGTTTTTCATTGATTTGGATTTCGTCCAATGGAATAGTGAGATATTCTTTAGCAAAACATTTCTTCAAATTTGAGACGTGGAAAGTGTTATGTACAGCCGCGAGTTGTTGAGGTAGCTCCAGTTGGTAAGCTACTGGTCCGACACGATCTATAATCTTGAATGGTCCAATGTACCTTGGATTTAGTTTCCCTCGTTTACCAAATCGAACAACGCCTTTCCAAGGTGCAACTTTAAGCATGACCATCTCTCCAATTTCAAATTCTATATCTTTTCTTTTAATGTCAGCGTAGCTCTTTTGTCGACTCTGGGCGGTTTTCAACCGTTATTGAATTTGGATGATCTTCTCGGTAGTTTCTTGTATTATCTCCGAACCCGTAATCTTTCTATCCCCCACTTCACTTCAACAAATCGGAGACCTGCACTTTCTACCATAAAGTGCTTCAAACGGCGTCATCTCAATGCTTGAATGGTAGCTGTTGTTGTAGAAAAATTCTGCTAACGGTAGATGTCGATCCCAATTGTTTCCGAAATCAATAACACATGCTCGTAGCATGTCTTCAAGCGTTTGTATCGTCCTTTCGCTCTGCCCATCAGTTTGTGGATGATAGGCAGTACTCATGTCTAGACGAGTTCCTAATGCTTGCTGTAATGTCTGCCAGAATCTTGAAATAAATCTGACATCCCTATCAGAGATAATAGAGATTGGTATCCATGTCTGGAGAAGACTTCCTTCAAATACAGTCGTGCTAACTTCTCCATCTTGTCATCTTCTCTTATTGGCAGGAAGTGTGCTGATTTAGTGAGACGATCAACTATTACCCAAGTAGTATCAAAACCACTTGCAGTCCTTGGCAATTTAGTGATGAAATCCATGGTAATGTTTTTCTATTTCCATTCCGGGATTTCGGGTTGTTGAAGTAGACCTGATGGTTTTTGATGCTCCGCTTTGACCTTAGAACACGTTAAACATTCTCCTACATATTTAGCAATATCGGATTTCATACCTGGCCACCAAAAATGTTTCTTAAAATCCTTGTACATCTTCCCAGTTCCAGGATGTATTGAGTATCTGGTTTTATGAGCTTCTCTAAGTACCATTTCTCTCATATCTCCAAATTTTGGTACCCAAATTCTTTCAGCCCTATACCGGGTTCCGTCTTCCCGAATATTAAGATGCTTCTCCGATCATTTGGGTATTTCATCCTTTAAATTTCCCTCTTTTAAAACTCCTTGTTGCGCCTCCTTTATTTGAGTAGTAAGGTTAGTGTGAATCATTATATTCATAGATTTTACTCGAATGGGTTCTCTGTCCTTTCTGCTCAAGGCGTCGGCTACCACATTTGCCTTCCCCGGGTGGTAACGAATCTCAAAGTCGTAATCATTCAACAATTCAATCCACCTACGCTGCCTCATATTCAGTTGTTTCTGATTAAATATGTGTTGAAGACTTTTGTGGTCGGTATATATAATACTTTTGACCCCATATAAGTAGTGCCTCCAAGTCTTTAATGAAAAAACAACCGCGCCTAATTCCAAATCATGCGTCGTATAATTTTGCTCGTGAATTGATAATGCTAAAAACGAACATATATTTCATAGCATTATTCCTCAAGAAAAACAAGCTTTTAGTTGCAATTGTTCTATTTACAAGTGATATTCGTTTAAATAATAAAAGGTGAAGACAAAAGACAGATTCGACGATTTGAAGACGCAAACGACCAAAAAGCTCAAAAGAACAAAAGACAATCAAAAAGGTTCCAATTATTGATAAGAAACGTCTCGAAATCACAAGAGTACAAGATTCAAAACGCAAAGTACAAGATATTAAATTGTACGCGAGGACGTTCGAAAATCCGGAACCGGGACTAGAGTCAACTCTTAACGCTCGACGCAACGGACTAAAAATTACAAGTTAACTATGTATATAAATATAATATAATATATAATTAATTATATTAATTATATATATATTATATATATATATTAAAAACTGTCGGCAGCCAGAAACTCCAAGGGTGTGAATTGAAAATACCTCTCCGCGACTCGCGGAGTTTGAAGGGCTTTTTGCCGCGAGTCGCGGAGCCCCAAATTTCACTTCTGGCTATAAAGCCAACCGAATTCTGATCGAATTTATCATCATTTTTTTCTTCTCTTCATACGAAGTAATATATATTTATATTTATAATTTATATTTTAATTTTAATTATAATTCTAATAATAAGGGTATGTTAGCGAATGTTGTAAGGGTGTAAGTCGAAATTCTGTCCGTGTAACGCTACGCTATTTTTAATCATTGTAAGTTATGTTCAACCTTTTTATATTAATGTCTCGTAGCTAAGTTATTATTATGCTTATTTAAAACGAAGTAATCATGATGTTGGGCTAATTACTAAAATTGGGTAATTGGGCTTTGTACCATAATTGGGGTTTAGACAAAAGAACGACACTTGTGGAAACTAGACTATGGGTTATTAATGGGCTTTATATTTGTTTAACTAAATGAAAGTTTGTTAATGTTAATATAAAGATTTACAATTGGGCGTCCCTATAAATTACCATATACACTCGATCGGACACGATGGGCAGGGTATTTATATGTACGAATAATCGTTCATTTAACCGGACACGGGAATGGATTAATAGCCACTAGAATAATTAAAACAGGGGTGAAATTACATTCAAGGGTAATTGGTGTAATTGTTAACAAAGTAGTAAAACCTTGGTTTACACGCAGTCGATAACCTGGTGTATTCATTAAACAAAGTATTAAAACCTTGTTACAATTCGAATCCCCAATTAGTTGGAATATTTAACTTCGGGTATAATAATAATTTGTCAAGGACACTTGCAATTTATATTTATGACTGATGGACTGTTATGGACAAAAACCAGACGGACATATTGAATAATCCAGGACAAAGGACAATTAACCCATGGGCATAAAACTAAAATCAACACGTCAAACATCATGATTACGGAAGTTTAAATAAGCATAATTCTTTTATTTCATATTTAATTTCCTTTATTTTATATTTAATTGCACTTCTAATTATCGCACTTTTATTTATTTTATTTTATCGCACTTTTAATTATCGTACTTTTTAATTATCGCAATTTTATTTTATCGCATTTTTATTATTCGCAATTTCATTATCGTTATTTACTTTACGCTTTAATTTAAGTCTTGTATTTATTTTATATTTTACATTAGGTTTTAACTGCGACTAAAAGTTTTAAAATCGACAAACCGGTCATTAAACGGTAAAAACCCCCCTTTATAATAATAATATTACTTATATATATATTTGTATTTTTATAAAAGTAAACTAATATAGCGTTGAGCTTTGTTTAAAGATTTCCCTGTGGAACGAACCGGACTTACTAAAAACTACACTACTGTACGATTAGGTACACTGCCTATAAGTGTTGTAGCAAGGTTTAAGTATATCCATTCTATAAATAAATAAATATCTTGTGTAAAATTGTATCGTATTTAATAGTATTTCCTGCTAAAATTTAATAGTATTTTATACCCCTTAGCTTTAACATCAAGTATTTTTGGCGCCGCTGCCGGGGAATTACTCTTAAAAGCCGGAAGCGCAACGCTAATAAAAAAAAAAAAAATTTTTATTTACTTTTATTAAAAGTCGTTTTTGTAAAAATTACGTTTTAATCATTCAAAAATATAAAAAGAAAAACAAAAATATAAGTATTTTTAGGATTTTGTTAAATATTTAAGTTTTATAAGTTTCTTTATCTTTATTTTAATTTATAAAAATATAAATTTTATTAAAAATCGTTTATTTAAATTAAAAACAGAAAACAGAAAATAATAAAAAAAAATAAATAAAGAAAACGCGTAAAAATTAGTACCTGTCAACTGAATTACTGAACCCCGCGACTCGCGGGGTTTTCCTCATTTATCACCGCAACTCGCGGAGGGCTTCTGACACACGGACAAAACCCTAATCAAGCATTGATTACGGGGTATTATTAATTATTATTATTAAAACCTAAATATTATTATTATTATTATTAGTATTAGTTTTAAGTTTTATTTTTATTTAATTTATGTATTTAGTTTAAATAAGTTTAATTAAAATTGTAAAATTAGTAGTTTTATTAAATAAATAATATAAAAATAATATTTTTATAAAAATTGTACTTTTTACAACTTTTTGTATATTTTTATAATTTGTACCTTTTTAATCGTTGTAGCGTAACTTTTGTATTTTTAGCTCATAATTAATTTTAAACTTAGTTTTTGCTATAGTTATTTTTACTCCTATATTTTTAGGCTTTGCCGTAGAATTCCTTAAGTGCCTTTTCTTTAGACTAAGATTTAGGTGCTTTAGAATTTTGCGACGCCTTTTTAAGTTTTAGTTTCTTTTTAAGTTATTTCCATTTGGGATTTAGTTTTTCTTGTAAGCTTTAATATTTTTACACCTTTTACTATGTATCAATTATCATTCCAATTAGTAATTTCAATTTGCGATTATAATTTTAAGTTAGTTGTAGTAATAAGGTTAAATTAGTTAAGTATTTTTAAGTTTTGATAAGTTTCTTTTATTTTTCCGTCACCTTTTATTTTTCAACCATTTTTTTTCTTTTTCGACATTTTTCGACGCGCAATCTTTTTCTCTCTTATTTCTCGCCATTCTAGTTTTTAGGACTTAGAATTTTATTCTACTTCTTATCTAAATTTCTAAAAATTACGAAAATTTATTTTGAGTGGTTAAATTGATAGACATCAAAATTTTCTGGTTCGTAGTAATAGTTGGATTTGTACGTGGACCGGGTTATTGGAGCCAAACAGTCCTCAATTATATTGAGACCAAACGAATCCTGCCCCTCTGCTGCATCTTTTGGCTATTCGAAACGTGGGCAAAATCAGAAAAGTCTATTGATTGGATAACTTATTATAATTTTTCTTTCCTTTTTAAAACTAATAGAATATTCAGTGAATGCACCGAGCAAGACGTTCATCACCTTTTGTACGTTCACCACCTGTAACTCGATCAAGACATCGTTTAACAAATATAACCGCCGTTGATTTTTCTTTAGAATCGTCATCCAGTCGACCAAGTACTTCAGTTCAAATTTCCGATAATCCATTTTTTGAACCCAACCTCACAATTGAGAATCCAGAAAATATTCAGGAACGGTTCGTAGATCCTGAACCATTAAACTTTCCTCCGGAACCACCAATCATTCAAACAGAGATTGTTGAGGAACGAACTATTAAATCAGAATCATCTAGTGATACCGATTCAACAAATTCAATTATGGAGAATCTGGAACCTTTAAGTATGGAAGACCGAATGAGAGCTAAACGCACTGGCCAAGGTCACGCAATTACTCATCCAGACATTAATGCGCCAGATTATGAAATCAAAGGACAAATTCTACACATGGTGACTAATCAATGCCAATTTAGTGGTGCGCCGAAGGAAGATCCAAATGAACATCTACGTACCTTTAATAGGATCTGCACACTATTTAAAATCCGAGAAGTGGAGGATGAACAAATATATCTCATGTTATTTCCCTGGACTTTAAAGGGAGAAGCCAAAGATTGGTTGGAATCGTTACCTGAAGGGGCGATCGATACATGGGACGTTTTAATTGATAAATTTCTTAAACAATTTTTTCCTGCATCTAAAGCCGTAAGACTTCAAGCAGAAATTGTTACGTTCACACAGAAGCCAAATGAAACTCTATATGAGGCGTGGACAAGATATGGAAAGTTGTTAAGAGGATGTCCGCAACATGGTTTAGACACCTGTCAAATAGTACAAATATTCTACCAAGGATGCGACATCACTACAAGAAAAGACATAGATATAGCAGCTGGTGGTTCTATTATGAAGAAAACCGAAACTGATGCTTACAAAATTATTGATAATACTGCTTCCCACTCACATGAGTGGCACCAAGAAAAAGATATCATTAGATCATCTAAAGCAGCTAGAGCCGATTCTAGCCATGACTTAGATTCCATTTCCGCAAAGATAGATGCTTTCGAAAGACGAATGGAAAAGATGACTAAAGATATTCATGCTATACGAATTAGTTGTGAGCAGTGTGGAGGACCACATTTGACAAAAGATTGTCTCAGTATTGAATTAACAATGGAACAAAGAGAGAATATTTCATACATAAACCAAAGGCCTGGAAATAATTATCAGAATAATTATCAACCGCCAAGACCGATTTACAATCAAAACCAGAATTATAACCGAAATATTCCATACAACAACCAACAAGGTCCTAGCAATCAACAAGTATCCAATAATACTTATAATCAGCAAAGACCGAATTTTCAAAACAAACCACCACAACAAACCGATGATAAAAAGCCGAATTTAGAAGATATGATGACGAAGCTAGTTGAAACTCAAACGCAGTTTTTCACATCTCAAAAACAAACCAATGAACAAAATGCTCAAGCATTTAGAAATCAACAAGCTTCTATTCAAAATCTGGAACAAGAAGTAAGTAACCTAGCAAGGTTAATAGGTGAAAGAAAACCGGGAAGTTTACCTAGTGATACGAATGCTAACCCCCGGAATGAAACAGCTAAAGCTATTACCACAAGAAGTGGTACAACACTTAAACCACCTGAAATACCTGTAACTTCTGATGAAACTATTCCTACTCCACAAGAACCACAACCTGATCAGGATAAGGAAAAAGAACCGGTAGTTGAAAAGGTTAATAAAGATAACACAGTTAAGGATAAACCTTATGTTAAACCATACCAACCACCACTTCCTTACCCGAGTAAAATGAAGAAAGAAAAACTTGAAGCCGAGCAATCCAAATTCTTGGATATGTTTAAACAGATAAATGTAAATCTTCCTTTCATTGATGTGATTTCAGGAATGCCAAGGTATGCTAAATTCTTGAAAGATCTAATCACGAATAGAAAGAAAATGGAAGAACTCTCGGCTGTTACTATGAATGCTAATTGTTCAGCAGTGCTGTTGAATAAGATACCAGAAAAATTATCTGATCCAGGAAGTTTCACAATTCCATGTTTTCTGGGTAGCCTTAGTTCAATAGAAGCATTGGCAGATTTAGGTGCTAGTATAAATCTAATGCCGTATTCACTATACGCTAAACTAGACCTTGGAGAATTGAAACCAACCAGAATAAGCATACAACTAGCCGATAGATCAATAAAATATCCTAGAGGGATAATGGAGAACATGCTAGTTAAAGTTGGTACTTTAGTATTCCCAGTAGATTTTGTTGTTTTAGACATGGAAGAAGATTCTCAAGTTCCTCTCATATTAGGAAGACCATTCTTAAACACGGCTAAAGCAATGATAGACGTGTTCGGTAAGAAACTGACCCTAAGTATAGAGGATGAGAGTGTTACCTTTTCAGTTGATAGAGCAATGCAACAACCACAATCTGCAGATGATACATGTTATTATATTAAAACTATAGATGCACATGCAGAATTATTAGAAGAATTTCCAGAATTACAAGGAACAGGAGAATGTTCTTTAGGAGAAGGAAATGAACCAATTGATGAATCTGAAATGTTAGCTACACTTATAGCTAATGGATATGAACCAACAACAGAAGAAATTCAAATGCTAAAAGAAGAAGACAGATATCGATATAAATCATCAATAGAAGAACCTCCGAAATTAGAGTTAAAGCCACTTCCAAACCATTTGGAATACGCTTATTTACATGGTGAATCTGAATTACCTGTAATAATATCGTCTTCTCTTACTGAAAATGAGAAATCACAACTCATTTCTGTGTTGAAAGCTCATAAACCAGCCATTGCATGGAAGATTCATGATATTAAAGGAATAAGTCCTTCGTATTGCACACATAAAATCCTTATGGAAGAAGGTCATAAAACGTATGTGCAACGCCAACGAAGACTAAATCCTAATATGCAAGATGTAGTTAAGAAAGAGATTATTAAACTGCTAGATGCAGGTTTGATATATCCAATTTCTGATAGTCCATGGGTAAGCCCAGTTCAATGCGTGCCTAAGAAGGGTGGCATGACTGTCATTACAAATGAGAAAAATGAGCTTATTCCTACTAGGACTGTAACAGGATGGCGTGTATGTATTGATTATAGAAAATTAAATGACGCCACCAGAAAAGATCACTTTCCCTTACCTTTCATAGATCAAATGTTGGAAAGATTAGCCGGAAATAGTTACTATTGTTTTCTAGATGGATTTTCCGGATATTTTCAAATTCCAATAGCACCCGAAGACCAAGAGAAAACCACATTCACGTGCCCTTATGGTACTTTTGCTTACAAACGCATGCCATTTGGACTTTGTAACGCCCCTGCAACCTTTCAAAGGTGTATGATGGCGATTTTTCATGACATGATAGAAGAATGCATGGAAGTATTCATGGATGACTTTTCAGTCTTCGGTGATACATTTAAATCATGTCTAGTTAATCTGGAACGAATGCTAATTAGATGCGAAAAATCAAATCTAGTACTTAATTGGGAGAAATGCCATTTTATGGTTAAAGAAGGCATCGTTCTTGGACATAAAATTTCAAAAGAAGGAATTGAAGTGGATAGAGCTAAAGTAGATGTAATTGCTAAACTTCCACATCCCACCAATGTTAGAGGAGTTAGGAGTTTTCTAGGGCATGCCGGTTTTTACCGACGTTTCATAAAAGATTTTTCTAAAATTGCCACTCCTATGAATAAACTCCTAGAAAAGGATGCGCCATTCATCTTTTCAGATGAATGTATCAAATCTTTTAATATTCTTAAAGAAAAACTCACTAATGCGCCGATCATGATAACACCAAATTGGAATCTACCATTTGAACTAATGTGCGATGCAAGTGATTTTGCAATGGGAGCCGTTTTAGGACAAAGGATTGAAAAACGATTTCAACCTATATATTATGCTAGTAAGACATTACAAGGAGCACAAACGAACTATACAACTACTGAAAAAGAACTCCTTGCTATTGTCTTTGCTTTTGACAAATTTCGATCATATCTCGTTCTAGCAAAAACGGTGGTCTATACCGACCATTCTGCTCTTAGATACCTATTTTCAAAACAAGATGCTAAACCAAGATTAATCCGTTGGATCTTACTCTTACAAGAGTTTGATATTGAAATCCGAGATAAAAAAGGAGCAGAAAATCTCGCCGCTGATCATCTTTCTCGTCTTGAAAATCCCGAATTAGAAGTGCTGAATGAATCAGCCATACAAGACAACTTTCCTGATGAATATCTATTGAAGATAGATTATAAAGAAATCCCATGGTTTGCAGACTATGCAAACTACTTAGTTTGTGGATTCCTTGAAAAAGGATTATCATACCAAAGACGAAAGAAATTCTTCAGTGATATAAAACACTATTTCTGGGAAGATCCACATCTGTTTAAAAGTTGTCCCGATGGAATAATACGCCGATGTGTATTTGGAGATGAAGCTAGTAAAATTTTAAACCATTGTCACACAGGACCAACAGGAGGGCATTATGGGCCTCAACTAACAGCAAGAAAAGTTTATGAAGCTGGATTCTATTGGCCTACAATTTACAAAGACTCACACCTTCTTTGCAAATCCTGTGATGCATGTCAAAGGACCGGAAGAATAAGTCAACGTGATGAAATGCCACAAAATGTCATCCAAGTATGTGAAGTATTTGACATTTGGGGTATTGACTTTATGGGTCCATTTCCAAAATCTCATAATAATCTATATATACTCGTAGCCATTGATTATGTATCTAAATGGGCGGAAGCACAAGCTCTCCCAACTAACGATGCACGAGTTGTAGTCAACTTTTTAAAACGTCTTTTTGCAAGGTTTGGAACACCGAAAGCTTTAATAAGTGATCGGGGTACTCATTTCTGTAATAATCAACTTGAGAAAGTTCTTAAAAGATATGGAGTAACTCATAAAATCTCCACCGCATATCATCCACAAACAAGTGGACAAGTTGAAAATACAAACCGAGCTTTAAAACGTATTCTAGAGAAAACTGTAGGATCAAATCCGAAGGAATGGTCCATTAAATTGGAGGATGCACTCTGGGCTTTTAGAACAGCCTACAAAACTCCAATTGGAACCACACCTTTTAGACTTGTTTATGGAAAAGCATGTCATCTTCCAGTAGAAATTGAACACAAAGCATTTTGGGCTTTGAAGACATGTAATCTTGATTTACATGAAGCTGGACGTCTACGATTAAGTCAACTAAACGAATTAGAAGAATTAAGACATGAAGCATACGAGAATTCGTTAATCTATAAAGAAAGAACGAAGAAATGGCATGATAAAAGAATCAGAAGTTCAAAAGAATTCAAAGAAGGAGACAGAGTTCTTCTTTTCAATTCACGATTCAAGCTATTTCCTGGAAAATTGAAATCAAGATGGTCTGGACCATTCATAGTCAAAAGAGTTTTCCCATACGGAACGATAGAATTGATAAATTCAAATGGGATTGAATTTAAAGTTAATGGTCACAGAGTTAAACATTACATACAGGGTCCGATGGAAGTCGACAACGAAGTTAATCACAATTTCGACACCACAGCTAACTAAGTGTGGGGAGAATCAAGTCTTTAAAGGATAAATATGTATTTCTGTTAGAGTTAGATTGTCTGTTTTCATGTAGTTCTCGAAAATGGAACACGTATGGTCTTTCCCTAGCAGACCCTAAAGAACTAGTCTTCTCCCCCCATTCTGAATTTTTATTTTTTTTAGGTTTTTACAAAATGAAGACTGCCTGTGAACTAAACCATGGTCTAATGCTACACGCTTTGATCACTAAACGTAATAATGACATACTCCCGAGTGAAATAGTATCAGTAATCAGAGAAAGAATGGACGGAGTTAGAAAAGGATCCAGATGCGAAGATAATAAGTTACAATTTGGTAAAGGAAAATCAAAATCCGCAGCGAAAAGGAGAGCACGACACCTAGAAAGATGTCACAAATGCGGAAAATGGTCACATGGAGGTAAATGTTCAAATAATCAAACCTATTCAAATACCGAATTTGTTACTTTATGCAGAGACGGACCATTCATATGTTTAGAAGAAAAGACAATGAATGCTCGAGGTTACGCCTATGCAGCCATGGAAGACCAATTAAACCGACTATCTTATGAATATAATAGATCATATAACTAAGAAATCTATTTCACAGGTATGTCTGTACAGTTTTTATTTTTTATTTTTATTTTTAACCTTTTGATAATAAACGCTAATTTGTTCGCTAAAAAGTATTAAATTGGTATTAAATAAAATTAGGTTTGGCGACCGAAATTATTGATATCGTTCAAAAATTTATTACATCACTGCGAAATTTAACGTTTATTCTTAAGGTATAAATATCTTTAATCAATCAACCCAAAATATTTCAAAAATTCGTCATGAGTTAAATTAGGTCTTGGAACCGAAATTACTTTACCGAAAAGAGGGGCGCATATTTTTGATAATATTTGATTGATTAAAGTGGGATAAAAAGAAAAAAAAAGATTTTTAAATTTATTTTTACCATGTTTTTAAAATTAATATTTAAATCTTAAATTAATATTGTAAACTTTGTAAAAACAATATTTTTAAAATTGTAAATATTTGAAAAATTAATATAAGTTTGGTATGAATTTATGAATTTTTAAAATAAGTTTGGTATGAATTTATGAATTTTTAAATTAAGTTTGGTGTGAATTTTTAATTTTTAAAATATGAAATTTTAATTTTATGCATTTCAAATTTTAAGTTTGGTGTGAATTTTTAATATTAATTTTGAATTTTATATTTATGTTGTGTGAATTTAAAAACAAAAATTTACTTTATCTCATTAAGTTAAAAATATGATTTTAAAATTCGTCGTAAGTTGAAGACTAGGTCTTTGAACCGAAATTGCTTTACCCGAGGGAGGGACGAGAACTTTTATTATCATTATTTTTAATCTTATTGATTTAAAGTATGCCAAAAACATTAAAAAACCCAAAAATCTTAGCTTTTAAAACAATCGCTACAAAAAGACAAATTTTAAAATTTTGTCGAGGGACGGACTAGGACATCGATCCGAAACGACCTCGTCCTAAATAACAAGGGAAACAAAATTTTAAAATTAAATACTTGATTGTTTTATAAGTTAAAGATTATAAAAAAAAAAAAAAAAAAAAAAAAAAAAAGGGTAAACTCCGCGACTCGCGGAGTTTACAGTGCAAACCTCCGCGACTCGCGGTGGTATGAAAATACAGAAAAAAAAATAAAAGGAACGAGCTGGAACAGAATAACACACACACACATACTGCACTTCGAAAAAACCCGAGAAAACCCACGAAAATCATCCCAAAAACTCGATTTTTCACCGTTAATCTTCAAATTTTTCACTACAATCATGTTGAGGAGGATCTTATCTAAGAATTACTCAAGAAAACAGGTACAATTACACCCCAAATCACCTTTAAATCCGAATTTTAGTGTGTTCTTGAGCATATTTTCATAATTTGAATTTTGTTAATTTTTAGTGTAATTAGTGTTAAATTGTTAGTATATTATGCATGTATAACCTAGATTGATGCTTGTTAACATGATTTGAAGCCAAAAACTTCAAAATCTTTAGAATCTAGGGTTTGTGTTCTTGAGCAAATTTGGGGCTTTTTGATATAAACAGGTTATGGCCGATTTTTGTCATGAATTGTTGCTAAATTGAGTAGTGTAACATGTCTAGGTAGTTAAAAGATCCAAACTTTGAGCCTAAACATGATTTTGAGAATTAAAGTGGACTTTTTCAAGTCCAAAATTCATGAACTTGATTTTTGAAAGATAATGCCATTTGAGACTTGTTTATTTGCTAGTAATGATTATTTTGACATGTTATTTGAGTTGAATGCTTATGAACTTGGCGAAAATTTTCGTATATGCTTATTTGAAAAAGTGTAGATTTGATAAAAATGTGGAAATAAGCTTAAGTTTGATATAAATTGATAATGTCATTGTAATTATTTTGATTGATGATTTTGCTGACACTAATGCATATTTGGATGCACAAAATTTGTGTTTGATGTGTTTTGCAGAATGAAAGGGGTGAATCTTCATCCCAAGCCCGCCATGCTCCTGCTGAGAACTTGGAACAACAGGAGGTAGATAACTACTACAAGCAGGATGTACCTCATCCAGTCATGACCTTTTCAGATATGCACTTGGAACAGTTGCACCCGAACCTGAGATTTGACAGACTTTGGATAGATTATCCAAAATATCAACGGGGTTTGCATACTCTTCATTCCAAGGTTGTTGAGGTACCAAGGGTCATAGAATGGGGACCCTTGGAAGCTGTAGAATTGGCCGGGCCAATTAGGGAATTACTGGTACAGAGGTATGGTAATTCTTCTTTCAATGACTGGATATGTTTATTCACCATACGCAGACCTGTATATAAAGTATGGTGTGAAGAGTTGTTATGTAGTATAGAGTTGAATGATCGGGTAGCTAGTTTAACCGATCGTTCTTTTATTAGATTTTTGTTAGGCGGTTCGATGCGCCACATGTCTTTACTGGACATGGCTCAGGCTTTACGTATATATACGCCTGAGGAATTAGCGTCTGCCGATTGTAGAGGATTGATACTAAACGGTAGGAAAATAGATGAAAATTTTGATACACACGGTGTGTGGAGTCAAATGACAAGCCATCACCGTTTCAAAGGAGGAAACTACTCTTATTTGGATATAGATAGAGCCGAATTAAGAGTAATACATAGGTTTTTAGCTAACTCGATTACACAAAGGGGTAAAAACAAAGAAAAGGTAAATGAACAAGATTTGTTTTACCATATGTGTATTCGAGACCCACACAGCGCTGTAAGTATACCATATTGTGTGGGTTATTATTTATCAGCTATGGTTCGAGGGATGCGTCCACATAGCATAATAGGAGGTGGTATTTTTATTACTTTGATTGGTGAATATCTCGGTGTGGATATAAGTCGGGGGGGATTATTAGTAGAAGAGCCGGAACCCCGCGACACTATAGGTTTAAATGTATACCATGGTGCGAAAGTGTTGAAGCGGCAAAATAACGCCGCAGTACGATACAATGGTAGACATCCACAGGTAGAGAGAAACCAGGAACAAGGTAATGTAGGAGGGGGGAATGAGATGCATAGGTTTATAGCTTCTCAGGAATACGAAAATGCTAGACAGAGAGCATTTGAAGATTGGCAAGTTCATCAGAACCAGATCATAGCGCATTGCCAACATATAGGTAGAAACTATATTCCTACACCGAAGCCCGTCTTCCCTCCTTGGTCGATAGAGATGCAGCCACCATATCCTACGTATGACCCTGCCGAAGCATTCTATAGCACTTATGGTTATGCGTGGAACCCCTATTGGTACCAATATCATCCTTAGTTTACTTATTTTTTTTATTATTATGTAATTTGTAATTATTGATGTATTTAATATTTTTGTTAATATTGTAATCATTTTTATAATTATCTAACTTTTATTCTTAGATTTTAATAATTTTTGAATGTGGGGTAATAAACCAAACTTCAAAAATATGTATATATGTTTGCAGTTTATCTTATGTAAACAACAGGGTAAAACAACGCATTTTCAAAGACTGGCATTAAGTTCAGCAAAAGCAAGTAATTTTGACGACAATGATGCAAAATATATGTGAAATAACAACAAGACGGAATGAACAAATGATGTGCACCATTTATCATTCAGCAAACAAACGCCAATATATTTGGAAACTTTGGTAAAAATTTACTCATTTTCACACAAATCACCCTCAATAATTTAAATTGTTACTGATTTCTTGCAAATGAGGGCATTGCAAGATCTTAAGTGTGGGAAGGGGTTAAATTCTTTCGGATTTTTTAAAAATTTTTATAAACACTTGGTTACCATTAAGAAAAAATACTAGTAAAGCAGTAGTTGTATTAGAATCTAGTGCTCTCTGATAAAAAAGAACAGCCCTAGTCTTATATACTGACTACCCAATTCTAGTAAAATTTTTCAAAATTTTCAATTAAATGAATTCAAATCATGTTTATACATATTTATGAACGATAAAACTAGGTTTTAACACCGAAATTATTGTTACCTAGGAAAGGACATAAATTGAGAAACAAACTAAAATGTTAAAATTCATTTAAAATGGAATAGAGGACGATAAAAAGAAAAATAAAAAGCCAAGTGTGGGAAAATTTACCAAGTTATTTTAAACATATGCCACATATATTTGTAACAAATAACTGAAAATACTTTTGCTTTGAACTAAACTAAACTGTTTTACCCAATGAAAGAAAAGAAGAGATGGATCTACACGATGAATCAATTCCATCATTAAAAGGAAGTAAAGTCTTCCGAAAAAGACACGCGCTTCTTGATTTAGGTCATGAAGTTGTCGTTCAGACCAGCTGTAGGTTGACGAAAAATCTAGAAAAATCATCACTAAAATCAGCAGGAAATCCACGGACCTCAGCATTAAACAGGGTCGTCAAGTGGTCAGATTTATCCTAACCATGAGAAGGATTTATCTCGTACAATGGGGAGGCACCGTGCAAATTAGCTGGATAAGACTAATGAATCAGATCCCCAGAAAGGATAATCTCCTTAAAGATTAAAAATCAGCTTTTAAGACTGATATTACTCAATCCTAGAGATTGACCTTAAAGATTGAGAATTCAAACTCATGGAATTCAATGATATCTAAACTCGAGCTTAAACGAAAAAAATATTTTGATCAAAATTATAAACCGATTTGTTTTCTGAAAACCCTATTTTCAATGCGTTCATTACCATTGAACGTAAAATCCTAGGAATTCACCTGGAATTCATTAGGTCACCTGAATCAAATCGGGTGTCAACCGTAAGAACGGTGGTTGCATAGCATGGTCAAAGACAGGACCTTGTGCCAGACCGACAAATTATAAGGGTGAGCTTTACTATTGCTCCTACCAAGGATAGTAATTGCGTCCGACACGTTATAGACCATAATCAAAAGCATGTCACGGGACATTGCCTTAAACAGTTGCTTGTTCAACGCTTTCCTTTACAACCGGACGGTAGTTTGCCGAAAGGTAATATACGGAACAAGTAAACTGGACGTGTTGCTTTCCAAATACAAGGTTAGCAAGTGGGTGACACAAAACCGCAAGTTTTGAGCTAAAATTTTCAAATCTGAAACCCACCAAACCCACAAAAATATTTTGCAAACACCGGTAAAGGGTTATTCCGGAAAATTTATCTAGGGTAAAAACTAGATTTAATTTTCAAAAGATCAAATGTTTTCATAAAGATCCAATTTCCTTAATGGATCTAAATTTTTATAGTCATGTGGGACTGTAAACCATATCGTTACTACCATTGTTTATACCGCCGTATAGAAATCACTGATGTACAAAGTGTGAAGAATAAAAAAGTGATTCTAGTATTTCAAGACGATATTGCTTGAGGACAAGCAACGCTCAAGTGTGGGAATATTTGATAATGCTAAAAACGAACATATATTTCATAGCATTATTCCTCAAGAAAAACAAGCTTTTAGTTGCAATTGTTCTATTTACAAGTGATATTCGTTTAAATAATAAAAGGTGAAGACAAAAGACAGATTCGACGATTTGAAGACGCAAACGACCAAAAAGCTCAAAAGAACAAAAGACAATCAAAAAGGTTCCAATTATTGATAAGAAACGTCTCGAAATCACAAGAGTACAAGATTCAAAACGCAAAGTACAAGATATTAAATTGTACGCGAGGACGTTCGAAAATCCGGAACCGGGACTAGAGTCAACTCTTAACGCTCGACGCAACGGACTAAAAATTACAAGTTAACTATGTATATAAATATAATATAATATATAATTAATTATATTAATTATATATATATTATATATATATATATATTAAAAACTGTCGGCAGCCAGAAACTCCAAGGGTGTGAATTGAAAATACCTCTCCGCGACTCGCGGAGTTTGAAGGGCTTTTTGCCGCGAGTCGCGGAGCCCCAAATTTCACTTCTGGCTATAAAGCCAACCGAATTCTGATCGAATTTATCATCATTTTTTTCTTCTCTTCATACGAAGTAATATATATTTATATTTATAATTTATATTTTAATTTTAATTATAATTCTAATAATAAGGGTATGTTAGCGAATGTTGTAAGGGTGTAAGTCGAAATTCTGTCCGTGTAACGCTACGCTATTTTTAATCATTGTAAGTTATGTTCAACCTTTTTATATTAATGTCTCGTAGCTAAGTTATTATTATGCTTATTTAAAACGAAGTAATCATGATGTTGGGCTAATTACTAAAATTGGGTAATTGGGCTTTGTACCATAATTGGGGTTTGGACAAAAGAACGACACTTGTGGAAACTAGACTATGGGTTATTAATGGGCTTTATATTTGTTTAACTAAATGAAAGTTTGTTAATGTTAATATAAAGATTTACAATTGGGCGTCCCTATAAATTACCATATACACTCGATCGGACACGATGGGCAGGGTATTTATATGTACGAATAATCGTTCATTTAACCGGACACGGGAATGGATTAATAGCCACTAGAATAATTAAAACAGGGGTGAAATTACATTCAAGGGTAATTGGTGTAATTGTTAACAAAGTAGTAAAACCTTGGTTTACACGCAGTCGATAACCTGGTGTATTCATTAAACAAAGTATTAAAACCTTGTTACAATTCGAATCCCCAATTAGTTGGAATATTTAACTTCGGGTATAATAATAATTTGTCAAGGACACTTGCAATTTATATTTATGACTGATGGACTGTTATGGACAAAAACCAGACGGACATATTGAATAATCCAGGACAAAGGACAATTAACCCATGGGCATAAAACTAAAATCAACACGTCAAACATCATGATTACGGAAGTTTAAATAAGCATAATTCTTTTATTTCATATTTAATTTCCTTTATTTTATATTTAATTGCACTTCTAATTATCGCACTTTTATTTATTTTATTTTATCGCACTTTTAATTATCGTACTTTTTAATTATCGCAATTTTATTTTATCGCATTTTTATTATTCGCAATTTCATTATCGTTATTTACTTTACGCTTTAATTTAAGTCTTGTATTTATTTTATATTTTACATTAGGTTTTAACTGCGACTAAAAGTTTTAAAATCGACAAACCGGTCATTAAACGGTAAAAACCCCCCTTTATAATAATAATATTACTTATATATATATTTGTATTTTTATAAAAGTAAACTAATATAGCGTTGAGCTTTGTTTAAAGATTTCCCTGTGGAACGAACCGGACTTACTAAAAACTACACTACTGTACGATTAGGTACACTGCCTATAAGTGTTGTAGCAAGGTTTAAGTATATCCATTCTATAAATAAATAAATATCTTGTGTAAAATTGTATCGTATTTAATAGTATTTCCTGCTAAAATTTAATAGTATTTTATACCCCTTAGCTTTAACATCATGAATCTTCAATTGTCTAGACGCATAAGCAATCACCTTCGTTCGTTGCATTAATACACAACCGAGACCTTGCTTTGATGCGTCACAATAAATCACAAAATCATCATTCCCTTAGGCAATGACAATATAGGTGCCGTAGTTAGCTTTTTCTTCAATAATTGAAACGCCTCCTCTTGTTCATCCTTCCATTCAAATTTCTTCCCTTTATGCGTTAATGCCGTCAAGGGTTTTGCTATTTTGGATAAATCTTGGATGAATCTTCTGTAGTAACCAGCCAATCCTAAAAATTGACGTATATGCTTCGGAGTTTTTAGGGTTTCCCACTTTTCAACGGTTTCGATCTTTGCCGGGTCCACCTGGATACCTTCTTTGTTCACTATGTGACCGAGGAATTGAACTTCTTCCAACCAAAATGCACACTTTGAAAACTTAGCGTACAGTTTTTCTTTCCTCAATACTTCTAGCACTTTTCTCAAATGTTCTTCGTGCTCTTGATCATTCTTTGAGTAAATAAGTATGTCATCGATGAAAACAATGACAAACTTGTCAAGATATGGCCCACACACTCGATTCATAAGGTCCATGAACACAGCTGGTGCGTTAGTCAATTCAAACGGCATAACCATAAACTCGTAATGACCATAACGCGTCCTAAAAGCAGCTTTTGGAATATCATCCTCCTTTGCTCACATTTGATGATATCCAGAACGTAAATCGATCTTCGAATAAACCGATGAGCCTTGTAGTTGATCAAATAAGTCGTCAATTCTCGGCAGTGGATAATGGTTTTTGATGGTAAGTTTGTTCAACTCTCTGTAGTCAATACACAACCTAAATGTACCATCCTTCTTCTTGACAAACAAAACAGGAGCTCCCCATGGTGATGTGCTTGGTCGAATGAAACCACGTTCTAATAGTTCTTGCAGTTGGCTTTGCAGTTCTTTCATCTCGATGGGTGCGAGTCTATAAGGAGCACGAGCTATTGGTGCAGCTCCTGGTACAAGATCTATTTGAAATTCAACAGATCGATGTGGATGTAGTCCCGGTAATTCTTTCGAAAATACATCGGGAAATTCTTTTGCGACGGGAACATCATTGATGCTCTTTTCTTCAGTTTGTACTTTCTCGACGTGTGCTAGAACAGCATAGCAACCTTTTCTTATTAGTTTCTGTGCCTTCAAATTACTAATAAGATGTAGCTTCATGTTGCCCTTTTCTCCGTACACCATTAAGGGTTCTCCTTATTCTCGTACAATGCGAATTGCATTTTTATAAAATACGATCTCTGCTTTCACCTTCTTCAGCCAGTCCATGCCAACTATTACATCAAAACTCCCTAACTCTACTGGTATCAAATCAATCTTAAATATTTCGCTACCCAGTTTAATTTCTCGATTCCGGCATATATTATCTGCTGAAATTAATTTACCGTTTGTTAATTCGAGTAAAAATTTACTATCCAACGGCGTCAATGGACAACTTAATTTAGCACAAAAATCTCTATTCATATAGCTTCTATCCGCACCCGAATCAAATAAAACGTAAGCAGATTTATTGTCAATAAGAAACGTACCCGTAACAAGCTCCGGGTCTTCCTGTGCCTTTGCCGCATTAATATTGAAAACTCTTCCGCGGCCTTGTCCATTCGTGTTCTCCTAGTTCGGGCAATTTCTAATAATGTGGCCCGATTTTCCACATTTATAACAAACTACATTGGCATAACTTGCTTCGACACTACTTGCTCCGCCATTACTCGTTCCGACACCATTTGTTCCTTTCGTTCTGTTAACCCCTGGTCCGTAGACCTCACACTTCGCCGCGCTATGACCATTTCTTTTACACTTGTTGCAAAATTTGGTGCAGAACCCCGAGTGATACTTTTCACACCTTTGGCATAGCTGCTTCTGATTATTGTTGTTGTTGCGGTTGTTATTGCTGTTGGGATGATTGTTGTTGTTGTTGTTGTTGGGCCGTTTGTTGTAGTTACGATTGATGTTATGATTGTTGGGATAATTATTACGATTATTATTGTAATTGCTGTTGTTGTTGTATTGGTGATTCTTATCACCGTTTTCCTCCCACTTTCTTTTGACTTGCTTCACATTGGCCTCTTCAGCCGTCTGTTCTTTAATTCTTTCCTCAATCTGGTTCACTAGTTTGTGAGCCATTCTACATGCCTGTTGTATGGAGGCGGGCTCGTGTGAACTTATATCTTCTTGGATTCTTTCCGGTAATCCTTTCACAAACGCGTCGATCTTCTCTTCCTCATCTTCGAACGCTCCCGGACACAATACGCACAATTCTGTGAATCGTCTTTCGTACGTGGTAATATCAAATCCTTGGGTTCGTAACCCTCTAAGTTCTGTCTTGAGCTTATTGACCTCGGTTCTGGGACGATACTTCTCGTTCATCAAGTGCTTGAATGCTGACCACGGGAGTGCGTACGCATCATCTTGTCCTACTTGCTCTAGATAGGTATTCCACCATGTTAACGCAGAACCTGTGAAGGTATGCGTAGCGTACTTCACTTTGTCCTCTTCAGTACACTTACTTATGGCAAACACCGATTCGACCTTCTCGGTCCACCGTTTCAATCCGATCGGTCCTTCGGTTCCATCAAATTCCAAAGGTTTGCATGCAGTGAATTCTTTGTAGGTGCATCCTACACGATTTCCTGTACTGCTAGATCCAAGGTTATTGTTGGTATGTAGCGCAGGCTGTACTGCGGCTATATTTGAAGCTAGAAAAGTACAGACTCCTCTTCATTCATATTCACGGTGTGTCGAGTAGTCGGTGCCATTTTCTTCAAAATAGTCAAATGGAACAAGTTAATCATACAGAATATTAAGAGTAGTTAATAGTATTTCGTAGCATAATATGAACTCATTTATAAAAGCTTTTTCTTCATATTAGCGTTTTATAAGTTTAAATTCGGGTAGTACCTACCCGTTAAGTTCATACTTAGTAGCTAATATACAATTCAACTATTACAATTCTATATGAAAAACTGATTATAATAATATTTCACGTTCAAACTTTTATACAATATTTTACAAACTTACAATACCGCTTATTTTACATAAAGCATGAAATATAGCACACAATAACTTTGATACAAGATAGTTGTCAAGATAATTTTAGCTAGTACACAAGTCGTTCAGCAAAGGCAATAAAGACACGTAATTCATACGTCCAGAAACAAGTCATGCATTCTGGTTTTACTAGGACTACTTCCCATCCTTGGTCTTGTGGAACATAACCGTTATGGCCGTTGATAAGACAGCGTGTTGTAATGTCGTCAAAGGGACGAGGGTTACGTAATGACCAACAGTCTCGTAATAACCTAAAAACCTCATTTCTTACCCCAATTACCGACTCCGTCACTTGTGGGAACGTTTTGTTTAATAGTTATAGCCCGATGTTCTTTTTCTCACTTTGGTGAGAAGCGAACATTACTAACCCGTAAGCATAGCATGCTTCTTTATGTTGCATGTTAGCCACTTTTTCTAAATCATGAAGTCCTATATTCGGATACATTGAGTCAAAATAATTTCTTAACCCGTTGCGTAAAATAACATTTGGGTTCCCCGCAATATATGCGTCAAAGTAAACACATCGTAACTTATGGGTTTCCCAATGTGATATCCCCCATCTTTCAAACGAAAGTCTCTTATAAACCAAGACATTCTTGGAACATTCTTCGAATGTCTTACAAACTGATTTCGCCGTAAATAGTTGTGCCGAAGAATTCTGACCGACTCTAGACAAGATTTCATCAATCATGTCTCCGGGTAGGTCTCTTAAAATATTGGGTTGTCTATCCATTTTGTGTTTTTATACTGTAAAATAGACAAGAGTTAGATTCATAAAGAAAAAAAAATACTTATTAATACAAGCAATTTTTACATATATCATAAAGCATAAGCACACTATATTACATATATTACACCACACGAATACAACTATCTTATTCTGACTCGCTCGTTTCTTCTTCTTCGGTTTTGGTTCGTTTTGCCAAGTTTCTAGGGATATATCATGTTCCCCTAATACGAGCTGTCGTTTTCCACAACGGTTTAGAAAAACCTGGTGGTTTAGAGGTTCCCGGGTCATTGTTACAACTTAAGGGCTTCGGGGGTTGACGATACATATAAAGTTCATCGGGGTTGGAATTAGATTTCTCTATTTTTATGCCCTTTCCCTTATTATTTTCTTTTGCCTTTTTAAATTCAGTTGGGGTAATTTCTATAACATCATCGGAATTCTCGTCGGAATCCGATTCATCGGAGAATTGGTAATCCTCCCAATATTTTGCTTCCTTGGCAGAAACACCATTGACCATAATTAACCTTGGTCGGTTGGTTGAGGATTTTCTTTTACTTAACCGTTTTATTATTTCCCCCACCGGTTCTATTTCCTCCTCCGGTTCCTCCTCTTCCGGTTCTGATTCTTCTTCCGGTTCTGCTTCGGGAACTTGTGAATCAGTCCAATATATATTCGACTCTTCGTTATTATTAGGTGAGTCAATGGGATTTGTGCTAGAGGTAGACATCTATCACACAATATCAAACATGTTAAGAGATTAATATATCACATAATATATACATGTTAATAATATATAGTTTCCAACAAAAATGTTAAGCAATCATTTTTAAAGAAAACACGGTCGAAGTCCAGACTCACTAATGCATCCTAACAAACTTGATAAGACACACTAATGCAAATTTTCTGGTTCTCTAAGACCAACGCTCGGATACCAACTGAAATGTCCCGTTCTTATTGATTAAAAACGTTCCATATTAATTGATTTCGTTGCGAGGTTTTGACCTCTATATGAGACGTTTTTCAAAGACTGCATTCATTTTAAAACAAACCATAACCTTTATTTCATCAATAAAGGTTTAAAAAGCTTTATGTAGATTATCAAATAATGATAATCTAAAATATCATGTTTACACGCAATCATTACATAATGGTTTACAATACAAATATGTTACAACGAAATAAGTTTCTTGAATGCAGTTTTTACACAATATCATACAAGCATGGACTCCAAATCTCGTCCTTATTTAAGTATGCGACAGCGGAAGCTCTTAATAATCACCTGAGAATAAACATGCTTATAACGTCAACAAAAATGTTGGTGAGTTATAGGTTTAACCTATATATATCAAATCGTAACAATAGACCACAAGATTTCATATTTCAATATACATCCCATACATAGAGATAAAAATCATTCATATGGTGAACACCTGGTAACCGACATTAACAAGATGCATATATAAGAATATCCCCATCATTCCAGGACACCCTTCGGATATGATATAAATTTCGAAGTACTAAAGCATCCGGTACTTTGGATGGGGTTTGTTAGGCCCAATAGATCTATCTTTAGGACTCGCGTCAAATAGGGTGTCTGTTCCCTAATTCTTAGATTACCAGACTTAATAAAAAGGGGCATATTCGATTTCGATAATTCAACCATAGAATGTAGTTTCACGTACTTGTTTCTATTTTGTAAATCAATTATAAAACCTGCATGTATTCTCATCCCAAAAATATTAGATTTTAAAAGTGGGACTATAACTCACTTTCACAGATTTTTACTTCGTCGGGAAGTAAGACTTGGCCACTGGTTGATTCACGAACCTATAACAATATATACATATATATCAAAGTATGTTCAAAATATATTTACAACACTTTTAATATATTTTGATGTTTTAAGTTTATTAAGTCAGCTGTCCTCGTTAGTAACCTACAACTAGTTGTCCACAGTTAGATGTACAGAAATAAATCGATAAATATTATCTTGAATCAATCCACGACCCAGTGTATACGTATCTCAGTATTGATCACAACTCAAACTATATATATTTTGGAATCAACCTCAACCCTGTATAGCTAACTCCAACATTCACATATAGAGTGTCTATGGTTGTTCCGAAATATATATAGATGTGTCGACATGATAGGTCGAAACATTGTATACGTGTCTATGGTATCTCAAGATTACATAATATACAATACAAGTTGATTAAGTTATGGTTGGAATAGATTTGTTACCAATTTTCACGTAGCTAAAATGAGAAAAATTATCCAATCTTGTTTTACCCATAACTTCTTCATTTTAAATCCGTTTTGAGTGAATCAAATTGCTATGGTTTCATATTGAACTCTATTTTATGAATATAAACAGAAAAAGTATAGGTTTATAGTCGGAAAAATAAGTTACAAGTCGTTTTTGTAAAGGTAGTCATTTTAGTCGAAAGAACGACGTCTAGATGACCATTTTAGAAAACATATTTCCACTTTGAGTTTAACCATAATTTTTGGATATAGTTTCATGTTCATAATAAAAATCATTTTCCCAGAATAACAACTTTTAAATCAAAGTTTATCATAGTTTTTAATTAACTAACCCAAAACAGCCCGCGGTGTTACTACGACGGCGTAAATCCGATTTTATGGTGTTTTTCGTGTTTCCAGGTTTTAAATCATTAAGTTAGCATATCATATAGATATAGAGCATGTGTTTAGTTGATTTTAAAAGTCAAGTTAGAAGGATTAACTTTTATTTGCGAACAAGCTTAGAATTAACTAAACTATGTTCTAGTGATTACAAGTTTAAAACTTCGAATAAGATAGCTTTATATGTATGAATCGAATGATGTTATGAACATCATTACTACCTCAAGTTCCTTGGATAAACCTACTGGAAATGAGAAAAATAGATCTAGCTTCAAAGGATCCTTGGATGGCTTGAAAGTTCTTGAAGCAGAATCATGACACGAAAACAATTTCAAGTAAGATTTCCACTCGAAATAAGATTGTTATAGTTATAGAAATTGAATTAAAGTTTGAATATGATTATTACCTTGTATTAGAAAGATAACCTACTGTAAGTAACAAAGGTTTCTTGATCTTGGATGATTACTTGGAATGGATTTAGAAAACTTGGAAGTAAACTTGCAATCTTGGAAGTATTCTTGATTTTATGAAACTAGAACTTTTGGAATTTATGAAGAACACTTAGAACTTGAAGATAGAACTTCAGAGAGATCAATTAGATGAAGAAAATTGAAGAATGAAAGTGTTTGTAGGTGTTTTTGGTCGTTGGTGTATGGATTAGATATAAAGGATATGTAATTTTATTTTCATGTAAATAAGTCATGAATGATTACTCATATTTTTGTAATTTTATGAGATATTTCATGCTAGTTGCCAAATGATGGTTCCCACATATGTTAGGTGACTCACATGGGCTACTAAGAGCTGATCATTGGAGTGTATATACCAATAGTACATACATCTAAAAGCTGTGTATTGTACGAGTACGAATACAGGTGCATACGAGTAGAATTGTTGATGAAACTGAACGAAGATGTAATTGTAAGCATTTTTGTTAAGTAGAAATATTTTGATAAGTGTCTTGAAGTCTTTCAAAAGTGTATGAATACATATTAAAACACTACATGTATATACATTTTAACTGAGTCGTTAAGTCATCGTTAGTCGTTACATGTAAATGTTGTTTTGAAACCTTTAGGTTAACGATCTTGTTGAATGTTGTTAACCCATTGTTTATTATAACAAATGAGATGTTAAATTGTTATATTATCATGATATTATGATATATAATATATCTTAGTATGATATATATATATATATATACAGTTAAATGTCGTTACAACGATAATCGTTACATATATGTCTCGTTTCGAAATCATTAAGTTAGTAGTCTTATTTTTACATATGTATTTCATTGTTAATACACTTAATAATATATTTACTTATCATTTAACATAATTAACCAAGTGTATCAATATCTTAATATGATTCATATGTACCTAGTAAGACGTTGTTATAACGATAATCGTTATATATATCGTTTTCAAGTTTCTTAAATTAATAGTCTCATTTTTATGTATATAACTCATTGTTAAAATACCTAATGAGATACATACTTATAATAAAATCATGTTAACTATATATATAACCATATATATGTCATCGTATAGTTTTTACAAGTTGTAACGTTCGTGAATCACCGGTCAACTTGGATGGTCAATTCTCTATATGAAACCTATTTCAATTAATCAAGTCTTAACAAGTTTGATTGCTTAACATGTTGGAAACATTTAATCATGTAAATATAGTTTTCATTAAACATATAATCATAGAAAGGTTCGGAAAAGTTCGGGTCACTACACTGTAAATTTCAAGGATTACCGACTGACGATCCGAACTTTCATATAAACAAATTTATCAGTCTGGTTGACTCTTTTAAGAAGGAATCAAACGAGAAAAATATTTTAAAACTTCATCTTTTTCAATATTCACTTTCTGCACACGCTTCAGCATGGTTTGACGCACTTAACCCGAATTCAATCCATACATGGAAGGATTTAGCCACTAAATTTCTAAACAACTTTTATCCACCCTCCCTGCAAACCTATTTAAGGAATGACATCACTAACTTTTCTCAAAAAGAAAATGAGTCATTGTGTCTAGCATGGAATAAAGTAAAAATGATGCTTAAAAGATGTCCGAATCATTCGTTAAGCCGGGCAGACATAATATGTACGCTTTACAATGGTTTAACCAAAGATGATAAGTCTCTCCTAGACATGGCCTCACAAGGCAATTTCATGTCTCGAACAGCAGATGAAGCATGGGATCTCTTGGACATAATAGCTGCTAAGCAGGAAGATTGGAACAATGAAGCTGCTGAGAAGGATGACGTCTTCGCTCATACGGTAAAAATGCTTTAAACCAGGTTACAAGATCTCACCCTCACTCTTCAAAGTTTACCAATTCCTAAAAACCCCGATGCTACTAGAACCAGTCTAAGGTACCCTTGTAGTGACCCGAACTTTTCCATGTTTATATATATTAATTGAGATTGATATTTACATGATTAAATGTTTCCAACATGTTAAGCAATCAAACTTGTTAAGACTTGATTAATTGAAATATGTTTCATATAGACAATTGACCACCCAAGTTGACCGGCGATTCACGAACATTAAAACTTGTAAAAACGACATGACGATATATATATGGATATACATATGGTTAACATGAGATTATGATAAGTAAGTATCTCCATAAGTATATTAACAATGAGTTATATACATATAAACAAGACTACTAACTTAAGGATTTCGAAACGAGACATATATGTAACGATTATCGTTGTAACGACATTTAAATGTATATATATATATCATATTAAGATATATTAATATATCATAATATCATGATAATATAATAATTTAACATCTCATTAGATATAATAAACAATGGGTTAACAACATTAATTGAGATCGTTAACTTAAAGGTTTCAAAACAACACTTACATGTAACGACTAACGATGACTTAACGACTCAGTTAAAATGTATATACATGTAGTGTATTTAGATGTATTAAAATACTTTTGGAAGACTTCAAGACATATATCAAAACACTCATACTTAACGAAAATGGTTACAGTTACTTTTCCATTCTTTTCTTCAATCAAGAATTCTAGTCGTATTCTTACCCGTATTATACACAGCTTCAAAACATACTTACTATGAGTATATACCAATAGGAACTAGCATGGGATTCCACTCTTGATTATGTCATGTATGACTAATCAATTTTAACTTCTACCATGAGCTAGTCAACTAACTAGAACTCCTTTTAACCCCACTCACCACTCACCAATTACCACTCATCATTCACTCCATTTCACTTCCAATTCTCTTTCTAATTCTCTCTCAACACACACACACGCACACACACTATTATGAACGTATTTTTCCAGTAGTTAATCATCATCTTCATCAAAAATCACTTCAAGAATCAAGCTATAATCATCATAGGAAGAACACTTCAAGAACACTTCAAAAATCCCTTCAAGTTTACTAATTTACTTCCAAGCTTTCTAATCCATTCCAAGTAATCATCTAAGATCAAGAAACCTTTGTTATATACAGTAGGTTATCTTTCTTATTCAAGGTAATATTCATATTCAAACTTTGATTCAATTTCTATAACTATAAACTATCTTAATTCGAGTAAAAATCTTACTTGAACTTGTTTTTGTGTCATGATCCTACTTCAAGAACTTTCAAGCCATCCAAGATCCTTTGAAGCTAGATCATTTCTTGTCACTTCCAGTAGGTTTACCTACTAAACTTGAGGTAGTAATGATGTTCATAACATCATTCGATTCATATATATAAAACTATCTTATTCGAAGGTTTAAACTCGTAATCACTAGAACATAGTTTAGTTAATTCTAAACTTGTTCGCAAACAAAAGTTAATCCTTCTAACTTGACTTTTAAAATTAACTACACACATGTTCTATATCTATATGATATGCTAACTTAATGATTTAAAACCTGGAAACACGAAAAACACCGTAAAACAGGATTTACGCCGTCGTAGTAACACCGCGGGCTGTTTTGGGTTAGTTAATTAAAAACTATGATAAACTTTGATTTAAAAGTTGTTATTCTGAGAAAATGATTTTTATTATGAACATGAAACTATATCCAAAAATTATGGTTAAACTCAAAGTGGAAGTATGTTTTCTAAAATGGTCATCTAGACGTCGTTCTTTCGACTGAAATGACTACCTTTACAAAAATGACTTGTAACTTATTTTTCCGACTATAAACCTATACTTTTCTATTTAGGTTCATAAAATAGAGTTCAATATGAAACCATAGCAATTTGATTCACTCAAAACGGATTTAAAATGAAGAAGTTATGGGTAAAACAAGATTGGATAATTTTTCTCATTTTAGCTACGTGAAAATTGGTAACAAATCTATTCCAACCATAACTTAATCAACTTGTATTGTATATTATGTAATCTTGAGATACCATAGACACGTATACAATGTTTCAACCTATCATGTCGACACATCTATATATATTTCGGAACAACCATAGACACTCTATATGTGAATGTTGGAGTTAGCTATACAGGGTTGAGGTTGATTCCAAAATATATATAGTTTGAGTTGTGATCAATACTGAGATACGTATACACTGGGTCGTGGATTGATTCAAGATAATATTTATCGATTTATTTCTGTACATCTAACTGTGGACAACTAGTTGTAGGTTAGTAACGAGGACAGCTGACTTAATAAACTTAAAACATCAAAATATATTAAAAGTGTTGTAAATATATTTTAAACATACTTTGATATATATGTATATATTGTTATAGGTTCGTGAATCAACCAGTGGCCAAGTCTTACTTCCCGACGAAGTAAAAATCTGTGAAAGTGAGTTATAGTCTCACTTTTAAAATCTAATATTTTTGGGATGAGAATACATGCAGGTTTTATAAATGATTTACAAAATAGACACAAGTACGTGAAACTACATTCTATGGTTGAATCATCGAAATCGAATATGCCCCTTTTTATTAAGTCTGGTAATCTAAGAATTAGGGAACAGACACCCTAATTGACGCGAATCCTAAAGATAGATCTATTGGGCCTAACAAACCCCATCCAAAGTACCGGATGCTTTAGTACTTCGAAATTTATATCATATCCGAAGGGTGTCCCGGAATGATGGGGATATTATTATATATATGCATCTTGTTAATGTCGGTTACCAGGTGTTCACCATATGAATGATTTTTATCTGTATGTATGGGATGTGTATTGAAATATGAAATCTTGTGGTCTATTGTTATGATTTGATATATATAGGTTAAACCTATAACTCACCAACATTTTTGTTGACGTTTAAAGCATGTTTATTCTCAGGTGAATACTAAGAGCTTCCGCTGTTGCATACTAAAATAAGGACAAGATTTGGAGTCCATGTTTGTATGATATTGTGTAAAAACTGCATTCAAGAAACTGATTTCGATGTAACATATTTGTATTGTAAACCATTATGTAATGGTCGTGTGTAAACAAGATATTTTAGATTATCATTATTTGATAATGTACGTAAAGCTTTTTAAACCTTTATTTATGAAATAAAGGTTATGGTTTGTTTTAAAAATGAATGCATTCTTTGAAAAACGTCTCATATAGAGGTCAAAACCTCGCAACGAAATCAATTAATATGGAACGTTTTTAATCAATAAGAACGGGATATTTCAGTTGGTATCAGAGCGTTGGTCTTAGAGAACCAGAAAATTTGCATTAGTGTGTCTTATCGAGTTTGTTAGGATGCATTAGTGAGTCTGGACTTCGACCGTATTTTCTTTAAAAATGATTGCTTAACATTTTTGTTGGAAACTATATATTTTTAACATATGAATATTATGTGATATATTAATCTCTTAACGTGTTTGATATTATGTGATAGATGTCTACCTCTAGAACAAGTCCCATTGACTCACCTAATAATAATGAAGAGTCAAATGTAAATTGGAATGATTCGTGGACTGATTCACAAGTTCCCGAAGAGGAACCGGAAGAAGAGTCGGAACCGGAAGAAGAATCAGAACCGGAAGAGGAGGAACCGGATGAAGAAATAGAATCGGTGGGGGAAATAATAAAACGGTTAAGTAAAAGAAAATCCTCAACCAACCAACCAAGGTTAATTATGGTCAATGGTGTTTCCGCCAAGGAAGCAAAATATTGGGAGGATTACCAATTCTCCGATGAATCGGATTCCGACGAGAATTCCGATGATGTTATAGAAATTACCCCAACTGAATTTAAAAAGGCAAAAGAAAATAATAAGGGAAAGGGCATAAAAATAGAGAAATCTAATTCCAACCCCGATGAACTTTATATGTATCGTCAACCCCCGAAGTCCTTAAGTTGTAACAATGACCCGGGAACCTCTAAACCACCAGGTTTTTCTAAACCAATGTGGACAACGATGGCTCGTATTAGGGGAACATCATATATCCCTAGAAACTTGGCAAAACGAACCAAAACCGAAGAAGAAGAAACAAGCGAGTCGGAATAAGATAGTTGTATTCGTGTGGTGTAATATATGTAATATAGTGTGCTTATGCTTTATGATATATGTAAAAATTGCTTGTATTAATAAGTATTTTTTTTTATGAATCTAACTCTTGTCTATTTTACAGTATAAAAACACAAAATGGATAGACAACCCAATATTTTAAGAGACCTACCAGGAGACATGATTGATGAAATCTTGTCTAGAGTCGGTCAGAATTCTTCAGCACAACTATTTAAGGCGAGATCAGTTTGTAAGACATTCGAAGAACGTTCCAAGAATGCCTTGGTTTATAAAAGGCTTTCGTTCGAAAGATGGGGGATATCACATTGGGAAATCCATAAGTTACGATGTGTTTACTTTGACGCATATATTGCGGGGAACCCAAATGCTATTTTACGCAATGGGTTAAGAAATTATTTTGACTCAATATATCCGAATATTGGACTTCGTGATTTAGAAAAAGCGGCTAACATGCAACATAAAGAAGCATGTTATGCTTACGGATTAGTAATGTTCGCTTCTCACCAAAGTGAGAACAAGAACATCGGCCTACAACTATTAAACAAAACGTTCCCACAAGTGACGGAGTCAGTAATTGGGGTAAGAAATGAGGTTTTTAGATTGTTACGGGACTGTTGGACATTACGTAACCCTCGTCCCTTTGACGACGTTACAACACGCTGTCTTATCAACGGCCATAACGGTTATGTTCCACAAGACCAAGGATGGGAAGTAATCCTAGTAAAACCAGAATGCATGACTTGTTTCTGGACGTATGAATTACGTGTCTTTATTGCCTTTGCTGAACAACTTGTGTACTAGCTAGAATTATCTTCACAACCATCTTGTATCAAATTTATTGTGTGCTATATTTCATGCTATATGTAAAATAAGCGGTATTGTAAGTTTGTAAAATATTGTGTAAAAGTTTGAACGCGAAATATTATTATAATCAGTTTTTCATATAGAATTGTAGTAGTTGAATTGTATATTAGCTACTAAGTATGAACTTAACGGGTAGGTACTACCCGAATTTAAACTTATAAAACGCTAATATGAAGAAAAAACTTTTATAAATGAGTTCATATTATGCTACGAAATACTATTAACTACTCTTAATATTCTGTATGATTAACTTGTTCCATTTGACTATTTTGAAGGAAATGGCACCGACTACTCGACACACTGTGAATATGAATGAAGAAGAATTCCGTACTTTTCTAGCTTCAAACATAGCCGCAGTACAGGCTGCGCTATATACCAATAATAACCTTGGATCTAGCAGTACAGGAAATTGTGTAGGATGCACCTACAAAGAATTCACTGCCTGCAAACCTTTGGAATTTGATGGAACCGAAGGACCGATCGGATTGAAACGGTGGACCGAGAAGGTCGAATCGGTGTTTGCCATAAGTAAGTGTACTGAAGAGGACAAAGTAAAGTACGCTACGCATACCTTCACAGATTCTGCGTTAACATGGTGGAATACCTATCTAGAGCAAGTGGGACAAGACGATGCGTACGCACTACCGTGGTCAGCATTAAAGCACTTGATGAACGAGAAGTACCGTACCAGAACCGAGGTCAATAAGCTCAAGACAGAACTTAGAGGGTTACGAACCCAAGGATTTGATATTACCACGTACGAAAGACGATTCACAGAATTGTGCCTATTGTGTCCGGGAGCATTCGAAGATGTGGAAGAGAAGATCGACGCGTTTGTGAAAGGATTACCGGAAAGAATCCAAGAAGATATAAGTTCACACGAGCCCGCCTCCATACAACAGGCATGTAGAATGGCTCACAAACTAGTGAACCAGATTGAAGAAAGAATTAAAGAACAGACTGCTGAAGAGGCCAATGTGAAGCAAGTCAAAAGAAAGTGGGAGAAAAACGGTGATAAGAATCACCAATACAACAACAACAGCAATTACAACAATAATCGCAACAATTATCCCAACAATCGCAACATCAATCGCAACTACAACAAACGGCCCAACAACAACAACAACAACAACAACAACAACAACAACAACATCAACTACAACAATCATCCCAACAACAATAATAACCGCAACAACAACAACAATCAGAAGCAGCTATGCCAAAGGTGTGAAAAGTATCACTCGGGGTTCTGCACCAAATTTTGCAACAAGTGTAAAAGAAATGGTCATAGCACGGCGAAGTGTGAGGTCTACGGACCAGGGGTTAATAGAACGAAAGGAATAAATGGTGTCGGAACGAGTAATGGCGGAGCAAGTAGTGTCGGAGCAAGTTATGCCAATGTAGTTTGTTATAAATGTGGAAAACCGGGCCACATTATTAGAAATTGCCCGAACCAGGAGAACACGAATGGACAAGGCCACGGAAGAGTTTTCAATATTAATGCGGCAGAGGCACAGGAAGACCCGGAGCTTGTTACGGGTACGTTTCTTATTGACAATAAATCTGTTTACGTTTTATTTGATTCGGGTGCGGATAGAAGCTATATGAGTAGAGATTTTTGTGCTAAATTAAGTTGTCCATTGACGCCTTTGGATAGTAAATTTTTACTCGAATTAGCAAATGGTAAATTAATTTCAGCAGATAATATATGTCGGAATCGAGAAATTAAACTGGTTAGCGAAACATTTAAGATTGATTTGATACCAGTAGAGTTAGGGAGTTTTGATGTGATAATCGGTATGGACTGGTTGAAAGAAGTGAAAGCAGAGATCGTTTGTTACAAAAATGCAATTCGCATTATACGAGAAAAAGGAAAACCCTTAATGGTGTACGGAGAAAAGGGCAACACGAAGCTACATATTATTAGTAATTTGAAGGCACAAAAACTAATAAGAAAAGGTTGCTATGCTGTTCTAGCACACGTTGAGAAAGTACAAACTGAAGAAAAGAGCATCAATGATGTTCCCATTGCAAAAGAATTTCCCGATGTATTTCCGAAAGAATTACCGGGATTACCCCCACAGCGATCCGTTGAATTTCAAATAGATCTTGTACCAGGAGCTGCACCAATAGCTTGTGCTCCTTACAGACTCGCACCCAGCGAGATGAAAGAACTGCAAAGCCAATTACAAGAACTTTTAGAGCGTGGTTTCATTCGACCAAGCACATCACCGTGGGGAGCTCCTGTTTTGTTTGTCAAGAAGAAAGATGGTACATTCAGGTTGTGTATCGACTACCGAGAGTTGAACAAACTTACCATCAAGAACCGCTACCCACTACCGAGAATCGACGACTTATTTGATCAACTACAAGGCTCGTCTGTTTATTCAAAGATTGACTTACGTTCCGGGAATCATCAAATGCGGGTGAAAGAAGATGATATTCCAAAGACTGCGTTCAGAACACGTTACGGTCATTACGAGTTTATGGTCATGCCGTTTGGTTTAACTAATGCACCAGCTGTGTTCATGGACCTTATGAACTGAGTGTGTGGACCATACCTTGACAAGTTTGTCATTGTTTTCATTGATGACATACTTATTTACTCAAAGAATGACCAAGAACACGGTGAACATTTGAGAAAGGTGTTAGAAGTATTGAGGAAGGAAGAATTGTACGCTAAGTTTTCAAAGTGTGCATTTTGGTTGGAAGAAGTTCAATTCCTCGGTCACATAGTGAACAAAGAAGATATTAAGGTGGATCCGGCAAAGATAGAAACTGTTGAAAAGTGGGAAACCCTGAAAACTCCGAAACACATACGCCAGTTTTTAGGACTAGCTGGTTACTACAGAAGGTTCATCCAAGACTTTTCCAGAATAGCAAAACCCTTGACTGCATTAACGCATAAAGGGAAGAAATTTGAATGGAATGATGAACAAGAGAAAGCGTTTCAGTTATTGAAGAAAAAGCTAACTACGGCACCTATATTGTCATTTCCTGAAGGGAATGATGATTTTTTGATTTATTGTGACGCATCAAAGCAAGGTCTCGGTTGTATATTAATGCAACGAACGATGGTGATTGCTTATGCGTCTAGACAATTGAAGATTCACGAACAAAATTATACGACGCATGATTTGGAATTAGGCGCGGTTGTTTTTGCATTAAAGACTTGGAGGCACTACTTATATGGGGTCAAAAGTATTATATATACCGACCACAAAACTCTTCAACGCATATTTAATCAGAAACAACTGAATATGAGGCAGCGTAGGTGGATTGAATTATTGAATGATTACGACTTTGAGATTCGTTACCACCTGGGGAAGGCAAATGTGGTAGCCGATGCCTTGAGCAGGAAGGACAGAGAACCCATTCGAGTAAAATCTATGAATATAATGATTCATAATAACCTTACTACTCAAATAAAGGAGGCGCAACAAGGAGTTTTAAAAGAAGGAAATTTAAAGGATGAAATACCCAAAGGATCGGAGAAACATCTTAATATTCGGGAAGACGGAACCCGGTATAGGGCTGAAAGGATTTGGGTACCAAAATTTGGAGATATGAGAGAAATGGTACTTAGAGAAGCTCATAAAACCAGATACTCAATACATCCTGGAACGGGGAAGATGTATAAGGATCTCAGGAAATATTTTTTGTGGCCGGGTATGAAAGCCGATGTTGCTAAATACGTAGGAGAATGTTTGACGTGTTCTAAGGTCAAAGCTGAGCATCAGAAACCATCAGGTCTACTTCAACAACCCGAAATCCCGGAATGGAAATGGGAAAACATTACCATGGATTTCATCACTAAATTGCCAAGGACTGCAAGTGGTTTTGATACTATTTGGGTAATAGTTGATCGTCTCACCAAATCAGCACACTTCCTGCCAATAAGAGAAGATGACAAGATGGAGAAGTTAGCACGACTGTATTTGAAGAAAGTCGTCTCCAGACATGGAATACCAATCTCTATTATCTCTGATAGGGATGGCAGATTTATTTCAAGATCCTGGCAGACATTACAGCAAGCATTAGGAACTCGTCTAGACATGAGTACTGCCTATCATCCACAAACTGATGGGCAGAGTGAAAGGACGATACAAACGCTTGAAGACATGGTACGAGCATGTGTTATTGATTTCGGAAACAGTTGGGATCGACATCTACCGTTAGCAGAATTTTCCTACAACAACAGCTACCATTCAAGCATTGAGATGGCGCCTTTTGAAGCACTTTATGGTAGAAAGTGCAGGTCTTCGATTTGTTGGAGTGAAGTGGGGGATAGACAGATTACGGGTCCGGAGATTATACAAGAAACTACCGAGAAGATCATCCAAATTCAACAACGGTTGAAAACCGCCCAAAGTCGACAAAAGAGCTACGCTGACATTAAAAGAAAAGATATAGAATTTGAAATTGGAGAGATGGTCATGCTTAAAGTTGCACCTTGGAAAGGCGTTGTTCGATTTGGTAAACGAGGGAAATTAAATCCAAGGTATATTGGACCATTCAAGATTATTGATCGTGTCGGACCAGTAGCTTACCGACTTGAGTTACCTCAACAACTCGCGGCTGTACATAACACTTTCCACGTCTCGAATTTGAAGAAATGTTTTGCTAAAGAAGATCTCACTATTCCGTTAGATGAAATCCAAATCAACGAAAAACTCCAATTCATCGAAGAACCCGTCGAAATAATGGATCGTGAGGTTAAAAGACTTAAGCAAAACAAGATACCAATTGTTAAGGTTTGATGGAATGCTCGTAGAGGACCCGAGTTCACCTGGGAGCGTGATGATCAGATGAAGAAGAAATACCCGCATCTATTTCCAGAAGATTCGTCAACACCTTCAACAGCTTAAAATTTCGGGACGAAATTTATTTAACGGGTAGGTACTGTAGTGACCCGAACTTTTCCATGTTTATATATATTAATTGAGATTGATATTTACATGATTAAATGTTTCCAACATGTTAAGCAATCAAACTTGTTAAGACTTGATTAATTGAAATATGTTTCATATAGACAATTGACCACCCAAGTTGACCGGCGATTCACGAACGTTAAAACTTGTAAAAACGACATGACGATATATATATGGATATACATATGGTTAACATGAGATTATGATAAGTAAGTATCTCCATAAGTATATTAACAATGAGTTATATACATATAAACAAGACTACTAACTTAAGGATTTCGAAACGAGACATATATGTAACGATTATCGTTGTAACGACATTTAAATGTATATATATCATATTAAGATATATTAATATATCATAATATCATGATAATATAATAATTTAACATCTCATTAGATATAATAAACAATGGGTTAACAACATTAATTGAGATCGTTAACTTAAAGGTTTCAAAACAACACTTACATGTAACGATTAACGATGACTTAACGACTCAGTTAAAATGTATATACATGTAGTGTATTTAGATGTATTAAAATACTTTTGGAAGACTTCAAGACATATATCAAAACACTCATACTTAACGAAAATGGTTACAGTTACTTTTCCATTCTTTTCTTCAATCAAGAATTCTAGTCGTATTCTTACCCGTATTATACACAGCTTCAAAACATACTTACTATGAGTATATACCAATAGGAACTAGCATGGGATTCCACTCTTGATTATGTCATGTATGACTAATCAATTTTAACTTCTACCATGAGCTAGTCAACTAACTAGAACTCCTTTTAACCCCACTCACCACTCACCAATTACCACTCATCATTCACTCCATTTCACTTCCAATTCTCTTTCTAATTCTCTCTCAACACACACACACACACACACACACTATTATGAACGTATTTTTCCAGTAGTTAATCATCATCTTCATTAAAAATCACTTCAAGAATCAAGCTATAATCATCATAGGAAGAACACTTCAAGAACACTTCAAAAATCCCTTCAAGTTTACTAATTTACTTCCAAGCTTTCTAATCCATTCCAAGTAATCATCTAAGATCAAGAAACCTTTGTTATATACAGTAGGTTATCTTTCTTATTCAAGGTAATATTCATATTCAAACTTTGATTCAATTTCTATAACTATAAACTATCTTAATTCGAGTAAAAATCTTACTTGAACTTGTTTTTGTGTCATGATCCTACTTCAAGAACTTTCAAGCCATCCAAGATCCTTTGAAGCTAGATCATTTCTTGTCACTTCCAGTAGGTTTACCTACTAAACTTGAGGTAGTAATGATGTTCATAACATCATTCGATTCATATATATAAAACTATCTTATTCGAAGGTTTAAACTCGTAATCACTAGAACATAGTTTAGTTAATTCTAAACTTGTTCGCAAACAAAAGTTAATCCTTCTAACTTGACTTTTAAAATTAACTACACACATGTTCTATATCAATATGATATGCTAACTTAATGATTTAAAACCTGGAAACACGAAAAACACCGTAAAACCGGATTTACGCCGTCGTAGTAACACCGCGGGCTGTTTTGGGTTAGTTAATTAAAAACTATGATAAACTTTGATTTAAAAGTTGTTATTCTGAGAAAATGATTTTTATTATGAACATGAAACTATATCCAAAAATTATGGTTAAACTCAAAGTGGAAGTATGTTTTCTAAAATGGTCATCTAGACGTCGTTCTTTCGACTGAAATGACTACCTTTACAAAAATGACTTGTAACTTATTTTTCTGACTATAAACCTATACTTTTCTGTTTAGATTCATAAAATAGAGTTCAATATGAAACCATAGCAATTTGATTCACTCAAAACGGATTTAAAATGAAGAAGTTATGGGTAAAACAAGATTGGATAATTTTTCTCATTTTAGCTACGTGAAAATTGGTAACAAATCTATTCCAACCATAACTTAATCAACTTGTATTGTATATTATGAATCTTGAGATACCATAGACACGTATACAATGTTTCGACCTATCATGTCGACACATCTATATATATTTCGGAACAACCATAGACACTCTATATGTGAATGTTGGAGTTAGCTATACAGGGTTGAGGTTGATTCCAAAATATATATAGTTTGAGTTGTGATCAATACTGAGATACGTATACACTGGGTCGTGGATTGATTCAAGATAATATTTATCGATTTATTTCTGTACATCTAACTGTGGACAACTAGTTGTAGGTTAGTAACGAGGACAGCTGACTTAATAAACTTAAAACATCAAAATATATTAAAAGTGTTGTAAATATATTTTAAACATACTTTGATATATATGTATATATTGTTATAGGTTCGTGAATCAACCAGTGGCCAAGTCTTACTTCCCGACGAAGTAAAAATCTGTGAAAGTGAGTTATAGTCCCACTTTTAAAATCTAATATTTTTGGGATGAGAATACATGCAGGTTTTATAAATGATTTACAAAATAGACACAAGTACGTGAAACTACATTCTATGGTTGAATCATCGAAATCGAATATGCCCCTTTTTATTAAGTCTGGTAATCTAAGAATTAGGGAACAGACACCCTAATTGACGTGAATCCTAAAGATAGATCTATTGGGCCTAACAAACCCCATCCAAAGTACCGGATGCTTTAGTACTTTGAAATTTATATCATATCCGAAGGGTGTCCCGGAATGATGGGGATATTCTTATATATATGCATCTTGTTAATGTCGGTTACCAGGTGTTCACCATATGAATGATTTTTATCTCTATGTATGGGATGTGTATTGAAATATGAAATCTTGTGGTCTATTGTTACGATTTGATATATATAGGTTAAACCTATAACTCACCAACATTTTTGTTGATGTTTAAAGCATGTTTATTCTCAGGTGAATACTAAGAGCTTCCGCTGTTGCATACTAAAATAAGGACAAGATTTGGAGTCCATGTTTGTATGATATTGTGTAAAAACTGCATTCAAGAAACTGATTTCGATGTAACATATTTGTATTGTAAACCATTATGTAATGGTCGTGTGTAAACAGGATATTTTAGATTATCATTATTTGATAATCTACGTAAAGCTTTTTAAACCTTTATTTATGAAATAAAGGTTATGGTTTGTTTTAAAAATGAATGCAGTCTTTGAAAAACGTCTCATATAGAGGTCAAAACCTCGCAACGAAATCAATTAATATGGAACGTTTTTAATCAATAAGAACGGGACATTTCAACCCTTACCCTAGATGGGCACACAAACAGCAAAATAGCTCGAATCATAATATAGTATTCCCATTGCACAAACCTACTCTCTACTCTAAGGAAATTTTAGTTGAATTTATGAAAAAGCAATACATGATAAACCTTCAAGTCATAGAATGCCAGAACAAATTTGATACTTTGATAAAGACTTTTGAAGAATTAATCACTAATTTGCAGCTTACGCTTAAACGATTAACCGCTAAAATTGATATAGAGTGTAGTGAGTTTGATGCCCTAGTAATTACTAGAGGAGGGAAGGAAACAACTGTTATTATACCCATACAAGATTTTTCCGATAAGGAACCTGTGCCAATTGACCCAGTTGTCAATCCACCGGAACCTATATCTGCTAAGGCCCTGGAGATTATTCTGCGCACCTTCATACCTTTCCCAGGTAGGCTTAGGAAGGAAAAACAAGAAGCACAATTTGCTAAGTATTGGGATATTATTAAGAATTTGCATTTGAATGTACGTCTAGTTGATGCTTTAGTAGAGATGCCAAACTGCGCTAAATTTTTCAAAGAACTGCTTTCAAACAAAGAGAGATTAAGAGAGATAGTTAGCTTGCCCTTAAGTGAAGAATGCTCGTTAGTGTTACAGCATGGAATTCCCCCTAAGTTAGGAGATACAGGAAGATTTACGGTACCTTGCTACCTGCAAGATGTCCAAATTAGCAATGCGTTAGCAGACTTGGGAGCCAGTGTAAACCTAATGCCCTATTCATTATTCAAGAAGCTAGGATTAAATGACTTAAGGCCCACCAGAATGACTATCCAACTCGCGGACAGATCAGTTAAGATTCCTCGGGGAATAGCTGAAGATGTGCTAGTTAGAGTGGATAAGTTTACGTTTCCTGTTGACTTCGTCATTATGGATATTGAGGAAGACACGAACGTCCCACTCATTCTTGGCAGACCATTCCTGAATACTGCCAAGGCCGTAATTGACGTTCACGAGAAATCTCTAAAATTAAGGGTTGTAGGAGAAGAAATCACATTCAATGTTGATCGCCTCATGAACCATCCTAAGGAAGAAGATGTGAATCTCTCTGATTCTTTTCAAGAACTCATCAACGAATGCCTGGAAGAGACTATGGCTATATGCAGTCAAGATCAAATTTCTAAGGATCTATTCTTTACACCTCCTGAAGGAAATCTCGACAACCATTCCGCCATAGACCTTAGTCAACACAAATCTCCCATCTCTGAAAGTAACTTTCTTGGCAATACTATTCAAATAGCACCACTAGGACAAGGCATTCCTCTACCTCTATTAAGGAGAAGACCGAATGAAGAAACAAATTTCATTCCGGTATATCAGGAACCCCAGTCAAGGGAAGACTGTGAGGAGTTTCCCGAACCTACCTTCGAAACTAAGGAAGATTTCTGAAGAGGAAGCATTAAGAAGGACAATTTCCAGAAATGAAGAACAGATAGCATCAGTGACCGCTACTGAAGAATCAGAATTCCAGGAGAGTTACGACTCGTTAGACCGAAAGGAAATAGCTAGGATGAAGCCATCTATCGAGGAGCCTCCGGAGTTGGAATTGAAGAAGTTACCCGACAATCTGGAGTATGCATTCTTAGAAGGAGAATCGCAACTCCCTGTGATCATATCAAAAGACCTCACGCCACAAGAGAAGGCGAAATTGATTCAAGTTTTGAAATCACATAAGAAGGCAATTGCTTGGAAGATCTCCGACATTAAAGTGATCAGCTCCAACTATTGCACCCATAAGATATTTATGGAAGATGATTTCAAACCTTCAGTTCAGAGGCAAAGAAGGGCCAACCCTATGATTCAAGAAGTCATCAAGAAAGAAGTAATCAAACTTCTGGACGCCGGTCTGATATATCCCATCTCTGATTCACCATGGGTCAGTCCTGTTCAAGTGGTACCCAAAAAGGGAGGGAGAATAATGAGCTTATTCCAACACGGGAAGTCACCGGTTGGAGGGTTTGCATAGACTATCGTAAACTAAACGATGCAACCCGGATGGATCATTTTCCATTACCTTTTATCGATCAAATGTTGGAACGTCTACCAGAAAATGAATTCTATTGTTTCCTTGACGGGTTTTTCGGCTACTTTCAAATTCCCCTCGATCCAAAGGACCAAGAGGAAACAACCTTCACCTGTCCTTATGGAACATTTGCCTATCGACGCATGCCCTTTGGTTTATACAATGCACCGGCTACATTTCAGCGATGCATGGTAGCAATATTCCACGACATGATTGAACGTTGTATGGAAGTCTTCACGGACGATTTCTCAGTCTTTGGTAGTACCTTTGATTCGTGCCTTTCAAACCTTGACAAGATTCTCACCCGATGTGAAGAGTCAAATTTAGTTTTGAATTGGGAAAAATGTCACTTCATGGTAAAAGAAAGGATAGTTTTAGGACATAAGATTTCAAAAGCAGGAATAGAAGTTGATAAGGCTAAAATTGAGACCATTACTAAACTTCCAAAACCTACCACAGTAAGAGCGGTTAGGAGTTTCCTAGGACATGCCGGTTTTTACCGACGCTTCATTAAGGATTTTTCAAAGGTCACACGACCTCTCACTCACCTCCTAGGAAAGGAAGTCCCGTTTGTCTTCAATGAAGAATGTCGAAAAGCATTCAACTATCTGAAAGAGCAGCTAACACATGCACCCATCATGATAGCTCCTGATTGGAGTCTACCCTTTGAGATCATGTGTGATGCGAGTGATTTCGCAGTTGGATCAGTGCTTGGACAAAGGGTAGATAAACACTTTCATCCAATCTATTACGCAAGCAAACCTTAACCGCAGCTCAAGAGAATTACACTACCACGGAAAAGGAGCTGCTGGCCGTAGTATTCGCCTTTGACAAATTCCGTTCCTATCTCATCCTGTCCAAGACTATAGTATATACAGACCATTCAGCCCTCAAATATCTATTCACAAAGCAAGACGCAAAACCAAGACTCCTACGATGGATCTTACTCCTTCAAGAATCCGATATTGAGATTAAAGACAAGAAAGGAGCAGAGAACGTTGCAGCAGATCATCTTAGTCATTTGGAGAACCCAACGATGGAAAAACTTGCAGAACAAGATATTAGAGATAAATTTTTGGAAGAACAACTTATGAATTTAGGACAAACCCACATAGGATCACAGTTTACTGACACTCCTTGGTATGCCGACATGGCCAACTACTTAGTTGATGGAGTAGTACAAAAGGGGATGAGTACCTCCCGAAGAAGGAATTTCTTCAGGGATGCCAAGTACTACTACTGGGAAGATCCTTACCTGTTTAGAATTTGCCCTGATCAGATAATCAGAAGGTGCGTCGATGAAAAGCAAGCATCAGGGATTCTTCACCAATGTCTCCATGGGCCAACTGGAGGTCATCATGGAGCAAAAATTAACCGCGAGAAAAGTCTACGAATCAGGATTCTACTGGCCGTCTATATTCCGAGATGCGCAAGAGCTTGTAAAGCGTTGCGACGCATGCCAAAGGCAAGGTATTATCTCTATGAAGAACGAGATGCCTCGGACTAATATCCAAGCTTGCGAGATCTTTGATATATGGGGATTAGACTTCATGGGCCCATTCCCAAAGTCTAATGGGAAAGAATATGTCCTCGTAGCAGTAGATTACGTCTCCAGATGGGTCGAAGCCCAAGCATTTCCGAACAATGATGCCAAAGTCGTCACAAATTTCCTGAAGAGACTCTTCTACAGATTTGGAGCTCCCCGTACGATAATTAGTGATAGAGGCACACACTTCTGTAATACTCAGTTTATGAAGGTGATGCAACAATACGGAGTTACCCACAAAATTTCCACTGCCTATCATCCGCAGACCAACAGACAAGCAGAGGTCACGAACAGAGCACTCAAAATAATCTTAGAACAAACTATCGACCATCATGGAAATAAATGGGCCGAGAAGCTAGATGATGCTCTGTAGGCATTCCGGACTGCCTACAAGAATCCTCTAGGAACTACACCCTACCGCATGATCTATGGGAAAGATTGCCACCTTCCGCTGGAACTTGAATACAAAGCACTATGGGCACTGAAGACCTGCAACCTCGATCCCTCAGTTACCAGAAGACATAGGAAAATACAAATGAACGAACTCGCCGAATTGAGAGACCAAGCATATGATACGTCATACATCTACAATGAACGAACGAAGCTTACGCATGATGCAAAACTGATTCCTACAAAGTTCGCCCCTGGAGATAAAGTTCTTCTCTTCAATTCTCAGTTTAAGAAGTTTGCGGGAAAATTTAGATCAAGATGGAGTGGCCCATACAAAGTTTTACATGCTTTTCCTCACGGAGCCGTGGAATTGGAAGGACCTACTGGTAACTTCAAGGTCAATGGTCACCGGTTGAAAGCTTATCTAGAAGACCACGATAAAGAGGAGCACCTTTTCTCCTTTGATCCATTCTGAAGATCTGACAAAGAAAAGTCGAGCTGTAACGACTTGATAAACAAAGCGCTCTTGGGAGGCACCCCTTGCTTATCCTTTTTATTACTTATTTTTATTTTTTTCAGTCTTAAGATATTACCTCTGTGTACTAACAACTAAGCGCCATACTTGCGCTTAGTGCTTACAAGTTTGTTGAATGTTTTTAGGCGAAATGCCAAGTTCAGGAGCATCAACTTACATTCCAGTTTGCAGGAGGAGGTCTCCTGTAGTTTACTCTTCCAGAAGCAGTACTGATCAGAACAGACCATCATGGAACATTTGCCTATCGACGCATGCCCTTTGGTTTATACAATGCACCGGCTACATTTCAGCGATGCATGGTAGCAATATTCCACGACATGATTGAACGTTGTATGGAAGTCTTCATGGACGATTTCTCAGTCTTTGGTAGTACCTTTGATTCGTGCCTTTCAAACCTTGACAAGATTCTCACCCGATGTGAAGAGTCAAATTTAGTTTTGAATTGGGAAAAATGTCACTTCATGGTAAAAGAAAGGATAGTTTTAGGACATAAGATTTCAAAAGCAGGAATAGAAGTTGATAAGGCTAAAATTGAGACCATTACTAAACTTCCAAAACCTACCACAGTAAGAGCGGTTAGGAGTTTCCTAGGACATGCCGGTTTTTACCGACGCTTCATTAAGGATTTTTCAAAGGTCACACGACCACTCACTCACCTCCTAGGAAAGGAAGTCCCGTTTGTCTTCAATGAAGAATGTCGAAAAGCATTCAACTATCTGAAAGAGCAGCTAACACATGCACCCATCATGATAGCTCCTGATTGGAGTCTACCCTTTGAGATCATGTGTGATGCGAGTGATTTCGCAGTTGGATCAGTGCTTGGACAAAGGGTAGATAAACACTTTCATCCAATCTATTACGCAATCAAACCTTAACCGCAGCTCAAGAGAATTACACTACCACGGAAAAGGAGCTGCTGGCCGTAGTATTCGCCTTTGACAAATTCCATTCCTATCTCATCCTGTCCAAGACTACAGTCTATACAGACCATTCAGCCCTCAAATATCTATTCACAAAGCAAGACGCAAAACCAAGACTCCTACGATGGATCTTACTCCTTCAAGAATCCGATATTGAGATTAAAGACAAGAAAGGAGCAGAGAACGTCGCAGCAGATCATCTTAGTCATTTGGAGAACCCAACGATGGAAAAACTTGCAGAACAAGATATTAGAGATAAATTTTTGGAAGAACAACTTATGAATTTAGGACAAACTCACATAGGATCACAGTTTACTGACACTCCTTGGTATGCCGACATGGCCAACTACTTAGTTGATGGAGTAGTACAAAAGGGGATGAGTACCTCCCGAAGAAGGAATTTCTTCAGGGATGCCAAGTACTACTACTGGGAAGATCCTTACCTGTTTAGAATTTGCCCTGATCAGATAATCAGAAGGTGCGTCGATGAAAAGCAAGCATCAGGGATTCTTCACCAATGTCTCCATGGGCCAACTGGAGGTCATCATGGAGCAAATTTAACCGCGAGAAAAGTCTACGAATCAGGATTCTACTGGCCGTCTATATTCCGAGATGCGCAAGAGCTTGTAAAGCGTTGCGACGCATGCCAAAGGCAAGGTATTATCTCTATGAAGAACGAGATGCCTCGGACTAATATCCAAGCTTGCGAGATCTTTGATATATGGGGATTAGACTTCATGGGCCCATTCCCAAAGTCTAATGGGAAAGAATATGTCCTCGTAGCAGTAGATTACGTCTCCAGATGGGTCGAAGCCCAAGCATTTCCGAACAATGATGCCAAAGTCATCACAAATTTCCTGAAGAGACTCTTCTACAGATTTGGAGCTCCCCGTACGATAATTAGTGATAGAGGCACACACTTCTGTAATACTCAGTTTATGAAGGTGATGCAACAATACGGAGTTACCCACAAAATGTCCACTGCCTATCATCCGCAGACCAACAGACAAGCAGAGGTCACGAACAGAGCACTCAAACTAATCTTAGAACAAACTATCGACCATCATGGAAATAAATGGGCCGAGAAGCTAGATGATGCTCTGTAGGCATTCCGGACTGCCTACAAGAATCCTCTAGGAACTACACCCTACCGCATGATCTATGGGAAAGATTGCCACCTTCCGCTGGAACTTGAATACAAAGCACTCTGGGCACTGAAGACCTGCAACCTCGATCCCTCAGTTACCAGAAGACATAGGAAAATATAAATGAATAAACTCGCTGAATTGAGAGACCAAGCATATGAAACGTCATACATCTACAATGAACGAACGAAGCTTACGCATGATGCAAAACTGATTCCTACAAAGTTCGCCCCTGGAGATAAAGTTCTTCTCTTCAATTCTCAGTTTAAGAAGTTTGCGGGAAAATTTAGATCAAGATGGAGTGGCCCATACAAAGTTTTACATGCTTTTCCTCACGGAGCCGTGGAATTGGAAGGACCTACTGGTAACTTCAAGGTCAATGGTCACCGGTTGAAAGCTTATCTAGAAGACCACGATAAAGAGGAGCACCTTTTCTCCTTTGATCCATTCTGAAGATCTGACAAAGAAAAGTCGAGCTGTAACGACTTGATAAACAAAGCGCTCTTGGGAGGCACCCCTTGCTTATCCTTTTTATTACTTATTTTTATTTTTTTCAGTCTTAAGATATTACCTCTGTGTACTAACAACTAAGCGCCATACTTGCGCTTAGTGCTTACAAGTTTGTTGAATGTTTTTAGGCGAAATGCCAAGTTCAGGAGCATCAACTTACATTCCAGTTTGCAGGAGGAGGTCTCCTGTAGTTTACTCTTCCGGAAGCAGTACTGATCAGAACAGACCATCATGGAACATTTGCCTATCGACGCATGCCCTTTGGTTTATACAATGCACCGGCTACATTTCAGCGATGCATGGTAGCAATATTCCACGACATGATTGAACGTTGTATGGAAGTCTTCATGGACGATTTCTCAGTCTTTGGTAGTACCTTTGATTCGTGCCTTTCAAACCTTGACAAGATTCTCACCCGATGTGAAGAGTCAAATTTAGTTTTGAATTGGGAAAAATGTCACTTCATGGTAAAAGAAAGGATAGTTTTAGGACATAAGATTTCAAAAGCAGGAATAGAAGTTGATAAGGCTAAAATTGAGACCATTACTAAACTTCCAAAACCTACCACAGTAAGAGCGGTTAGGAGTTTCCTAGGACATGCCGGTTTTTACCGACGCTTCATTAAGGATTTTTCAAAGGTCACACGACCTCTCACTCACCTCCTAGGAAAGGAAGTCCCGTTTGTCTTCAATGAAGAATGTCGAAAAGCATTCAACTATCTGAAAGAGCAGCTAACACATGCACCCATCATGATAGCTCCTGATTGGAGTCTACCCTTTGAGATCATGTGTGATGCGAGTGATTTCGCAGTTGGATCAGTGCTTGGACAAAGGGTAGATAAACACTTTCATCCAATCTATTACGCAAGCAAACCTTAACCGCAGCTCAAGAGAATTACACTACCACGGAAAAGGAGCTGCTGGCCGTAGTATTCGCCTTTGACAAATTCCGTTCCTATCTCATCCTGTCCAAGACTACAGTCTATACAGACCATTCAGCCCTCAAATATCTATTCACAAAGCAAGACGCAAAACCAAGACTCCTACGATGGATCTTACTCCTTCAAGAATCCGATATTGAGATTAAAGACAAGAAAGGAGCAGAGAACGTCGCAGCAGATCATCTTAGTCATTTGGAGAACCCAACGATGGAAAAACTTGCAGAACAAGATATTAGAGATAAATTTTTGGAAGAACAACTTATGAATTTAGGACAAACTCACATAGGATCACAGTTTACTGACACTCCTTGGTATGCCGACATGGCCAACTACTTAGTTGATGGAGTAGTACAAAAGGGGATGAGTACCTCCCGAAGAAGGAATTTCTTCAGGGATGCCAAGTACTACTACTGGGAAGATCCTTACCTGTTTAGAATTTGCCCTGATCAGATAATCAGAAGGTGCGTCGATGAAAAGCAAGCATCAGGGATTCTTCACCAATGTCTCCATGGGCCAACTGGAGGTCATCATGGAGCAAATTTAACCGCGAGAAAAGTCTACGAATCAGGATTCTACTGGCCGTCTATATTCCGAGATGCGCAAGAGCTTGTAAAGCGTTGCGACGCATGCCAAAGGCAAGGTATTATCTCTATGAAGAACGAGATGCCTCGGACTAATATCCAAGCTTGCGAGATCTTTGATATATGGGGATTAGACTTCATGGGCCCATTCCCAAAGTCTAATGGGAAAGAATATGTCCTCGTAGCAGTAGATTACGTCTCCAGATGGGTCGAAGCCCAAGCATTTCCGAACAATGATGCCAAAGTCGTCACAAATTTCCTGAAGAGACTCTTCTATAGATTTGGAGCTCCCCGTACGATAATTAGTGATAGAGGCACACACTTCTGTAATACTCAGTTTATGAAGGTGATGCAACCATACGGAGTTACCCACAAAATGTCCACTGCCTATCATCCGCAGACCAACAGACAAGCAGAGGTCACGAACAGAGCACTCAAACTAATCTTAGAACAAACTATCGACCATCATGGAAATAAATGGGCCGAGAAGCTAGATGATGCTCTGTAGGCATTCCGGACTGCCTACAAGAATCCTCTAGGAACTACACCCTACCGCATGATCTATGGGAAAGATTGCCACCTTCCGCTGGAACTTGAATACAAAGCACTCTGGGCACTGAAGACCTGCAACCTCGATCCCTCAGTTAACAGAAGACATAGGAAAATACAAATGAACGAACTCGCCGAATTGAGAGACCAAGCATATGAAACGTCATACATCTACAATGAACGAACGAAGCTTACGCATGATGCAAAACTGATTCCTACAAAGTTCGCCCCTGGAGATAAAGTTCTTCTCTTCAATTCTCAGTTTAAGAAGTTTGCGGGAAAATTTAGATCAAGATGGAGTGGCCCATACAAAGTTTTACATGCTTTTCCTCACGGAGCCGTGGAATTGGAAGGACCTACTGGTAACTTCAAGGTCAATGGTCACCGGTTGAAAGCTTATCTAGAAGACCACGATAAAGAGGAGCACCTTTTCTCCTTTGATCCATTCTGAAGATCTGACAAAGAAAAGTCGAGCTGTAACGACTTGATAAACAAAGCGCTCTTGGGAGGCACCCCTTGCTTATCCTTTTTATTACTTATTTTTATTTTTTTCAGTCTTAAGATATTACCTCTGTGTACTAACAACTAAGCGCCATACTTGCGCTTAGTGCTTACAAGTTTGTTGAATGTTTTTAGGCGAAATGCCAAGTTCAGGAGCATCAACTTACATTCCAGTTTGCAGGAGGAGGTCTCCTGTAGTTTACTCTTCCGGAAGCAGTACTGATCAGAACAGACCATCATGGAACATTTGCCTATCGACGCATGCCCTTTGGTTTATACAATGCACCGGCTACATTTCAGCGATGCATGGTAGCAATATTCCACGACATGATTGAACGTTGTATGGAAGTCTTCATGGACGATTTCTCAGTCTTTGGTAGTACCTTTGATTCGTGCCTTTCAAACCTTGACAAGATTCTCACCCGATGTGAAGAGTCAAATTTAGTTTTGAATTGGGAAAAATGTCACTTCATGGTAAAAGAAAGGATAGTTTTAGGACATAAGATTTCAAAAGCAGGAATAGAAGTTGATAAGGCTAAAATTGAGACCATTACTAAACTTCCAAAACCTACCACAGTAAGAGCGGTTAGGAGTTTCCTAGGACATGCCGGTTTTTACCGACGCTTCATTAAGGATTTTTCAAAGGTCACACGACCTCTCACTCACCTCCTAGGAAAGGAAGTCCCGTTTGTCTTCAATGAAGAATGTCGAAAAGCATTCAACTATCTGAAAGAGCAGCTAACACATGCACCCATCATGATAGCTCCTGATTGGAGTCTACCCTTTGAGATCATGTGTGATGCGAGTGATTTCGCAGTTGGATCAGTGCTTGGACAAAGGGTAGATAAACACTTTCATCCAATCTATTACGCAAGCAAACCTTAACCGCAGCTCAAGAGAATTACACTACCACGGAAAAGGAGCTGCTGGCCGTAGTATTCGCCTTTGACAAATTCCGTTCCTATCTCATCCTGTCCAAGACTACAGTCTATACAGACCATTCAGCCCTCAAATATCTATTCACAAAGCAAGACGCAAAACCAAGACTCCTACGATGGATCTTACTCCTTCAAGAATCCGATATTGAGATTAAAGACAAGAAAGGAGCAGAGAACGTCGCAGCAGATCATCTTAGTCATTTGGAGAACCCAACGATGGAAAAACTTGCAGAACAAGATATTAGAGATAAATTTTTGGAAGAACAACTTATGAATTTAGGACAAACTCACATAGGATCACAGTTTACTGACACTCCTTGGTATGCCGACATGGCCAACTACTTAGTTGATGGAGTAGTACAAAAGGGGATGAGTACCTCCCGAAGAAGGAATTTCTTCAGGGATGCCAAGTACTACTACTGGGAAGATCCTTACCTGTTTAGAATTTGCCCTGATCAGATAATCAGAAGGTGCGTCGATGAAAAGCAAGCATCAGGGATTCTTCACCAATGTCTCCATGGGCCAACTGGAGGTCATCATGGAGCAAATTTAACCGCGAGAAAAGTCTACGAATCAGGATTCTACTGGCCGTCTATATTCCGAGATGCGCAAGAGCTTGTAAAGCGTTGCGACGCATGCCAAAGGCAAGGTATTATCTCTATGAAGAACGAGATGCCTCGGACTAATATCCAAGCTTGCGAGATCTTTGATATATGGGGATTAGACTTCATGGGCCCATTCCCAAAGTCTAATGGGAAAGAATATGTCCTCGTAGCAGTAGATTACGTCTCCAGATGGGTCGAAGCCCAAGCATTTCCGAACAATGATGCCAAAGTCGTCACAAATTTCCTGAAGAGACTCTTCTATAGATTTGGAGCTCCCCGTACGATAATTAGTGATAGAGGCACACACTTCTGTAATACTCAGTTTATGAAGGTGATGCAACCATACGGAGTTACCCACAAAATGTCCACTGCCTATCATCCGCAGACCAACAGACAAGCAGAGGTCACGAACAGAGCACTCAAACTAATCTTAGAACAAACTATCGACCATCATGGAAATAAATGGGCCGAGAAGCTAGATGATGCTCTGTAGGCATTCCGGACTGCCTACAAGAATCCTCTAGGAACTACACCCTACCGCATGATCTATGGGAAAGATTGCCACCTTCCGCTGGAACTTGAATACAAAGCACTCTGGGCACTGAAGACCTGCAACCTCGATCCCTCAGTTAACAGAAGACATAGGAAAATACAAATGAACGAACTCGCCGAATTGAGAGACCAAGCATATGAAACGTCATACATCTACAATGAACGAACGAAGCTTACGCATGATGCAAAACTGATTCCTACAAAGTTCGCCCCTGGAGATAAAGTTCTTCTCTTCAATTCTCAGTTTAAGAAGTTTGCGGGAAAATTTAGATCAAGATGGAGTGGCCCATACAAAGTTTTACATGCTTTTCCTCACGGAGCCGTGGAATTGGAAGGACCTACTGGTAACTTCAAGGTCAATGGTCACCGGTTGAAAGCTTATCTAGAAGACCACGATAAAGAGGAGCACCTTTTCTCCTTTGATCCATTCTGAAGATCTGACAAAGAAAAGTCGAGCTGTAACGACTTGATAAACAAAGCGCTCTTGGGAGGCACCCCTTGCTTATCCTTTTTATTACTTATTTTTATTTTTTTCAGTCTTAAGATATTACCTCTGTGTACTAACAACTAAGCGCCATACTTGCGCTTAGTGCTTACAAGTTTGTTGAATGTTTTTAGGCGAAATGCCAAGTTCAGGAGCATCAACTTACATTCCAGTTTGCAGGAGGAGGTCTCCTGTAGTTTACTCTTCCGGAAGCAGTACTGATCAGAACAGACCATCATGGAACATTTGCCTATCGACGCATGCCCTTTGGTTTATACAATGCACCGGCTACATTTCAGCGATGCATGGTAGCAATATTCCACGACATGATTGAACGTTGTATGGAAGTCTTCATGGATGATTTCTCAGTCTTTGGTAGTACCTTTGATTCGTGCCTTTCAAACCTTGACAAGATTCTCACCCGATGTGAAGAGTCAAATTTAGTTTTGAATTGGGAAAAATGTCACTTCATGGTAAAAGAAAGGATAGTTTTAGGACATAAGATTTCAAAAGCAGGAATAGAAGTTGATAAGGCTAAAATTGAGACCATTACTAAACTTCCAAAACCTACCACAGTAAGAGCGGTTAGGAGTTTCCTAGGACATGCCGGTTTTTACCGACGCTTCATTAAGGATTTTTCAAAGGTCACACGACCTCTCACTCACCTCCTAGGAAAGGAAGTCCCGTTTGTCTTCAATGAAGAATGTCAAAAAGCATTCAACTATCTGAAAGAGCAGCTAACACATGCACCCATCATGATAGCTCCTGATTGGAGTCTACCCTTTGAGATCATGTGTGATGCGAGTGATTTCGCAGTTGGATCAGTGCTTGGACAAAGGGTAGATAAACACTTTCATCCAATCTATTACGCAAGCAAACCTTAACCGCAGCTCAAGAGAATTACACTACCACGGAAAAGGAGCTGCTGGCCGTAGTATTCGCCTTTGACAAATTCCGTTCCTATCTCATCCTGTCCAAGACTACAGTCTATACAGACCATTCAGCCCTCAAATATCTATTCACAAAGCAAGACGCAAAACCAAGACTCCTACGATGGATCTTACTCCTTCAAGAATCTGATATTGAGATTAAAGACAAGAAAGGAGCAGAGAACGTCGCAGCAGATCATCTTAGTCATTTGGAGAACCCAACGATGGAAAAACTTGCAGAACAAGATATTAGAGATAAATTTTTGGAAGAACAACTTATGAATTTAGGACAAACTCACATAGGATCACAGTTTACTGACACTCCTTGGTATGCCGACATGGCCAACTACTTAGTTGATGGAGTAGTACAAAAGGGGATGAGTACCTCCCGAAGAAGGAATTTCTTCAGGGATGCCAAGTACTACTACTGGGAAGATCCTTACCTGTTTAGAATTTGCCCTGATCAGATAATCAGAAGGTGCGTCGATGAAAAGCAAGCATCAGGGATTCTTCACCAATGTCTCCATGGGCCAACTGGAGGTCATCATGGAGCAAATTTAATCGCGAGAAAAGTCTACGAATCAGGATTCTACTGGCCGTCTATATTCCGAGATGCGCAAGAGCTTGTAAAGCGTTGCGACGCATGCCAAAGGCAAGGTATTATCTCTATGAAGAACGAGATGCCTCGGACTAATATCCAAGCTTGCGAGATCTTTGATATATGGGGATTAGACTTCATGGGCCCATTCCCAAAGTCTAATGGGAAAGAATATGTCCTCGTAGCAGTAGATTACGTCTCCAGATGGGTCGAAGCCCAAGCATTTCCGAACAATGATGCCAAAGTCGTCACAAATTTCCTGAAGAGACTCTTCTACAGATTTGGAGCTCCCCGTACGATAATTAGTGATAGAGGCACACACTTCTGTAATACTCAGTTTATGAAGGTGATGCAACAATACGGAGTTACCCACAAAATGTCCACTGCCTATCATCCGCAGACCAACAGACAAGCAGAGGTCACGAACAGAGCACTCAAACTAATCTTAGAACAAACTATCGACCATCATGGACATAAATGGGCCGAGAAGCTAGATGATGCTCTGTAGGCATTCCGGACTGCCTACAAGAATCCTCTAGGAACTACACCCTACCGCATGATCTATGGGAAAGATTGCCACCTTCCGCTGGAACTTGAATACAAAGCACTCTGGGCACTGAAGACCTGCAACCTCGATCCCTCAGTTACCAGAAGACATAGGAAAATACAAATGAACGAACTCGCCGAATTGAGAGACCAAGCATATGAAACGTCATACATCTACAATGAACGAACGAAGCTTACGCATGATGCAAAACTGATTCCTACAAAGTTCGCCCCTGGAGATAAAGTTCTTCTCTTCAATTCTCAGTTTAAGAAGTTTGTGGGAAAATTTAGATCAAGATGGAGTGGCCCATACAAAGTTTTACATGCTTTTCCTCACGGAGCTGTGGAATTGGAAGGACCTACTGGTAACTTCAAGGTCAATGGTCACCGGTTGAAAGCTTATCTAGAAAACCACGATAAAGAGGAGCACCTTTTCTCCTTTGATCCATTCTGAAGATCTGACAAAGAAAAGTCGAGCTGTAACGACTTGATAAATAAAGCGCTCTTGGGAGGCACCCCTTGCTTATCCTTTTTATTACTTATTTTTATTTTTTTCAGTCTTAAGATATTACCTCTGTGTACTAACAACTAAGCGCCATACTTGCGCTTAGTGCTTACAAGTTTGTTGAATGTTTTTAGGCGAAATGCCAAGTTCAGGAGCATCAACTTACATTCCAGTTTGCAGGAGGAGGTCTCCTGTAGTTTACTCTTCCGGAAGCAGTACTGATCAGAACAGACCATCATGGAACATTTGCCTATCGACGCATGCCCTTTGGTTTATACAATGCACCGGCTACATTTCAGCGATGCATGGTAGCAATATTCCACGACATGATTGAACGTTGTATGGAAGTCTTCATGGACGATTTCTCAGTCTTTGGTAGTACCTTTGATTCGTGCCTTTCAAACCTTGACAAGATTCTCACCCGATGTGAAGAGTCAAATTTAGTTTTGAATTGGGAAAAATGTCACTTCATGGTAAAAGAAAGGATAGTTTTAGGACATAAGATTTCAAAAGCAGGAATAGAAGTTGATAAGGCTAAAATTGAGACCATTACTAAACTTCCAAAACCTACCACAGTAAGAGCGGTTAGGAGTTTCCTAGGACATGCCGGTTTTTACCGACGCTTCATTAAGGATTTTTCAAAGGTCACACGACCTCTCACTCACCTCCTAGGAAAGGAAGTCCCGTTTGTCTTCAATGAAGAATGTCGAAAAGCATTCAACTATCTGAAAGAGCAGCTAACACATGCACCCATCATGATAGCTCCTGATTGGAGTCTACCCTTTGAGATCATGTGTGATGCGAGTGATTTCGCAGTTGGATCAGTGCTTGGACAAAGGGTAGATAAACACTTTCATCCAATCTATTACGCAAGCAAACCTTAACCGCAGCTCAAGAGAATTACACTACCACGGAAAAGGAGCTGCTGGCCGTAGTATTCGCCTTTGACAAATTCCGTTCCTATCTCATCCTGTCCAAGACTACAGTCTATACAGACCATTCAGCCCTCAAATATCTATTCACAAAGCAAGACGCAAAACCAAGACTCCTACGATGGATCTTACTCCTTCAAGAATCCGATATTGAGATTAAAGACAAGAAAGGAGCAGAGAACGTCGCAGCAGATCATCTTAGTCATTTGGAGAACCCAACGATGGAAAAACTTGCAGAACAAGATATTAGAGATAAATTTTTGGAAGAACAACTTATGAATTTAGGACAAACTCACATAGGATCACAGTTTACTGACACTCCTTGGTATGCCGACATGGCCAACTACTTAGTTGATGGAGTAGTACAAAAGGGGATGAGTACCTCCCGAAGAAGGAATTTCTTCAGGGATGCCAAGTACTACTACTGGGAAGATCCTTACCTGTTTAGAATTTGCCCTGATCAGATAATCAGAAGGTGCGTCGATGAAAAGCAAGCATCAGGGATTCTTCACCAATGTCTCCATGGGCCAACTGGAGGTCATCATGGAGCAAATTTAACCGCGAGAAAAGTCTACGAATCAGGATTCTACTGGCCGTCTATATTCCGAGATGCGTAAGAGCTTGTAAAGCGTTGCGACGCATGCCAAAGGCAAGGTATTATCTCTATGAAGAACGAGATGCCTCGGACTAATATCCAAGCTTGCGAGATCTTTGATATATGGGGATTAGACTTCATGGGCCCATTCCCAAAGTCTAATGGGAAAGAATATGTCCTCGTAGCAGTAGATTACGTCTCCAGATGGGTCGAAGCCCAAGCATTTCCGAACAATGATGCCAAAGTCGTCACAAATTTCCTGAAGAGACTCTTCTACAGATTTGGAGCTCCCCGTACGATAATTAGTGATAGAGGCACACACTTCTGTAATACTCAGTTTATGAAGGTGATGCAACAATACGGAGTTACCCACAAAATGTCCACTGCCTATCATCCGCAGACCAACAGACAAGCAGAGGTCACGAACAGAGCACTCAAACTAATCTTAGAACAAACTATCGACCATCATGGAAATAAATGGGCCGAGAAGCTAGATGATGCTCTGTAGGCATTCCGGACTGCCTACAAGAATCCTCTAGGAACTACACCCTACCGCATGATCTATGGGAAAGATTGCCACCTTCCGCTGGAACTTGAATACAAAGCACTATGCGCACTGAAGACCTGCAACCTCGATCCCTCAGTTACCAGAAGACATAGGAAAATACAAATGAACGAACTCGCCGAATTGAGAGACCAAGCATATGAAACGTCATACATCTACAATGAACGAACGAAGCTTACGCATGATGCAAAACTGATTCCTACAAAGTTCGCCCCTGGAGATAAAGTTCTTCTCTTCAATTCTCAGTTTAAGAAGTTTGCGGGAAAATTTAGATCAAGATGGAGTGGCCCATACAAAGTTTTACATGCTTTTCCTCACAGGGCCGTGGAATTGGAAGGACCTACTGGTAACTTCAAGGTCAATGGTCACCGGTTGAAAGCTTATCTAGAAGACCACGATAAAGAGGAGCACCTTTTCTCCTTTGATCCATTCTGAAGATCTGACAAAGAAAAGTCGAGCTGTAACGACTTGATAAACAAAGCGCTCTTGGGAGGCACCCCTTGCTTATCCTTTTTATTACTTATTTTTATTTTTTTCAGTCTTAAGATATTACCTCTGTGTACTAACAACTAAGCGCCATACTTGCGCTTAGTGCTTACAAGTTTGTTGAATGTTTTTAGGCGAAATGCCAAGTTCAGGAGCATCAACTTACATTCCAGTTTGCAGGAGGAGGTCTCCTGTAGTTTACTCTTCCGGAAGCAGTACTGATCAGAACAGACCATCAACAGGGTAATTAAGCCCAAGGCATTTGATATTAGAGAGTGTTGAGGAGGATATCGGCACAGCACCACCAGCTCCTCCCGTCCGACGATCTAGACGTTTAGCCCGGAGACCAGCTGAGCACACACAGTTGCCAGATACGCACGAGCCAAAGATAGTGATACACTACGGAGCCACTTTGAATAACCCTGATGTTGCATGGGCACTACTCAGAGATCAGCAGAGACTCTACAAAGCTCTGAGAGCATACCTCTAGCACGAGGGGATGCCACGCAGTACTCTGGGCCCATCTTCATTTAGGCTAGTGCGTCGTGTTCAGCCAACACGACAAGCTACGCCCAGGCATTCCACACGGGCCTCAGTTCACTCAGTTCACTCAGCTGCCATGCCTGTACATGCTACTCCTGTTCCCATCACGCCACCTGATCCAGTCACAAAGCTAGTTCCAGTCACTGAGTTACCAGAGGGTTGTCATATAGTCACTATTCCCATTTCAGTGGAGCCACCAATGGCCCAGGCATTTGAGATCACTGGGAGCATACCTGACGAGGAGCCTTTCCCAGACTTATCTCACCTGGAGCTGCCATCAGACTTATGTCTGGATTCACTACTAGGCCCTGAGTTGGATATAGGGCAACCTCTCGACTACATACCGAGCCTAGAGGATGATGATGATGAGATCTGCAGATATTTCGCAATGCCAACATAGCATTGACCAGGATAGTATCCTATAGACTACTTTATCTTTATTTTATCTTTTAGTTTTTATCTTTTTAAAAGCATTGTACTGAAAAATTATATATAGTGGAAATGCTGCCTTTCTCTTTTTGTTCTTCATGCAGAAATATTATCAAAAGAGACTGGTCCCTAGGAGATTGACCGTAGGAAGGCCCATCACTAAGAAAGTAACATGACCGTAGGGAAGTAATCCTTCCTTAAACGTATTTCAATTATAACACACTAAAACCTCTAAGTGTGGGGTAACCCCCGCAACTAACTTAGAATTTTAGAAGTCAATGTCCTTAATTTATAAAGTATTAAAATATTCGTTCTAGAGAACATTAGGGACAATGTTCTTCTAAGTGTGGTGTAATGGGTAAGGCTTTTAAAGGTCGAAAATCGCCAAGTTTTGAAAATTCTTTTGTCCAAAAGTAATTAAGCAATGGATATTGGGTAATTTTGAAAAATTCTTACTTTGTTTTTGCCCAAAAGATCTAATAAATTTGCTAGAAATTAGTTTTTGGAACCTTTATTAGAACGGAATGATTAAGCTGAAACTTATGATTTGTATCAAAAGATTTCTTTTAAGAAAATATGTAAAAGGCTACGCATGATCAAGCACGACCCCTGCTCTAAAAAGTGAGGAATATTGGACCCAAAGTATCTGTATGACCCATCAAATCTACAGTACTTTGTTATTTCAATTGATGAGCGTACCGGTGTACGGTTCGAGTTAGAACTTAGTTCAGACATACGTTTCAAGACCAATGGTTAGTGAGCGCCATACGTGGTGCAGGTGCGATACTCCTTCAGAAATCATTCTAAAAAGAGAAGACAAAAAGCCATTCGTTTCCGTTTTCACTCCACGCAATTTAAACCGACCAACTCACTGATAATGCTAAAAACGAACATATATTTCATAGCATTATTCCTCAAGAAAGACAAACTTTTAGTTGCAATTGTTCTATTTACAAGTAATATTCGTTTAAATAATAAAAGGTGAAGACAAAAGACAGATTCGACGAATTGAAGACGCAAACGACCAAAAAGCTCAAAAGTACAAAAGACAATCAAAGAGGTTCCAATTATTGATAAGAAACGTCTCGAAATTACAAGAGTACAAGATTCAAAACGCAAAGTACAAGATATTAAATTGTACGCAAGGACGTTCGAAAATCCGAAACCAGGACCAGAGTCAACTCTCAACGCTCGACGCAACGGACTAAAAATTACAAGGCAACTATGCACATAAATATAATATAATATTTAAATAATTCTTATAATTATTTATATATTATATAAATAAATAAAAACCGTCGGCAAGAGAGACTCCAAAATGGGTGAGCTGTAATTTCAAACTCCGAGACTCGCTGAGTTTGAAGGCCAAAAATGCCGCGAGTCGCGGAGCCCCAAGTTTTGAAAATCCCTATAAAAGCAACCGAATTCTGAGCATTTTTAATCATCTTTTTCTTCTTCTCTCATAATACTACGTAAATATTTATATTTATATTTTAATTTTAATTTTAATTTTAATTTTAATTTTAATCTTAATAATAAGGGTATGTTAGCGAATGTTGTAAGGGTGTAAGTCGAAATTCTGTCCGTGTAACTCTACGCTATTTTTAATCATTGTAAGTTATGTTCAACCTTTTTAATTTAATGTCTCGTAGCTAAGTTATTATTATGCTTATTTAATCCGAAGTAATCATGATGTTGGGCTAATTACTAAAATTGGGTAATTGGGCTTTGTACCATAATTGGGGTTTGGACAAAAGAACGACACTTGTGGAAATTAGACTATGAGCTATTAATGGGCTTTATATTTGTTTAACTAAATGATAGTTTGTTAATGTTAATATAAAGATTTACAATTGGGCGTCCCTATAAATTACCATATACACTCGATCGGACACGATGGGCGGGGTATTTATATGTACGAATTATCGTTCATTTAACCGGACATGGGAATGGATTAATAGCCACTAGAATAATTAAAACAGGGGTGAAATTATGTACAAGGACACTTGGTATAATTGATAACAAAATATTAAAACCTTGGGTTACACTCAGTCGACATCCTGGTGTAATTATTAAACAAAGTATTAAAATCTTGTTACAGTTTAAGTCCCCAATTAGTTGGAATATTTAACTTCGGGTATAAGGATAATTTGATGAGGACACTCGCACTTTATATTTATGACTGATGGACTGTTATGGACAAAAACCAGACGGACATATTAAATAATCCAGGACAAAGGACAATTAACCCATGGGCATAAAACTAAAATCAACACGTCAAACATCATGATTACGGAAGTTTAAATAAGCATAATTCTTTTATTTCATATTTAATCTCCTTTATTTTATATTTAATTGCACTTCTAATTATAGCACTTTTATTTATTGTTATTATATTTAATTGCACTTTTAATTATCGTACTTTTTAATTATCGCAAGTTTATTTTATCGCAATTTCATTATCGTTATTTACTTTACGCTTTAATTTAAGTCTTGTATTTATTTTTAATATTTTACATTTGGTTTTAACTGCGACTAAAGTTTTAAAATCGACAAACCGGTCATTAAACGGTAAAAACCCCCCTTTATAATAATAATATTACTTATATATATATTTGTATTTTTATAAAAGTAAACTAATATAGCGTTAAGCTTTGGTTAAAAAGATTCCCTGTGGAACGAACCGGACTTACTAAAAACTATACTACTCTACGATTAGGTACACTGCCTATAGTGTTGTAGCAAGGTTTAGGTATATCCATTTTGTAAATAAATAATTAAAACTTGTGTAAAAATGTATCGTATTTAATAGTATTTCCTGCTAAAATTTAATAGTATTTTATACCTCTTTGCTAAAACATCAAGTTTTTGGCGCCGCTGCCGGGGAATCTCTTAAAAGCCGGAAGCGCAACGCTACAATAAAAAAAAAAGGGATTTTTATTTTACTTTTATTAAAATTCGTTTTTATAAAAGTACGTTTTAAATATTCGAAAAAAAGAAAAACAAAAATTTATATATCTTTAAGATTTTGTTAAATATTTAAGTTTTATAAAGTTTCTTTATTTTTATATATAAGTTTTATTTAAGTATTTTGTTTTTATTTAAAACATAAAAAAATAAAAAAAACCGTAAAAATAAAATTTTTTTTTATATATATAAATCTATTTTTAAGATATTTTTAAAAATTATAAAGTAAGTTCTATTTTATTTAAGTTTTTAATTATATGTTTTTATTATACAATATAAACAGAAAATATAAAAACAGAAAAAAAAATAAAAAAAAATATAAAAACGCGTCAATTTTTAAACAAGCTGTCAATTGAATTTCTGAACCCCGCGACTCGCGGGGTTTTCTGCTTTAAATACCGCAACTCACGGAGTAACTCTGACACGCGACAGAAGCCCTAATCAGGCATTAATTACGGTGTAATAATTATTATTATTATTATTTAATTAAAAACCCTAAATAGGTTTTATTTATTTATTAATTAGTTTAGTTTATATATTTAATTTATTTTATTTAATTTTAATTAATTTAATTAGTTTATAAAAGTAATACTTTTATAAAATAAATAATATAAAAATAATATTTTTATAAAAAATTGTACTTTTTACAACTTTTTGTATATTTTTATATTTTATCCCTTTTTAATCGTTTTAGCGTAATATTTGTATTTTTAGCTCATATTTAGTTTTAAACTTAGTTTTTGCCATAGTTATTTTTACTTCTAGATTTTTAGGCTTTGCCGTAGAATTCCTTAAGTGCTTTTTCTTTAGACTAAGATTTAGGTACTTTAGAATTTTGCGACGCCTTTTTAAGTTTTAGTTTCTTTTTAAGTTATTTCCATTTGGGATACAGTTTTTCCTGTAAGCTTTAATATTTTAGACGACTTTTACCTATGTATCAATTATCATTCCAATTAGTAATCTCAATTTGCGATTATAATTTTAAGTTAGTTGTAGTAATAAGGTTAGGTTAGTCAAGTATTTTTAAGTTTTATAAGTTTCTTTTATTTTTCCGTCACCTTTTATTTTTCAACCATTTTTCTTTTTCGACCTTTTTCGACGAACTCTTTTTCTTTCTTATTTCTCGCTATTCTAGTTTTAGGGCATAGATTTTTAATCTACTTCTTATCTAAATTTCTTAAAATTACGAAAATTTATTTTAAGTGGTTAAATTGATAGACATCAAAATTTTCTGGTTCGTAGTAATAGTTGAATTTGTACGTGGACCGGGTTATTGGAGCCAAACAGTCCTCAATTATATTGAGACCAAACGAATCCTGCCCCTCTGCTGCATCTTTTGGCTATTCGAAACGTGGGCAAAATCAGAAAAGTCTATTGATTGGATAACTTATTATAATTTTTCTTTCTTTTTAAAAACTAATAGGATATTCAGTGAATGCACCGAGCAAGACGTTCACCACCTTTTGTACGTTCACCACCTGTAACTAGATCAAGACATTTAGCAAATATTACCGCCGTTCATTTTTCTTTAGAATCGTCATCCAGTCGACCAAGTACTTCAGTTCAAATTTCCGATAATCCATTTTTTGAACCCGACCTCACAATTGAGAATCCGGAGAATATTCAGGAATGATTCGTAGATCCTGAACCACTAAACTTTCCTCCGGAACCACCAATCATTCAAACAGAGATTGTTGAGGAACGAACCATTAAATCAGAATCCTCTAGTGATTCCGATTCAACAAATTCAATTATGGAGAATCTGGAACCTTTAAGTATGGAAGACCGAATGAGAGCTAAACGCACTGGCCAAGGTCACGCAATTACTCATCCAGACATTAATGCGCCAGATTATGAAATCAAAGGACAAATTCTACACATGGTGACTAATCAATGCCAATTTAGTGGTGCGCCGAAGGAAGATCCAAATGAACATCTACGTACCTTTAATAGGATCTGCACACTATTTAAAATCCGAGAAGTGGAGGATGAACAGATATATCTCATGTTATTTCCCTGGACTTTAAAGGGAGAAGCCAAAGATTGGTTGGAATCATTACCTGAAGGGGCGATTGATACATGGGATGTTTTAATTGAAAAATTTCTTAAACAATTCTTTCCTGCATCTAAAGCCGTAAGACTTCAAGCAGAAATTGTTACGTTTACACAGAAACCGAATGAAACTCTATATGAGGCGTGGACAAGATATGGAAAGTTATTAAGACGATGTCCGCAACATGGTTTAGACACCTGTCAAATAGTACAAATATTCTACCAAGGATGCGACATCACTACAAGGAAAGACATAGATATAGTAGCTGGTGGTTCTATTATGAAGAAAATCGAAACTGATGCTTACAAAATTATTGATAACACTGCTTCCCACTCACATGAGTGGCACCAAGAAAAAGATATCGTTAGATCATCTAAAGCAGCTAGAGCCGATTCTAGCCATGACTTAGATTCCATTTCCGCAAAGATAGATGCTGTCGAGAGACGAATGGAAAAGATGACTAAAGATATTCACTCAATTCGAATTAGTTGTGAGCAGTGTGGAGGACCACATTTGACAAAAGATTGTCTCAGTATTGAATTAACAATGGAACAAAGAGAGAATATTTCATACATAAACCAAAGGCCTGGAAATAATTATCAGAATAATTATCAACCGCCAAGACCGATTTACAATCAAAACCAGAGTTATAACCGAAATATTCCATACAACAACCAACAAGGTCCTAGCAATCAACAAGTATCCAATAATAATTACAATCAGCAAAGACCTAATTTTCAAAACAAACCACCACAACAAACCGATGATAAAAAGCCGAATTTAGAAGATATGATGACAAAGCTAGTTGAAACTCAAACGCAGTTTTTCACATCTCAAAAACAAACTAATGAACAAAATGCTCAAGCATTTAGAAATCAACAAGCTTCTATTCAAAATCTGGAACAAGAAGTAAGTAACCTAGCAAGGTTAATAGGTGAAAGAAAACCGGGAAGTCTACCTAGTGATACAAACGCTAACCCCCGGAATGAAACAGATAAAGCCATTACCACAAGAAGTGGTACAACACTTAAACCAGCTGAAATACCTGTAACTTCTGATGAAGCTATTCCTACTCCACAAGAACCACAACCTGATCAAGATAAGGAAAAAGAATCGGTAGTTGAAAAGGTTAATGAAGATAACACAGTTAAGGCTAAACCTTATGTTAAACCATACCAACCACCACTTCCTTACCCGAGTAAAATAAAGAAAGAGAAACTTGAAGCCGAGCAATCCAAATTCTTGGATATGTTTAAACAGATAAATGTAAATCTTCCTTTCATTGATGTAATTTCAGGAATGCCTAGATATGCTAAATTCTTGAAAGATCTAATCTCAAATAGAAAGAAAATGGAAGAACTCTCGGCTGTTACTATGAATGCTAATTGTTCAGCAGTGCTGTTGAATAAGATACCAGAAAAACTATCTGATCCAGGAAGTTTCACAATTCCATGTTTTCTGGGTAGTCTTAGTTCAATAGAAGCATTGGCAGACTTAGGTGCTAGTATAAATCTAATGCCGTATTCACTATACACTAAACTAGACCTTGGAGAATTGAAACCAACCAGAATAAGCATACAACTAGCCGATAGATCAATAAAATATCCTAGAGGGATAATGGAGAACATGCTAGTTAAAGTTGGTACTTTAGTATTTCCAGTAGATTTTGTTGTTTTGGACATGGAAGAAGATTCTCAAGTTTCTCTCATATTAGGAAGACCATTTTTAAACACGGCTAAAGCAATGATAGACGTGTTCCGTAAGAAATTGACCCTAAGTATAGAGGATGAGAGTGTTACCTTTTCAGTTGATAGAGCAATGCAACAACCACAATCTGCAGATGATACATGTTATTATATTCAAACTATAGATGCACATGCAGAATTATTAGAAGAATTTCCAGAATTACAAGGAACAGGAGAATGTTCTTTAGGAGAAGGTAATGAACCAATTGATGAAGCTGAAATGTTAGCTACACTTATAGCTAATGGATATGAACCAACAACAGAAGAAATTCAAATGCTAAAAGAAGAAGACAGATATCGATATAAATCATCGATAGAAGAACCTCCAAAATTAGAGTTAAAGCCACTTCCAAACCATTTGGAATACGCTTATTTACATGGTGAATCTGAATTACCTGTAATAATATCGTCTTCTCTTACTGAAAATGAGAAATCACAACTCATTTCTGTGTTGAAAGCTCATAAACCAGCCATTGCATGGAAGATTCATGATATTAAAGGAATAAGTCATTCGTATTGCACACATAAAATCCTTATGGAAGAAGGTCATAAAACGTATGTGCAACGCCAACGAAGACTAAATCCTAATATGCAAGATGTAGTTAAGAAAGAGATTATTAAACTGCTAGACGCAGGTTTAATTTATCCAATTTTTGATAGTCCGTGGGTAAGCCCAGTTCAATGTGTTCCTAAGAAGGGTGGCATGACTGTCATTACAAATGAGAAAAATGAGCTTATTCCTACTAGAACTGTAACAGGATGGCGTGTATGTATTGATTATAGAAAATTAAATGACGCCACCAGAAAAGATCACTTTCCCTTACCTTTCATAGATCAAATGTTGGAAAGATTAGCCGGAAATAGTTACTATTGTTTTCTAGATGGATTTTCGGATATTTTCAAATTCCAATAGCACCCGAAGATCAAGAGAAAACCACATTCACGTGCCCTTATGGTACTTTTGCTTACAAACGCATGCCATTTGGACTTTGCAACGCCCCTGCAACCTTTCAAAGGTGTATGATGGAGATTTTTCACGACATGATAGAAGAATGCATGGAAGTATTCATGGATGACTTTTCAGTCTTCGGTGATACATTTGAATCATGTCTAGCTAATCTTGAACGAATGCTAATTAGATGCGAACAATCAAATCTAGTACTTAATTGGGAGAAATGCCATTTCATGGTTAAAGAAGGCATCATTCTTGGACATAAAATTTCAAAAGAAGGAATTGAAGTGGATAGAGCTAAAGTAGATGTAATTGCTAAACTTCCACATCCCACCAATGTTAGAGGAGTTAGGAGTTTTCTAGGGCATGCCGGTTTTTACCGACGTTTCATAAAAGATTTTTCTAAAATTGCCACTCCTATGAATAAACTCCTAGAAAAGGATGCTCCATTCATCTTTTCAGATGAGTGTATCAAGTCTTTTAATATTCTTAAAGAGAAACTCACTAATGCGCCGATCATGATAACACCAAATTGGAATCTACCATTTGAACTAATGTGCGATGCAAGTGATTTTGCAATGGGAGCCGTTTTAGGACAAAGGATTGAAAAATGATTTCAACCTATATATTATGCTAGTAAGACGTTACAAGGAGCACAAACGAACTATACAACTACTGAAAAAGAACTCCTTGCTATTGTCTTTGCTTTTGACAAATTTCGATCATATCTCGTTCTAGCAAAAACGGTGGTCTATACCGACCATTCTGCTCTTAGATACCTATTTTCAAAACAAGATGCTAAACCAAGATTAATCCGTTGGATCTTACTCTTACAAGAGTTTGATATTAAAATCCGAGATAAAAGAGGAGCAGAAAATCTCGCCGCTGATCATCTTTCTCGTCTTGAAAATCCCGAATTAGAAGTTCTAAATGAATCGGCCATACAAGACAACTTTCCTGATGAATATCTATTGAAGATAGATTATAAAGAAATTCCATGGTTTGCAGACTATGCAAACTATTTAGTATATGGATTCCTTGAAAAAGGATTATCGTACCAAAGACGAAAGAAATTCTTCAGTGATATAAAACACTATTTTTGGGAAGATCCACATCTGTTTAAAAGTTGTCCAGATGGAATAATACGCCGATGTGTATTTGGAGATGAAACTAGTAAAATTTTAAACCATTGTCACACAGGACCAACAGGAGGGCATTATGGACCTCAACTAACAGCAAGAAAAGTTTATGATGCTGGATTCTATTGGCCTACAATTTACAAAGACGCACACCTTCTTTGCAAATCCTGTGATGCTTGTCAAAGGGCCGGAAAAATAAGTCAACGTGATGAAATGCCACAAAATGTCATCCAAGTATGTGAAGTATTTGACATTTGGGGTATTGACTTTATGGGTCCATTTCCGAAATCTCATAATAATCTATATATACTCGTAGCCATTGATTATGTATCTAAATGGGCGGAAGCACAAGCTCTCCCAACTAACGATGCACGAGTTGTAGTCAAATTTTTAAAACGTCTTTTTGCAAGGTTTGGAACACCGAAAGCTTTAATAAGTGATCGGGGTACTCATTTCTGTAATAATCAACTTGAGAAAGTTCTTAAAAGATATGGAGTAACTCATAAAATCTTCACCGCATATCATCCACAAACAAGTGGACAAGTTGAAAATACCAACCGATCTTTAAAACGTATTCTAGAGAAAACCGTAGGATCAAATCCGAAGGAATGGTCCATTAAATTGGAGGATGCACTCTGGGCTTTTAGAACAGCCTACAAAACTCCAATTGGAACCACACCTTTTAGACTTGTTTATGGAAAATCATGTCATCTTCCAGTAGAAATTGAACACAAAGCATTTTGGGCTTTGAAGACATGTAATCTTGATTTACATGAAGCCGGACGTCTACGATTAAGTCAACTAAACGAATTAGAAGAATTAAGACATGAAGCATACGAAAATTCGTTAATCTATAAAGAAAGAACGAAGAAATGGCATGATAAAAGAATCAGAAGTTTAAAAGAATTTAAAGAAGGAGACAAAGTTCTTCTTTTCAATTCACGATTCAAGCTATTTCCTGGAAAATTGAAATCAAGATGGTCTGGACCATTCATAGTCAACAGAGTTTTCCCATACGGAACGATAGAATTAATAAATTCAAATGGGATTGAATTTAAAGTTAATGGTCACAGAGTTAAACACTACATACATAGTCCGATGGAAGTCGACAACAAAGTTAATCACAATTTCGACACCACAGCTAACTAAGTATAGGGGATTTATGTATTTCTGTTAGAGTTAGATTGTCTGTTTTCGTGTAGTTCTCGAAAATGGAACCCGAATGGTCTTTCCCTAGCAGACCCTAAAGAACTAGTCTTCTCCCCCCATTCTGAATTTTTATTTTTTTTAGGAAATGAAGACTGCCTGTGAACTAAACCATGGTCTAATGCTACACGCTTTGATCACTAAACGTAATTATGACACACTACCAAGTGAAATAGTATCAGTAATCAGAGAAAGAATGGACGGAGTTAGAAAAGAATCCAGATGCGAAGATAATAAGTTACAATTTGGTAAAGGAAAATCAAAATCCGCAGCGAAAAAGAGCACGACACCTAGAAAGATGTCACAAATGCGGAAAATGGTCACATGGAGGTAAATGTTCAAATAATCAAACCTATTCAAACACCGAATTTGTTACTTTATGCAGAGAAGGACAGTTCATATGTTTAGAAGAAAAGACACTGAATGCTCGAGGTTACGCCTATGTAGCCATGGAAAACCAATTAAACCGACTATCTTATGAATGGGATAGATCATATAACTAAGAAATCTATTTCACAGGTAAGTCTGTACAGTTTTTATTTTATTTTTTTTATTTTTAACCTTTTGATAATAAACGCTAATTTGTTCGCTAAAAAGTATTAAATTGGTATTGAATAAAATTAGGTTTGGCCACCGAAATTATTGATATCATACAAAAATTTATTACATCACTGCGAAATTTAACGTTTATTCTTAAGGTATAAATATCTTTAAACAATCAACCCAAAATATTTCAAAAATTCGTCATGAGTTAAATTAGGTCTTGGAACCGAAATTACTTTACCGAAAAGAGGGGCACATATTTATGATAATATTTGATTGATTAAAGTGGGATAAAAAGCCAAAAAGATTTTTAATTTTATTTTTACCATGTTTTTAAAATTAATATTTAAATCTTAAATTAATATTGTAAACTTTGTAAAAACAATATTTTTAAAATTGTAAATATTTGAATTTTTAAATTAAGTTTGGTGTGAATTTATAATATGAATTTTTAAATTAAGTTTGGTGTGAATTTTTAAAATATGAATTTTTAATTTTATGCATTTTAAATTGTAAGTTTGGTGTGAATTTTTAATATTAATTTTGAATTTTATATTTAAATTGTGTGAATTTAAAAACAAAAATTTACTTTATCTCATTAAGTTAAAAATATGATTTTTAAAATTCGTCGTAAGTTGAAGACTAGGTCTTTGAACCGAAATTACTTTACCCAAGGGAGGGACGAGAATTTTTATTATCATTATTTTTAATCTTATTGAATTAAAGTATGCCAAAAACATTTAAAAACTCAAAAATCTTAGCTTTTAAAACAATCGCTACAAAAAGACAAATTTTAAAATTTTGTCGAAGGACGGACTAGGACATCGATCCGAAACGACCTCGTCCTAAATAACAAGGGAAACAAAATTTTAAATTAATTAATTAATTGTTTTAATTAGTATAAGATGTTATAAAAAAAAAAAAAAAAAAAGCAAACTCCGCGACTCGCGGAGTTTGAAGCTTTAAACACCGCGAGTCGCGGGAGGATCGGATTACAGAAAAAAATAAGAGCTGAAACAGCTCAGTCCACACAACCCACAACACAAAACACTGCGAACAAAAACCCGAAAAACCCGAAAAATACACCCCAAAATCACAATTTTTAACCGTTAATCATCAAATCTTTTACTAAAATCATGTTGAGAAGGATGCTATTTAGGAATTACTCAAAAAAAACGGTAAATTTCTACACCTAAGCACCATTTAATCCGAAATTAGTGTTCTTGAGCAATTTTTTCCCCAATTTGATTTTGATGCTTTTTAGTGTAATTAGACTTAAATTGTTTATGTATTATGCTTGTATAACCTAGATTGATGCTATTTAACATGATTAGAAGCCTTAAACTTCAAATTTTGAGTAATCTAGGGTTTGTGTTCTTGAGCAATTTGGGGCTTTTTGATATAAACAGGTTATGGCCGATTTTTGTCATGAATTGTTGCTAAATTAAGTAGTGTAACATGTCTAGGTAGTTAAATGATCCAAACTTTGAGCCTAAACATGATTTTGAGAATTAAAGTGGACTTTTTCAAGTCTAAAATTCATGAACTTGATTTTTAAGAGATAATGCCATTTGAAACTTGTTTAATTGCTAGTAATGATTATTTTGACATGTTATTTGAGTTGAATGCTTATGAACTCGGCGAACATTTTCGTATATGCTTATTTGAAAAAGTGTAGATTTGATAAAAATGTGAAAATGAGCTTAAGTTTGATATAAATTGATCATGTCATTGTAATTATTTTGATTGATGATTTTGCTGACACTAATGCATATTTGGATGCACAAAAATTGTGTTTGATGTGTTTTGCAGACTGAAAGGGGTGAATCTTCATCCCAAGCTCGCAATGCTCCTGCTGAGAATGCAGAACAACAGGAGGTGGATAACTACTACAAGCAGGATATACCTCATCCAGTCATGACCTTTTCTGATATGCACTTGGAAGAGTTGCACCCGAACCTGAGATTTGACAGACTTTGGATACATTATCCAAAATACCAAAGGGGTTTGCATACTCTTCATTCTAAGGTTGTTGAGGTACCGAGGGTCATAGAATGGGGACCCTTAGAAGCTGTAGAATTGGCCGGGCCAATTAGGGAATTACTTATACAGAGGTATGGTAATTCCACTTTTAATGACTGGGTACGTTTATTCACCATGCGTAGACCTGTATATAAAGTATGGTGTGAAGAATTGTTATGTAGTATAGAATTAAATGATCGGGTATCTAGTTTAACCGACCGATCATTTATTAGATTTTTGTTAGGAGGTTCGATGCACCACATGTATTTACTAGACATGGCTCAGGCTTTACGTATATATACGCTTGAGGAGTTAGCATCTGCTGATTGTAGAGGGTTTATACTAAACGGTAGAAAGATAGATGAAAATTTTGATACACACGGTGTATGGAGTCAAATGACAAGCCATCACCGATTCAAAGGGGAAAATTACTCTTATTTGGATATAGATAGAGCCGAATTAAGAGTGATTCATAGTTTTTTAGCTAATTCGATTACACAAAGAGGTAAGAACAAGGAAAAGGTAAATGAACAGGATTTGTTTTACCATATGTGTATTCGAGACCCACAAAGCGCTGTAAGTATACCGTATTGTGTGAGTTATTATTTATCAGCTATGGTTAGGGGGATGCGACCGCATAGCATAATAGGAGGTGGTATTTTTATTACTTTGATTGGTGAATATCTCGGTGTGGATATAAGTCGGGGGGGATTATTAGTAGAAGAACCAGAACCCCGCGATACTATAGGTTTAAATGTATACCATGGTGCGAAAGTTTTGAAGAGGCGAAATAACGCCGCAGTACAATACCATGGTAGACATCCACAGGTTGAGAGAAACCAACAGCAAGGTAATGTAGGAGGGGGAAATGAAATGCAAGAAATGCAAAGGTTTATAGCTTCACAGGAGTACGAAAATGCTAGACAGAGAGCATTTGAAGATTGGCAAGTTCATCAGAACCAAATCATAGCTCATTGCCAACATATAGGTAGAAACTATATTCCTACACCAAAACCCATCTTCCCTCCCTGGTCTATAGAGATGCAACCACCATATCCTACGTATAACCCTGCCGAAGCATTCTATAGCACCTATGGTTATGCCTGGAACCCCTATTGGTACCAGTATCATCCCTAGTCTACTTAGTTTTATTTATTTTGTAATTTGTAATATTGATACATTTAATACTTATGTTAATATTGTAATAGTTTTTATAATTTTCTAACTTTTATTCCTAGATTTTAATAATTTTTGAATGTGGGGTAATATACCAAACTTCAAAAATATGTATATATGTTTGCAGTTTATCTTATGTACACAACAGGGTAAAACAACGCATTTTCAAAGACTGGCATTAAGTTCAGCAAAAGCAACTAATTTTGACGACAAGATGCAAAATATATGTGAAATAACAACAAGACGGAATGAACAAATGATGTGCACCATTTATCATTCAGCAAACAAACGCCAATATATTTGGAAACTTTGGTAAAAATTTAATCATTTTCACACAAATCACCCTCAATAATTTAAATTGTTACTGATTTCTTGCAAATGAGGGCATTGCAAGATCTTAAGTGTGGGAAGGGGTTAAATTCTTTCGGATTTTAACATTTTTACTTTAAACACTGGGTTACCATTAAAAATACTAGTAAAGCAGTAGTTGTATTAGAATCTAGTGCTCTCTGATAATAAAGAACAGCCCTAGTCTTATATACTGACTACCCAATTCTAGTAAAATTTTACAAAATTTTCAATTAAATGAACTCAAAATCATGTTTATACATATTTATGAACGATAAAACTAGGTTATAACACCGAAATTATTGTTACCTCGAAAAGGACATAAATTGAGAAACAAACCAAAATGTTAAAATTCATTTAAAATGGAATAGAGGACGATAAAAAAGGAAAATAAAAGCCAAGTGTGGGAAAAATTACCAAGTTATCTTAAACATATGCCACATATTTTTGTACAAATAACTGAAAATACTTTTGCTTTGGACTAAACTAAAAAGTTTTACCTGATTTACTGTAAGAAAGATGGATCTACACGATGAATCAATTCCATCATTAAAAGGAAGTAAAGTCTTCCGAAAAAGACACGCGCTTCTTGATTTAGGTCAAGAAGTTGTCGTCCAGACCAGCTGTAGGTTGACGAAAAATCTAGAAAAGTCATCACTAAAATCAGCAGGAAATCCACGGACCTCAGCATTAAACAGGGTCGCCAAGTGGTCAGATTTATCCTAACCATGAGAAGGATTTATCTCGTAAAATGGGGGGGCACCATGCAAATTAGCTGGATAAGACTAATGAATCAGATCCCCAGAAAGGATAATCTCCTTAAAGATTAAAAATCAGCTTTTAAGCCTGATATTACTCAATCCTAGAGATTGACCTTAAAGATTGAGAATGCAAACTCATGGAATTCAATGATATCTAAACTCGAGCTTGAACGAGAAAATATTTTGATCAAAATTACAAACCGATTTGTTTTCTGAAAACCCTATTTTCAATGCGTTCATTACCATTGAACGTAAAATCCTAGGAATTCACCTGGAATTCATTAGGTCACCTGAACCAAATCAGGTGTCAACCGTAAGAACGGTGGTTGCATAGCATGGTCAAAGATAGGACCTTGTGCCAAACCAAAAAATTATAAGGGTGAGCTTTACTATTGCTCCTACCAAGGATAGTAATTGCGTCCTACACGTTATAGACCATAATTAAAAGCATGTCAGGGGACATTGCCTTAACAGTTGCTTGTTCAACGCTTTCCTTTACAACCGGACGGTAGTTTACCGAAAGGTAATATACGGGACAAGTAAACTGGACGTGTTGCTTTCCAAATACAAGGTTAGCAAGTGGGTGACATAAAACCGCAAGTTTTGAGCTAAAATTTTCAAATCTGAAACCCACCAAACCCGCAAAAATATTTTGCAAACACCGGTAAAGGGGTATTCCGGAAAACTTATCTAGGGTAAAAACTAGATTTAATTTTCAAAAGATCAAATGTTTTCATAAAGATCCAATTTTCTTAATGGATCTAAATTTTTATAGTCATGTGGGACTGTAAACCATATCGTTACTACCATTGTTTATACCGCCGTATAGAAATCACTGATGTACAAAGTGTGAAGAATAAAGAAGTGATTCTAGTATTTCAAGATGATATTGCTTGAGGACAAGCAACGCTCAAGTGTGGGAATATTTGATAATGCTAAAAACGAACATATATTTCATAGCATTATTCCTCAAGAAAGACAAGCTTTTAGTTGCAATTGTTCTATTTACAAGTAATATTCGTTTAAATAATAAAAGGTGAAGACAAAAGACAGATTCGACGAATTGAAGACGCAAACGACCAAAAAGCTCAAAAGTACAAAAGACAATCAAAGAGGTTCCAATTATTGATAAAATTGTACGCAAAGTACAAGATATTAAATTGTACGCAAGGACGTTCGAAAATCCGAAACCAGGACCAGGGTCAACTCTCAACGCTCGACGCAACGGACTAAAAATTACAAGGCAACTATGCACATAAATATAATATAATATTTAAATAATTCTTATAATTATTTATATATTATATAAATAAATAAAAACCGTCGGCAAGAGAGACTCCAAAATGGGTGAGCTGTAATTTCAAACTCCGCGACTCGCGGAGTTTGAAGGCCAAAAATGCCGCGAGTCGCGGAGCCCCAAGTTTTGAAAATCCCTATAAAAGCAACCGAATTCTGAGCATTTTTAATCATCTTTTTCTTCTTCTCTCATAATACTACGTAAATATTTATATTTATATTTTAATTTTAATTTTAATTTTAATTTTAATCTTAATAATAAGGGTATGTTAGCGAATGTTGTAAGGGTGTAAGTCAAAATTCTGTCCGTGTAACGCTACGCTATTTTTAATCATTGTAAGTTATGTTCAACCTTTTTAATTTAATGTCTCGTAGCTAAGTTATTATTATGCTTATTTAATCCGAAGTAATCATGATGTTGGGCTAATTACTAAAATTGGGTAATTGGGCTTTGTACCATAATTGGGGTTTGGACAAAAGAACGACACTTGTGGAAATTAGACTATGGGCTATTAATGGGCTTTATATTTGTTTAACTAAATGATAGTTTGTTAATGTTAATATAAAGATTTACAATTGGGCGTCCCTATAAATTACCATATACACTCGATCGGACACGATGGGCGGGGTATTTATATGTACGAATAATCGTTCATTTAACCGGACACGAGAATGGATTAATAGCCACTAGAATAATTAAAACAGGGGTGAAATTATGTACAAGGACACTTGGTATAATTGATAACAAAATATTAAAACCTTGGGTTACACTCAGTCGACATCCTGGTGTAATTATTAAACAAAGTATTAAAATCTTGTTACAGTTTAAGTCCCCAATTAGTTGGAATATTTAACTTCGGGTATAAGGATAATTTGACGAGGACACTCGCACTTTATATTTATGACTGATGGACTGTTATGGACAAAAACCAGACGGACATATTAAATAATCCAGGACAAAGGACAATTAACCCATGGGCATAAAACTAAAATCAACACGTCAAACATCATGATTACGGAAGTTTAAATAAGCATAATTCTTTTATTTCATATTTAATCTCCTTTATTTTATATTTAATTGCACTTCTAATTATAGCACTTTTATTTATTGTTATTATATTTAATTGCACTTTTAATTATCGTACTTTTTAATTATCGCAAGTTTATTTTATCGCACTTTTATTATTCGCAATTTCATTATCGTTATTTACTTTACGCTTTAATTTAAGTCTTGTATTTATTTTTAATATTTTACATTTGGTTTTAACTGCGACTAAAGTTTTAAAATCGACAAACCGGTCATTAAACGGTAAAAACCCCCCTTTATAATAATAATATTACTTATATATATATTTGTATTTTTATAAAAGTAAACTAATATAGCGTTAAGCTTTGGTTAAAAAGATTCCCTGTGGAACGAACCGGACTTACTAAAAACTATACTACTCTACGATTAGGTACACTGCCTATAGTGTTGTAGCAAGGTTTAGGTATATCCATTTTGTAAATAAATAATTAAAACTTGTGTAAAAATGTATCGTATTTAATAGTATTTCCTGCTAAAATTTAATAGTATTTTATACCTCTCTGCTAAAACATCACTCACACAAAGAGTTGATGAATCAGAAATATTCACCCCAAATTCACCCCCAAAATACACCATTTACCATTCACTTCCCTTTCCATTCATCGAAAGATTCAGAGATTAATGAAGAGATAGATCGATCAAATTCCCTTCAAAAGCACTAGTTGAAAGATTCCGAACCCCTGATTGTTTTTGATAGGTCAAAGACCTATTTTCAGTGGATTATCACTTCCTCTCTGGGCACCAGGAACGAAAGACAAAAGTTATGAAGAAAGGGTATGCCGAAAAAAAAAATTATGAAAGACCAAAGTCTCTAAATAAGGCAAAAAGAAAACCTAAGGAGATGCCCTGAAGAAGAAAGCTGGAAGAGCAAAAGAAAATTCTAGACAAAGCCTTAGCGAAATCTGCCTCTTCCAATGAAAACCTTTACGTGAATTCTCAGCCATTATCTATCCAAAATGGATACTCTGAAGAATCAAAGTCTATCAATTCTCTCGAATCAAGAGATCTGGATCTCTTTCACCAAATTCATCAATTTCTAACCAAACCCTATAGCCTGTCTTCCTCTTCAACGAATGCCTAGGAAGTAGATAAGTGCCGTCCTTACTTAACCGGTGGAAATATCGATGCTTAACCAAGCCTATGATGAGAACTGTTACACGACTGGCTTTTAAGCGACAATACAATTAGAATAGGACACCCTAAACACTTGAGTGATATGAGTGATCCGCTAGTGAGGAGCCTGATCATGTATACTCTACATCCGAGAGTTGGAAAGTACGCCTTTTTCACTATGAACGCGATTGAAATCTGGCAACCGAATCATTGAAGCTCAAAACTTTTTCTAATACTTTCGAAAGATGTGCCAACTTCTGAAGAAGGCATAATAAAAAGATCTACGGGTAGGGCAGGGGAGAATCTATTAGAAAGATCCTTATATTCCCGATTTCTTACTTGAGGACAAGTAAAGCTAAGTGTGGGGTATTTGATATCGGGAAAAAATTCACGTTTTTACCCCCTAAATTGAGCCCCAAAACAATAAAGATTAAAACTTTGTCGGCAAAATTATCGTTTTTTGGTTGATTTTGTAGATCAAGTAATTACAAAGGCGATGCAAAAAGAATCAAGTAAAACGGAGCTAAAACGAAGATTCTAGAGCGAAAACGGTGAAAGACAAGAAATCAAGTTACGATCCAGTGAATCAGACTGACCAGGCACCAAAAACGGCCTGCCAAATGGCCTACCATACGGCCTGCTAGTATGTAAAAGGCCTGCCAAATACGGCTCACCAAACGGCCTACCATACGGCTTGCCATAAAAACGAACTGCCAAATACTGGCCACCAAACGGGCTGCCATACGGCTTGCCAGCCGTATTCTGGCAAAAACCAAGTCTATTTGAAGGGCCTTCTCCATCCATTCCAAGACACACTCAACTTGCAATTCAATTTATATTTTCAATCTTTTAGTTAGTTTTAGTAGTAGTTAGCTTAGCTTTTATTTTTCAGAGGATATCCCGGCGAGTCCCTGCGATCTCGGGCAGATTTTTTTGGCCTTTTCAGGTTTTTATCTAAAATGCTTGTCTTTTGTATTAAACATGTATGCTTAATTTTTATGTTTAATAATGCGTTCCGATATTACCATGATAGCTTAATTTATCTGTATGTTGCCATGATAGAAGTTTGGGTTAGCGTAATTATGTTAATTTAGTACGATTGCTGTTATAATACAGAACTAGGAAGTCTGATAGATTTGTATGCTAGCATCTTAAGGATTGACCAACCTAGGTTGTGATCAAGACTTGTCCACCTATATGAAATTAGCTACTTCATAGGATTAAGACCCCTGGTTATACTGTATCTGAAGATTCTATGAACTCGGTATGGCCGGAGTTTCCGAGAGGCATCTAATGCACTTTTAGGACACAGAACCTAGGAATTGAGACATGAATGACCTAGTATGCCTATTGACTATTCCGAAGAGACCTCTTAGAAGCTGTTAAGATCTAGTTAGTGCCTTTACTGTATGACCCAAGCCTATTGCATGTTCTTGTCTGATTGTTGCCCTAGGTCTTAGTCATATCAACTGTTTAGGTATTCATTAGGTTTCTATCTGCTTTACTATCAGTATGTTAACTGTAATGCTGTATAATGCTTGATTTGTTATGATCTCATTAGTATGATGGAATGGTTGTTAGTTTTCATCTAAGGTTTTGCCAACTTAAACCGATGGATTCCTTCCGTTTGTGATCAGTGTTCAATCAACACGGCACGTTGTTATTCAGTTACCTAAACTGATAACGAGGTCTAGGATTAGAGCTTAACTCTACTGAGGATAACCTCCGAGGTATTGTTACACTTCAGTTGCACGACCAAGTGACATACTTCTCACTGCTCAAAGAGAACTTCGAGAGTTCAGAGTTAAGTAGGTCTGTGTAATTGGCTCATCCAACCAGATCTACATCATTCCAAGCATAGTCTTAACATAAGCATAATTACCTTTCCCTAACCCAACTCTGATATCTTGGTCAACATTTCCCTGATCTGCATACTCCGGATATCCTTCCACTTTATTTACTTTTCTGCATTTAGAACCTTTAGCTAAAATCAACTACTATCTTTTATCCAGGTAATTTAACTAAAAGACAGTTATCCACTTGATCTTCAATTCGTTAATCAGCATAAAAAATGACACTAGGTTAACTTACACCTTCTACACTTTAGAAAGTAAAAGTAAATTTAGGCCCCACAAAATATAAATTAAACGAAAATCTCTGCATGCTATACCGAATCTGACGCCCTGCGACCTAACGACACCGCACGAATAAAACCGTCCGTTTTGGCTATATCAAGACCTTTGAGGATTAAACCTGCTCTAGCGCCCTCAGAGCTTGCTGCACCATCAGTATAGAGTTCCCATAGCTCGGGAGAAGGCATGGGGAGTTGTTCAGGATCGCAGATTACTGGCATAGCAGCGACTGTTTCAGCCAGATAGTCTGCCATCACCTGTCCCTTAATAGCGCTTCTAGCGCAGTATGCGATTTCATGCTCGCCTAGCTCTATCGCCCATTTGGTTAGTTTTCACGATATCTCTGGCTTGTATAGTAGTTTTCGAATAGGTTGGTCAATGAGTACCGTAATTGGATGTGTTTGAAAGTACCTGCGTTGACGGCGGGAAGTGACAACGAGCGCGTATACGAGCTTTTCTATGGGGAGATAGTTTAACTCACTTCCTGACAATGCTTTACTGATGAAGTATATTGGCATTTAAGCGTCTCCTCGTTCAGCTACAAGGACATAACTAACAGCTTCTTTAGACACCGCAAGGTAGAGTATCAGGGTTTCACCCGCTATTGGCGCTGTTAACGTCGGGAGATTTTTGAGGAGCGCCTTCATCTCTTGGAATGATTTTTTTGCCTCCTCAGTCCATTTGAAATCTGATTTTTCAGCGCAGTCTTTCAAGGTGTGAAAGAACGGAAGCGATCTTTCGGCGGCCTTAGACAGGAATTGCGATAATGCGGCCAATTTCCCATTGAGACTTTGGACTTGATTTTTTGTTTTAGGAGAGGGCATTTTCTCAACTGCTTCTATTTTCTTTGGGTTCGCTTTGATTCCACGTAGAGTCACGATGTGCCCTAAGAAGTTTCCCTCTTCATCTCAAAAGCTACACTTAGCGGGCTTGAGCTTCATATTGATGCTCCTGAGTGTGTTAAACGTTTCAAGAATATCTGCTAGCAATTGCTCCTCGGTGTTGCTTTTAATGACGAGGTCATCGACATACGCCTCAAGATTGTGCCAAATTTGGTTAGCAAACGCTGTATCTATGGTGCGCTGATATGTAGCACCCGCGTTTTTCAGTCCAAAGGGCATTTTGGTGTAACAGTATATCCCCTGGTCTGTATGGAACACGGTATTTTCTTCCTCTTCTTCAGCCATTTGTATTTGGTGATACCCTTTGTAATCATCCAGGAAACATTTAAATCTAAAACCTGCGAGTGACTCGACTTTCCAGTCTATCTCTGGCAATGGATAATTGTCCTTGGGGTCGGCTTTGTTGATATCTTTAAAATCGATGCAAAGCCGCCACGTTCCATCGGACTTGGCTACCAACACGGGGTTAGCCACCCATGTCTGGTAGTTCACTTTGTGCAGTATATTAGCCTTTACCAGCTTGTCAACTTCCCTGCGCAACCATTCACTTCTTTCGGGTGCCATCGGCCGCTTTTTCTGTTTGATAGGGGTCAAATTTGTACTTAGTCTCACGTGTGAGACTCCCCCTATCTTTACCTTTTGTTCCAGATATTCGGGATTAACTACAACCCACCATTCATTCGCGCCTTTTTCTTCAGGAGTAGTGATTTATTTATCGGTAACAGACGTGCATAAAACATCCAGCGGCGTCGATTCGAGGGTGGCGACTCCTTGCTCTGTAGGGAATCGGACCATCTCGTGGATTGTGGATGGTATAGCGCCGAATTTTTGAATGGAGGTTCTCCCCAGTATAGTATTGTATATAGAATACGAGAGCGCTACAAAAAATTCTATGCTCTCAGTGCTTTTTTTTAATTTATCCTTGCTGTCTCTCAGCTCCAGCCTTAAGTCTAGAATTCCAATGGGCCACGCTGATTCTCCTAAAAACCCAGATAAGGCTGTGGTTGGAGGCTTGATGGTCCGCCATGTCGGTGTGGGCAACTGTCGGAAGCAATGTTCATACATGATGTCAACACTACTGCCATTGTCCATATGAAGGTGCTTCACACCATGACCTAACTCGGGTAAGTATCCTTGCACTACAAGGGGCACGCAGGAAGTGTCGAACGTTAGGATGGCGGGGAATGATATCTATGTCGCCTCCGAGCTTCCGCCTGTGACAAACCGAAAATTTCCGACCAAATTTAAACTTGATCTTTATATGTTTCCACCACGATAAGCAAAGTCTGTAATGTTGGATCTCAAAAATTTTTGAACTACTTTTATATATTTAATTACCCTTCGACTGTTCTCGACGATTCACGAACAATTATGTGTAAATAGATATGTATATATGTGTGTGTGTGTGTGTGTATATATATATATATATATATATATATATATATATATATATATATATATATATATATATATATATATATATATAGGTGTGTATATTAAATTTAGAAATAGTAATAAAACATTAAACGGTTTGGTTGATATGAAAATAAGTTATGAAATCTATTATATGACTCAAAAACGTTAACAAAGTATTAAACGTATAACGTTATACTTATTCGTTTTAGGTAAACATCTACGTAATAAAACGTGTTATGTGAAACATGTATATATATAGACAAAGTATATTGAACATATAAATGAGCGGTTTCGAATACAATTAATAGATATAGTAACACTGGATTGTTATTAAACAAGTTAATACAAACCTATAAGGATTTAAAATAAACATAAGTTCTAGTAATAGATTATGTGATCTGAATATAATTAGTTTTAGAAGAATAAACTTTATAATAGTTATTTGATTTAATTTCAAACGTATGAAAACGTTTTCAGTCTAAAAGAATTCTATTACTAAAACATTTCATAATGTAATTTGAATATGTATATAAAACCTAATTAAAGTTTTATGCTAAATCACAAGTACATATAATTATTGTTTCAAAGTTATAAAACGTACTATGATATATTTTGAAAGATTAGCACAGTTTACAACATGTCAAGAAGTAGATTATTAAGGTTATTATTATTATCTTTTATTATTATAAATTTTAGAAATTATATAAAATGATTTGCGTGTCACGTCTTCTTTAAAAAGAATATAATTTTATAAATATCTAGAACCACTTTTGACAAATTGTTACCGAGCCATTTTAATAAGAATAAATGTTTTAACGTTATCTTAAAATTTAGAATCTTTCTAGAAACCTTTTGACAAGTCATAAATAATAACGGTCCGTGATTTAATTATATATATATATATATATATATATATATATATATATATATATATATATATATATATATATATATATATATATATATATATAGATATATATATATATAGATATATATATATATATATATATATATATATATATATATATATATATATATATATATATAACTTGCAATGTGTAATTAAAAACGTGTTTATATATATTATGTAATAAACAATATTAGTATTCGGTTAGTGACTCGATTGATAATTAAATAAGTTAATTAGAATATTTGAGAAGTTAGAGTAAACGCTTGTACATAAATGATTCATATCAAATTATGTTATATTATGAAAACGATTTTAAATTATAAACTCTGAAATATAATTAGTTTTGAAAAACTAAATATTATATTATTAAATAAATATTTCAAATTTATATTTCGAAATGAAAATTTATATATATTTTACATGGTAATAAAATACAATAATAACTTAAGTTATAAAACGCTTTGATTTAAAATAATACTATTATGTATATGTATATGTATATATAACGAGACGATGAGTAATGAAGCAAATGACCAAAACACTCGAACGTTCAAGTTACACTTGGAGTGATTTAGTTATTGATGATTTGAGTCTAAATATTGTTAAAGGTACACGTCGTGAAACGTATAATACAAGTTTTCTAAGCGTACGAAATAGCGTTCGAGAAACCGAAACCGGGACAATAGTCGAGCGTAAACATACAAGTTATCGGAACTGAAATTACAAGTCATCTATACTCGTAAATATAATATATATATATATATATATATATATATATATATATATATATATATATATATATATGTTTATATATATTAATAAAAAGTGTTGGCAACCTGAATTAATGGATCCTGAGCTGGCAGAGGGTGCCATGCGATCGCATGGCCATTGCACTTCAGACCCATGTGATCGCATGGGGTGCAGATTCAGAAAACTTCTATAAATACCATTCGAGTTCGGTTTGTAACACACACACATACATCCATCGATATATTACTCCCTCTATTACTTATATTATTATTATTTATATTATTATTAAGATTAATATTATTATTAATCTTATTATTATTATTATTATTATTAGTATTGGTATTATTATTATTATTATTATTACATAAAATAAAATACTACGACGAAGTCATGAGCGAGTCATTTCAAAATGGGTTTTTCGAGCGGGATAGAGCTAAGGAAATTATGGGTTATAGCTATGGAGGTTATGGGTATTATTCGGGGATATGCTCGTGAGGTTAATCTAGCATTTGTCATGTCCGTCGCGTCTACGTACTTTCCTACAATATTGAATCACAATATTGATACGTGAGCATTCGTATCTTATCTTTTATATATTAATAGTGTGTCCCAGACTAGTGCTCGAGTATATATGATTATGCATGCTTGTATGCTTATTTTTGTCGTTAGATAGTTTATGATGAATCACGAATTTGATACATATGCTACTGATATAAAGTATATGATATGCATGTCGTTGGAAAGCTGACGAAAAATTAATAACTTTTCATTTAAAAATCATGTGGTTTCGATGAATGGATTAAAAGATATGGTCAACTGGATTATCATTAATTTTAGTATTATTATTGAAATGATTATTATTATTACTATCGTCGTTATATTATTATCTAATAATAATTATTATTATCATTATCGTTATTAATATAAGTGTAACAACCCAACCCGTATTAAACCGGCCCATAATTTTTTTTCTTTTTAATATACATTAATTAACACTTTAGGTCCCATTACACAATTTCCAAAACGTATTTTTATCAACGTAAGTTCAAAGAACTTAAAAACGTACAACAATGATTTAAACTTCTTAATACAATAATACGTTAGTTAAATCATAAACCGGTTGTAATCATTATGACCCGACTAGTTACATTTACACAAAACCGAGCATGGTGATTTGGGACTACACTACCCAAATCCTAATCGAGTACAAAAGCAAGATCTTCTAAAGCAACCTAGCCAAGATCTCTAATCCCCATGCTTACCCGAGCCGCCAACGCGCGAACCTATAAAAATATCAACAATGAGAGGGTAAGCTAATGCTTAGTGAATGTAAAGATACTATACACATACATATGCATAAAATGGCTACGCATCACCAAGCATCAAAATAACACATACCGTCTCCGCATGGTAAACAAACTACAAAAGAGCACAATACACAAAATAGCTACATGCTACGTAATCGCCAAGCTAACGTCACAAGATTAGCTACAACACAACGATAAGTATATAAGTGTATACTATAAATATAATCAACAATATCGATAAGGTTAACCCCTTAACCAAAACCACATGAAGGTTGGCCGAACTACCCGGACCTTAGTGAATTCGCACTACCCGAGATTCACTTCCTTCACCACTTCAACAACCGAGGTTGGCCGAACTACCCAAGCCTTAGTGAATTCGCACAACCCGAAATTCACCACCTCATCACCAAGATGACCGAACTACCCAAGTCATCATGAATCCGCACTAACCGAGATCCATTTCCTCAACAACAAATGCTAGCAACCCATCGCCAAAAGGGTTATCCAAAGCGCTAGCCAATTCACAACACCAAGGGTAAAAACCCACAACGCGTAAGCGTATCTCATGGACCCGAAGCACAAGGTCCATTCTCCCACACGAACATAGAGTAAACCCGAACAAGGGTCACCCTACACACACGCACCCATTTTACACATACACATGTGCATAGTAAATTTACACTCACCTTGAAGTCTTGATGGATGCCAAACCAAAATCCGCAATCGCCAATGGAAAGTACCTATTCCATTTATCACATAACAAGTAACACAATTAGGGTGGTTATACAAATCAACCCAAATTGACAACTAGTGCAATTCCGACCCAAAAGCACTTCCAAGCACAAACCGCGCCCAAACTAACCAATAATCACTAACACAAGTGCGAATGGTCCTAATATGCCAATTAAACTCAATCATAGATGTTAAACACCTATCTTGCCCAAAATGACACTTAAACCCTAATTTTGACCCATAAGAAGTCAACATCACGCCATTAGCAAGTTTTGACACCAAAACATATTTAACTCAGTTTTATACTTCAACTTAATCCATTTTAAGTTTATAAACCTTATTAAATTGACAATTGGGTCATAATCGTCACCAAACCCTAATTTTGACTCTAGTCAAAATTAGTCAACCACATGAACCCTAAAGGTCTCCAAAACATCAATAATCACCAATACTAGTGATTATTCATTCTTTGCAAGACTTACAAGTATAAACTTGCACACTAAACCCAAAACCTGCCAACATCAACAATAAACCCAAATCTTGGTGTTAATCTTCAATTAACAACTAATGGGGTTCCATTTATGAACTCACAATCAAAAAGCCCCAAATTTAGATGATGAACACAAAAACGAATTTCGGAGTTAAAGCTTACCATTAGTATTACCTTGTAGCTAAGAACGAGGAGAACAAACTTGTCTCTTATGCTAAAGATCGAATCCCACTTCTTCCCTTCCAAATCACACTTTGAATCACTTGAGGAATTTATGTTTTGAGAGGAAAGTGAGAAAGAAAATGGAAAAGAAAAAGATAAATGAAATGAATGGATGGGATTTAAGATCCCAATCTGCACACATGAAAAATGACCAAAATGCCCCTCCTTTATTCCTTTTTAAAAATGTTGTTCAGCACTTTTGCCCGTTATAGGTCGCGGCGCGGCTGGGAAGCCCGCGGCTCGGCTTAAAGCTGAAATCCAAGTTCGAGCTTTTTCATATAAGTCACCATCAGACAATGTTATAGCCCGCGGCGCGGTTTGAAAGCCCGCGGCGCGGCCCAGTACTGTATCTGATTCTGACTCTATATTTCTGGGACTGAACTTTCCTAACTCTGATTCTGATGTAAATTATGAAAATGCATAAGTGTTAGGTTCACTTTTAGTGGCGCTTTCTGCTGCGCACATTTAATGACACTTTCAGGAACCTTTTCTTACGCACAAAATTTGGGATCTTACAACCTTCCCCCACTTAAATTCGATCACGTCCTCGTGATCCTAGTCACTTAACCAATCCGAACCTACACTCGATGGTTTTTAAACAACGTTCCAATCCGACTTCCACCACACTTATCGTTAATCCGAAGGTTAATCCATTAACTAAATACACACTTGCACGCATTCCGAGACATGCAATACACACAACATCCGAAGTCTATAACGATCACTTAGAATACGCGAAATCGCCACGTATTCTTCCAATTCCTCTAGGCAATTCTTCTCAAAGAGTCACCATTAACAACCAAATCGTCACCCGCGACTCGTCAAATCCACAAATCCGAGCACTAACACTTGCTCAATCCCTCACATCGGGAAAACTTAACCAATCTCATACCGAGATGTCAACCCTTTAGCGCACCCATACCAAGTACAATGCTAAAAACAATCACAATAAAGTCAACCATCCGGCCGATGAAGACCGAAAAAGCGAATCCTTATGGATAACACTTACCACTTAACAACCCTTGTAGTGCGAAAACACGGCTATTACGCAACTACCGCAACCTCATAAGCAAACGGCTAAAACTATTAGCGCCCAAAATGACTATGGCAACGCTAGATCCCAAGGTTTACAAAATCGACTGTTTTCACACATCCCTTAACCGAGGGATCTCACCTTGCTCGTCAAACACATCCATTATCTCTCAACGAGATTTACCACATTACCACCTTGGTAATAATTTAAATCCAAAATCATAAGTACAGTTTAACTGAAATCGTACTCTACCACAAATTGACCAAATCTAGGTCCCGTTACAAATTCCGGATCTACTATGAGCATCATCCGAAATCTCACATTAAAACCTCCTCGTGCGGGAATGTAACTCCCCCACTTGGAACTACGTTCCATAACCGCATCGCCGTGGTAACATCATCCGCGATAATTACCACTCTCTGACATACGTGACCAATCTCCTCATCGGTCATAATACTCGAATTTTCATGAATTCATTTCGTACACTAGAAATTGACACTCACCGTCACCCGTTGGCTTTATTTAAACAACGACACAAAAACCAACGCAACACGCACCTTGTACAACCGTACAATTCTACCGAAAGGTAGACCTTTCTACAATTGGGTTCACACTACCCAACACCACATCTTGTTCCATTCTTGAACACATAAAGGATTTTAGCCAATCTGCAAACACTTCGAAGGAAGAGTTCACCACAAATTACACAACTCTACTCTCGCAATCATCCAATTGCTGTAGCTTGTCAAATTCCCACCTAGTCACTCATGTACCTAAGGGTTTCTCCCCGGTACCCTAAGTACCAGGTAACCGCAACACCGTCGGAGTCGAGCACCACGCTAGTAGGTATAAAAGAGTCACATAACGTCGCGTCATGTAGACTCCTTCACCAATATACATCGAGATCAACTCCCGATCTCTCGGGTTCCATCCACCCAATGAACCTCATGGTTTCACCATCCACAACACAAAAGTGGACACGCGCTTAACAACCGAACACCAAAGCCCATACCCATGGCTTGGTAGAAACATTTCCTAACACTAAGGAATGCTTAGTTGCATCAAGTCTTACGCCCTTTGCCCATTTACCAAAACGTCACCATAGGGTACTTCCATTAGGAACGTCACCCATAACAATAACATGCACAACTGATGTGTTCAGAGGTGTATACAAAATAGTTATATTTTTAATACTATTAAATACGATACAATTTTACACAAGTTATTTATTTATTTATAGAGTGGATATACTTAAACCTTGCTACAACACTTATAAGCAGTGTACCTAATCGTACAGTAGTGTAGTTTTTAGTAAGTCCGGTTCGTTCCACATGGAGCTAGCCAAGTTTAACGCTATATTTTTAAAACTAAATTTGTATATATATATATATATATATATATATATATATATATATATATATATATATATATATATATATATATATATTATAAGTAGTATTATTATTATAAAAGTGGGTTTTTACCATTTAATGACAGGTTTGTCGATTTTAAAACTTTAATCGCAGTTAAAACCTAATGTAAAATATTAAAAATAAATATAACTTAATTTAAAGCGTAAAGTAAATGACGATAATTAAAATGCAATAATTTAAAGTGCGATAAATAAAATGACGATAAATAAAATTGCGATAATTAAAAAGTACGATAATTAAAAGTGCGATAAATAAAATGACGATAAATAAAATTGCGATAATATATGAAATAATGGTATTATGCTTATTTAAACTTCCATAATCATCATGTTTGACGTGTTGATTTTAGTTTATTACCATGGGTTAATTGTCCTTTGTCCTGGTTTATTCGATATGTCCATAAGGTTTTGTCCATAATAGTCCATCAGTCATAAATATAAAGTGCGAAAGTCTTCGTCAAATTATCCTTATACCCGAAGTCAAATATTCCAACTAATTGGGGATTCGAATTGTAACAAGGTCTTAATACTTTGTTCAATGAATACACCAGGTTATCGACTGCGTGTAGTCCGAGGTTTTACTACTTTGTTAACAATTACACCAATTACCCTTGAATGTAATCCACCCCTGTTTCAACAAGTCTATTGATTATTAATCCATCCCCGTGTCCGGTCAAATGAATAATTATTGGTATTTATAGATATCCCGCCCACCGTACCCAGTCAAGCGTATGTGGTTATATATAAATACGTCAAATTATAAGTCTATATATTAAATTAACGAGGTATCATTTAGTTAATATAAAGCCCATTAATAGCCCATAGTCTAATTTCCACAAGTGTCGTTCTTTTATCCAAACCCCAATTATGGTCCAAAGCCCAATTACCCCGTCTTTAATATTTATCCCAACATCATGATTACTTCAATTTAAATAAGCATAATAATAACTTAACTACGAGACATTAATTTAAAAAGGTTGAACATAACTTACAATGATTAATAATAGCGTAGCTTTACACGGACAGAATTTCGACTTACACACTTACAACATTCGCTAACATACTCTTATTATTATTAATCTTAAATTAAAATTAAAATTATAAATTATATATATATATATATATATATATATATATATATATATATATATATATATATATATATATATATATATATCGTAAGAGATAGAGAGGATAGAAAAAGGTGTCTTATTTTCGGCCAAAACATGCGAACTTTATAGGACCTGAGCTGATACTTTGCACCATGCGATCGCATGGTTTTTGGTCTTCCTGACCATGCGATCGCATGGCCTTCTTTTACAGCTCACATACTTTTGTTTTTTATTTGCCGACGGTTTTAATAAATAAAGATAATATATATATATATATAATTTTAAGAATTATTTATATATTATATTATATTTAAGTGCATAGTTGACTTGTAATTTTTAGTCCATTGCATCGCACGTTGAGAGTTGACTCTGGTCCCGGTTCCGGATTTTTGAACGTCCTTTCGTACTATTTAATATCTTGTACTTTGCGTTTTGCGGCTCGTACTCTTGTAACTTTTAGACGTTTCTCATCAATAATTTGAACCACTTTGATTGTACTTTGTACTTTTGAGCTTTTTGGTCGTTTGCGTCTTCAATTCGTCGAATCTGTCTTTTGTCTTCACCTTTTATTATTTAAACGAATATCACTTGTAAATAGAACAATTGCAACTAAAAGCTTGTCTTTCTTGAGGGATAATGCTATGAAATATATGTTCGTTTTTAGCATTATCAAATATTCCCACACTTGAGCGTTGCTTGTCCTCAAGCAATATAGTCTTGAAATAAAAATACTAGAATCACTTCTTTATTCTTCACACTTTGTACATCAGTGATTTCTATTTGGCGGTATGAACAATGATAGTAACGTTGTGGTTTACAGTCCCACATGACTATGAAAATTTAGATCCTTTAGGAAATTGGATCTTTATGAAAACATTTGATCTTTTGAAAATTCAATCTAGCTTTTACCCTAGATAAGTTTTCCGGAATAACCCTTCACCGGTGTTTGCGAAATTGTTTTTGTGGGTTTGGTGGGTTTCAGATTTGAAAATTTTAGCTCAAAACTTGCGGTTTTGTGTCACCCACTTGCTAACCTTGTATTGGGAAAGCAACACGTCCAGTATACTTGTTCCGTATATTACCTTTAGGTAAACTATCGTCCAGTTGTAAAGGAAAGCGTTGAACAAGCAACTGTTAAGGCAATGTCCCGTGACATGCTTTTGATTATGGTCTATATCGTGTCAGATGCAATTACTATCCTTTGTAGGAGCAATAGTAAAGATCACCCTATAGTTTTTCGATCTGGCACAAGGTCCTGTCTTTGACCATGCTATACAACCACCGTTCTTACGATTGACACCCGATTTGGTTCAGGTGACCTAATGAATTCCAGGTGAATTCCTAGGATTTTACGTTCAATGGTAATGAACGCATTGAAAATGGGTTTTCAGAAAACAAATCGGTTTGTAATTTTGATCAAAATATTTTCTCGTTCAAGCTCGAGTTTAGATATCATCGAATTCCATGAGTTTGAATTCTGAATCTTTAAGGTCAATCTAAAGGATTGAGTAATATCAGTCTTAAAAGCTGATTTTTGATCTTTAAGGAGATTATCCTTTCTGGGGATCTAATTCATTAGTCTTATAAGCTAATTTGCATGGTGCCCCCATTGTACGAGACAGATCCTCTCATGGTTAGGATAAGTCTGACCACTTGGCGACCCTATTTGATGCTGAGGTCCGTGAATTTCCAGCTGATTTTCGAGAAAACTTTTCAAGGTTTTTCGTAGACTCTACAACTGGTCTGGACGACAACTTCCTGACCTAAATCAATAAGCGCGTGTATTTTTCTCTCGGAAGACTTTACTTCCTTTTATATTACAATTTTCCGGGTAAAACAGTTAATTTTGTCCAAAACAAAAGTATCTTCAATTATTTGTACAAAAATATGTAACATATGTTCTAAATAACTTGGTAAATTTTTTCCACACTTGGCTTTTATTTTCCCTTCTTTGCCTTTTTATTTTCCTCTATTCCATTTTAAATGAATTCTAACATTTTGGGTTGTTTCTCAATTTATGTCCTTTCCGAGGTAACAATAATTTCGGTGTTAACACCTAGTTTTATCGTTCATAAATTTGTATAAACATGATTTTGAGTTCATTTAATTGAAAATTTTAAATTTTTTTTACTAGAATTGGGTAGTCAGTATATAAGACTAGGGCTGTTCTTTATTATCAGAGAGCACTAGATTCTAATATAACTACTGCGTTACTAGTATTTTTAATGGTAACCAAGTGTTTAAATTTAAAATTTTAAAAATCCGAAAGAATTTAACCTCTTCCCACACTTAAGATCTTGCAATGCCCTCATTTACAAGAAATCAGTACAATTTAAATTATTGAGGGTGATTAGCGTAGAAAAATGATTAAATTTTATCAAAGTTTCCAAACATATTGGCATTTGTTTGCTGAATGATAAATGGTGCACATCATTTGTTCATTCCGTCTTGTTGTTACATCACATTTGTTTTTCGTTTTGTCGTCAAAATTAGTAGTTTTTGCTGAACTTAATGTCAGTATTTGAAAATTCACTGTTTTACCCTGTTGTGTACAATTGACAATATACATACATACAAATAATAACATGCATGGTAATTTGAAATGGGACTTAACATCCCACTTTCAAATCAAATATGAAATATTAGTACAACATAAAAAAAAATTAAAACTTACATTAAAGTATTAGAATATTATATGTTTAAACATAAATAAATAGAAATAATAAAAAGATAAAAAACATAGAAATCACCAACGGAACTATATCAATCTGGATAGGGGTTCCAGTTCATGTCGTCGATCGGGTTCCACGGTTGGTTATAGGTGTACTGATAGGCCTGGTTAGGGTCGTAGAGAGTAAATTGTGGTTACATATCGGGCTGGTGTGGAGGATAGTAAGCAGGTCGGGTCGGTACGTAGTTATGTGGTACCTGAGGTGATAGCTGGCTCATGATCTGATGCTGATGATATTGTCATCTATCATGCTGTTGTTGCCTAGAATGTTCGTAGACATTCTCGGCGTGCCACTGCTCAAACTGACTAAATCTAGCCCCGTTTGTCATTTCTACCTCATATATACGCTGATAAACGTCAGTAACAGCCTCCCTAATGACATCCCTAATGTCATCCGCTTCCTCCCTTTCCTCATTTGAACCTCTCTCTACCTGTGGATGACGACCATCATATGGTACTTCCTGATTGCGTCTGCTCTTTAATACCTTTGCACCCTGATAGACCTTCAATCCTAAAGTGTCAACCTGTTCCCTACACACCATCAGTGGACCCCCTTGATCCCTATCTACACCCAAATACTCTCCAATGAGAGTAATAAAAATACCTCCTCCTATTATTCCCCCGTCCTGTATTCCTGCCACCATTTTGGACAGATAAAAACCAACACAGTAGGGGATATTAACAAAGCTTCTAGGGTTTCGAATACACGTAAGGTAAAATAAATCATGTAAGGTCATCTTCTCCTTGTTTTTACCTCTTTGTGTAATCGAATTAGCTAAAAATCTATGTATAACACGAAGCTCTGCTTTGTTAATATCTAAATAGGAGTGTCTTCCTCCCAGCGTAAAAACATTATAATTTGACATACGCCTCCAGACGGCATCCGCGTCAAAATTCCTATCCACCCGCTCCCCAAGATAAATCAAATTTGTACAATCGGGTAGTAGTAATTCACCAGGGGTGTAAATCTGTAAAGCCCTGGCCATGTCATGCATGGACATCCTATACATCCTACGGCCAAGTAAAAATCTAAGAAAACTTCTATCATCTAACCTAACTACATCCGCATTAAGTGATATAGTACTCATAAGCTCAACACACCATTCCTTATATACAGGCCTACGAATGGTGAATAAACGTTCTCAATCAGGAAAAGAAGAGCTGCCATACCTTTGGATCAGATGCTGCCTAACTGAGTTAACTAGTTGGACCCTTTCTAAAGGCTCTCAATCGATTACCCTTGGTACTTCTACATTTTTCTGTACCAGTTTAAATTTGTTACTTTGGTATGTCGGGTAATCTCTCCAACTTCGATCAAATCTCAAATTAGGATGCAACTATTCTTCATGAATCGTTGGGTGTTCTATTATTGGATGAATCGAAAATTTTACGTAGGCATTAACATATTCTTGTTGCAGATCATAATATGGTACGTGTTGATCAGGTTGTTGTTATTCCTGTTGTTGTTCCTGTTCATATTGCATTTACATCAATTTAATCAAGTTCATGAATTTTAGACTTAAAAAGTCCACTTTAATTCTCAAAAATCATGTTTAGGATCAAAGTTTCGATCATTTAGCTACCTAAACATGTTACACTACTTAATTTAGCAATAATTCATGAAAAAAATCGGCCATAACCTGTTTATATCAAAAAGGCCCAAATTGCTCAAGAACACAAACCCTAGATTTCTAAAATTTTTGAAGTTTTTGGCTTCAAATCATGTTAAATAGCATTAGTCTAGTTTATACATGCATAATATACTAACAATTTAACTCTAATTACACTAAAAATCAACAAAATTAAATTAGGTAAAAATTAGCTCAAAAACACTAAAACTAAAAATTTAAAGAGTTTAGGGGTGAAATCTTTACCTTTCTAGAAAAACTTCTTAACAAATTCATGATTAAAGCAAGAAATTTGATGAATTATGGTGAAAAATTGATTATTTTTGGGGTGTTTTTTGGAGTATGTTCGTGTATGTGTGTATGTTGTGTGAGTACAGAGAGCTCGCTGGAACTTATGTTCCTGACCAGATATTCAAGGCCATGCGATCGCATGGTTTCCTAGTACAAACCCCATGCGATCGCATGGGGTGTTTTTTTTTAATAAAAAACCTTTAACAAATTAAAACATATAATTAATTAAATTTTAAAAATTTTGTTTCTTTTTAGGTGTGAGGGCATTTCGGATCGTTGTCCTAGTCCGTCTCTCAACAAAATTTTAAAATTTGTCATTTTTTAAGCATCGTTTTAAAAGCAAAGATTTTTGGGTTTTTTTTAATGTTTTTGGCATACTTTAATTCAATAAGATTAAAAATAATGATAATAAAATTTCTCGTTCCTCCCTTGGGTAAAGCAATTTCGGTTCAACGACCTATTTTTCAACTCACGACGAATTTTAAATATCAAAATTTTAACTTAATGAAATAAAGTAAATTTTTGTTTTTAAATTCACACCAAACTTAAATTTAAAATGCATAAAATTTCATATTAATATTATTAATATTTTTGTACATTAATTTTACAAACTTATATTGAAAATATTAATTTTTTAAAATATTTAAAAACTTAAATATTTTGATTTAAAAAGATTTACAATATTAATTTAACATTTATATATTAATTTTAAAAACAAGGTAAAAATTAAAATTAAAAATCTTTTTGGTCTTTTATCCCACTTTAATTAATCAAATATTATCAAAAATATACGTCCCTCTTTTCGGTAAAGTAATTTCGGTTCCATAACCTAGTTTTACTCCTGATGAATTTCTGAAATATTTTGGGTTGATTGATTAAAGATATTTATACCTTAAGAATAAACGGTAAATTTCGCAGTGATGTAATAAATTTTTGTATGATATCAATAATTTCGGTTACGCATACCTAATTTTATTGAATACCAATTTAATACTTTATAGCGAACGATTCAGTGTTTATTATCAAAAGGTTAAAAGCAATAAATAAAAATAAAAATAAAAACTGTACATACTTACCTGTGAGAAAGAATTCTCAGAGACCTGCTTTAGCCTACTCATAGGAGAGTCGTGTGATTTGGTTTTCCATAGCTACAAAAGCGTAACCTCGATTCTTCAATATCTTTTCTTCTAAACATATGAACGGTCCTTCTCTGCATAGAGTAACAAATTCGGTATTGGAATATGTTTGATTGTTTGAACATTTACCTTCGTGTGACCATTTTCCGCATTTATGACATCTTTCAAGGTATCGTGCTCTTCTTTTTGTTTCGGATTTTGATTTTCCTTAACAAAAATGTATCTTATAATGATCTTTTCTGAGTTCTTTCATCACTTTGTCACATCTGCCTCTTATTACTGACACCAGGTCACTCGGGAGTGTGTCATTATTACGTTTAGTAATCATAGCGTGTAGTAGTAGACCACGGTTCAGATCAAAGGAATTCTTCATCTCGTAAAACCTAAAAAAAATAAAAATTCAGAATGGAGGGAGAAGACTAGTTCTTTAGGGTCTGCTAGGGAAAGACCATTCGGATTCCATTCTCGGAAACTACACGAAAACAGAATATCTAACTCTAACAGAAATACATATTATCCTAAAAAGATTTGATTCTCCCCACATTTAGTTAGCTGTGGTGTCTAAATTGTGATTAACTTCGTTTTTAATTGGACTATCAACAACTTGTATATCTCTGACTTTTACTTCAAGCCAATTGTTGATTTTCTCTGTAACTTTCACAAATTCAACTAACATTGCCTTTTCTTTAGACGAAAAATTGGATACTAATCAGTTACATAACTTAAAGTTCCCCTTAATCCTGGCATCCTGAATCCGTTTATAAAGTTTCTTCGTTGAACTGTTAAAAACGGGTTCATCTAATTTCGTATCAACAACGGGGTTCTTTGTTATCAGGTCATCATTGGTTGTTACTTCATCTTCCCCACACTTAGGCATTTTTATTGGTTCAACAGTTTTGGTTGGTGGAGATCTAAACTTTCGATTCACAAAGGTAACCGATTTATCACCATCCCTAATTGTTATTCTACCTTCTCTTACATCAATGAATGCCTCGGTGGTTGCTAAAAATGGGCGACCTAAAATTAGAGGAATATTAAGGTCTTCCTCCATATTAATAACTATAAAGTTTGCAACAAAGGTCAAACTTCCCACTTTAACAAGTAAATTGTTTGCTATTCCAACCGGGTGTTTAATGGTTTGATCAAATAATTGAACACCTATTCTGGTTGGTCTTAATTTACCTACACCTAATCTTTTGTATAAGGAAAGAGGCATAACATTTGCACTTGCTCCTAAATCTGCGAGTCCATTATACATAGCACCATCGTTAAGCAAGCAAGAAATGATAAATTCACCTGGGTCTCCTACTTTAGTAAGTAGAGTTGGTTTGTTACCCTTTTCCAAGTGATCTTTTCTTGGTTCTTTCACTTCTACTTGAATTTTTTGTTCACATTTTTCTTCGTTTCTTGGAATTGGAGGTTTGTATAGGAATTCTTCTTCATCACTCCAATTTGAAGCTTCCCCGTCTTCCAATTTTGGTTTTTCATATGTTGTTGATAACATATTTATGTTTTCATTCTGAGGGTTTTCTTGGGTGGTGAAATTATGATTGACTTCATTGTCAACTTCCATCAGACCATGTATGTAATGTTTGACTCTGTGACCATTAACTTTAAATTCAATCCCATTTGAATTTATTAATTCTATTGTTCCATATGGGAAAACTCTTTTGACTATGAATGGTCCAGACCATCTTGATTTCAATTTTCCAGGAAATCGCTTGAATCGTGAATTGAAAAGAAGAACTATGTCTCCTTCTTTAAATTCTTTTGAACTTCTGATTCTTTTATCATGCCATTTCTTCGTTCTTTCTTTATAGATTAACGAATTTTCGTATGCTTCATGTCTTAATTTTTCTAATTCGTTTAATTGACTTAACCGTAGACATCCAGCTTCATGTAAATCAAGATTACATGTCTTCAAAGCCCAAAATGCTTTATGCTCAATTTCTACTGGAAGGTGACATGCTTTTCCGTAAACGAGTTTAAAAGGTGTGGTTCCAATTGGAGTTTTGTAGGCTGTTCTAAAAGCCCAGAGTGCATCCTCTAATTTCATGGACCATTCCTTCAGATTTGATCCTACGGTTTTCTCTAGAATACGTTTTAATGCTCGGTTGGTATTTTCAACTTGTCCACTTGTCTGTGGATGATACGCGGTTGAGATTTTATGAGTTACTCCATATCTTTTGAGAACTTTCTCAAGTTGATTATTACAAAAATGAGTATCCCGATCACTGATTAAAGCTTTCGGTGTTCCAAAACTTGCAAAAAGACGTTTTAAGAAGTTGACTACAACTCGTGCATCGTTAGTTGGGAGAGCTTGTGCTTTCGCCCATTTAGATACATAATCAATGGCAACGAGAATGTAGAGATTATTATGAGATTTTGGAAATGGACCCATAAAGTCAATACCCCAAACGTCAAATACTTTACATACTTGAATGACATTTTGTGGCATTTCATCACGTTGACTTATTTTTCCAGCCCATTGACATGCATCACAGGATTTTCAAAGAAGGTGTGCGTCTTTGAAAATTGTAGGCCAATAGAATCCAGCATCGTAAACTTTTCTTGCTGTAAGCTGAGGCCCATAATGCCCTCCTGTTGGTCCTGTGTGACAATGGTTTAAGATTTGACTAGCTTCATCTCCGAATACACATCAGCGTACTATTCTATCGGGACAACTTTTAAACAAATGTGGATCTTCCCAAAAATAGTGTTTTATATCACTAAAGAATTTCTTTCGTTTTTGGTACGACAACCCTTTTTCAAGGAATACACATACTAAATAGTTTGCATAGTCTGCAAACCATGGAATTTATTATAATCTATCTTCAATAGATATTCATCAGGAAAGTTATCTTGTATAGCCGATTCATTTAAAACTTCTAATTCAGGATTTTCAAGACGAGAAAGATGATCAGCGGCGAGATTTTCTACTCCCTTTTTGTCTCGGATTTCAATATTGAACTCTTGTAAGAGTAAGATCCAACGGATTAATCGTGGTTTGGCATATTGTTTCGAAAATAGGTATCTAAGAGCAGAATGGTCGGTATAAACCACCGTTTTTGCTAGAACGAGATATGAACGGAATTTTTCAAAAGCAAAGACAATAGCAAGGAGTTCTTTTTCAGTAGTTGTGCAATTTTTTTGTGCTCCTTGTAACGTCTTACTAGCGTAATAAATAGGTTGAAATCGTTTTTCATTCCTTTGTCCTAAAACGGCTCCCATTGCAAAATCACTTGCATCGCACATGAGTTCAAATGGTAGATTCCAATTTGGCGTTATCATGATCGGCGCATTAGTGAGTTTTTATTTAAGAATATTAAAAGATTTAATGCATTCATCTGAAAAGATGAATGGAGCATCCTTTTCTAGGAGTTTATTCATAGGAGTGGCAATTTTAGAAAAATCTTTTATGAAACGTCGGTAAAAACCGTCATGCCCTAGAAAACTCCTAACTCCTCTAACATTGGTGGGATGTAGAAGTTTAGCAATTACATCTACTTTAGCTCTATCCACTTCAATTCCTTCCTTTGAAATTTTATGACCAAGAATGATGCCTTCTCTAACCATGAAATGGCATTTCTCCTAATTAAGTACTAGATTTGATTGTTCGCATCTAATAAGCATTCGTTCAAGATTAACTAGACATGTTTCAAAAGTATCACCGAAGACTGAAAAGTCATCCATGAAAACTTCCATACATTCTTCTATCATGTCGTGAAAAATCACCATCATGCACCTTTGAAAGGTTGCAGGGGCATTGCAAAGTCCAAATGGCATGCGTTTGTAAGCAAAAGTACCATAAGCACGTCAATGTGGTTTTCTCTTGGTCCTCGAGTGCGATTGGAATTTGAAAATATCCGGAAAAACCGTCAAGAAAACAATAGTAACTATTTTCGGCTAATCTTTCTAACATTTGATCAATGAAAGGTAAGGGAAAGTGATCTTTTCTTGTGGCGTCATTTAATTTTCTATAATCAATACAAACACGCCATCCTGTTACAGTCCTAGTAGGAATAAGCTCATTTTTTTCATTTGTGATGATAGTCATGCCACCCTTCTTAGGCACGCATTGAACTGGGCTTACCCATGGACTATCAGAGATTGGATAAATTAAACCTACATCTAGCAGTTTAATATTTTCTTTCTTAACAACATCTTGCATATTCAGATTTAGTCTTCGTTGGCGTTGCACATACGTTTTATGACCTTCTTCCATAAGGATTTTATGTGTGCAATACGAAGGACTTATGCCTTTAATGTCATGAATCTTCCATGCAATAGCTGGTTTATGAGCTTTTAGCACAGAAATGAGTTGAGATTTTTCATTTTCCGTAAGAGAAGATGATATTATTACAGGTAATTCAGATTCACCATGTAAATAAGCATATTTCAAATGGTTTGGAAGTGGTTTTAACTCTAATGTCGGTGGTTCTTCTATCGATGATTTGTATCGATATCTGTCTTCTTCTTTTAGCATTTGAATTTCTTCTGTTGTTGGTTCATATCCATTAGCCATGAGTGTAGCTAACATTTCAGTTTCATCAATTGGTTCAGTTCCTTATCCTAAAGAACATTCTCCTGTTCCTTGTAATTCTGGAAATTCTTCTAACAATTCTGCATGTGAATCTATAGTTTGAATATAATAACATGTATCATCTGCAGATTACGGTTGTTGCATGGCTCTATCAACTGAAAAGGTAACACTCTCGTCCTCTATACTTATGGTCAATTTCTTACCGAACACGTCTATTATTGCTTTAGCCGTGTTTAAGAATGGTCTTCCTAATATGAGAGGAACTCGAGAATCTTCTTCCATGTCCAGAATAACAAAATCTACTGGAAATACTAAAGTACCAACTTTAACTAGCATGTTCTCCATTATCCCTCTAGGATATTTTACTGATCGATAGGCTAGTTGTATGCTTATTCGTGTTGGTTTTAATTCTCCAAGGTCTAGTTTAGCGTATAGTGAATACGACATTAGATTTATACTAGCACCTAAGTCTGCCAATGCTTCTATTGAACTAAGACTACCCACAAAACATGGAATTGTGAAACTTCATGGATCTGATAATTTTTCTGGTATCTTATTCAATAGCACTACAGAACAATTAGCATTCATTGTAACAGCCGAGAGTTCTTCCATTTTCTTTCTATTTGTGATTAGATCTTTCAGAAATTTAGCATATCTTGGCATTCCTGATATCACATCAATGAAAGGAAGATTTACATTTATTTGTTTAAACATATCTAAGAATTTAGATTGCTCGGCTTCAAGTCTTTCTTTTCTCATTTTACTCGGGTAAGGAAGTGGTGGTTGATATGGTTTAACATAAGGTTTAGCCTTAACTGTGTTATCTTCATTAACTTTTTCAACTACCGGTTCTGTTTCCTTATCTTGCTCAGATTGTGGTTCTTGTGTAGTAGGAGTAGAATCATCAAAAATTACAGGTATTTCAGGTGGTTTAAGTGTAATACCACTTCTTGTGGTAATAGCTTTAGCTGTTTCATTCCGGAGGTTAGCATTTGTATCGCTAGGTAGACTTCCTGGTTTTCTTTCACCTATCAACCTTGCTAGGTTGCTTACTTCTTGTTCCAGATTTTGAATAGAAGCTTGTTGATTTCTAAATGCTTGAGCATTTTGTTCATTGGTTTGTTTCTGAGATGTGAAAAACTGCGTTTGAGATTCAACTAGCTTTGACATCATATCTTCTAAATTTGGCTTTTTATTATCAGTTTGTGGTGGTTTGTTTTGAAAAATAGGTCTTTGCTGATTGTAAGTATTATTAGATACTTGTTGATTGCTAGGACCTTGTTGATTGTTATATGGAACATTTAGGCTATAATTTTGGTTTTGATTGTAGATTGATCTTGGCGGTTGATAATTATTCTGATAATTATTTCCAGGCCTTTGGTTCATGTATGAAACATTCTCTCTTTGTTCCATCGTTTGTTCAATACTAAGACAATCTTTTGTCAAATGTGGTCCTCCACACTGCTCACAACTAATTCGTATTGAGTGAATATCTTTTGTCATCTTTTCCATTCGTCTCTCGATAGCATCTATCTTTGCAGAAATGGAATCAAAGTCATGGCTAGAATCGGCTCTAGCCGCTTTAGATGATTTAACGATATCTTTTTCTTGATGCCACTCATGTGAGTGGGAAGCAGTGTTATCAATAATTTTGTAAGCTTCAGTTGCGGTTTTCTTTATAATGGAACCACCAGCTGCTATATCGATGTCTTTTCTTGTAGTGATGTCGCATCCTTGGTAGAATATTTGTACTATTTGGTAAGTGTCCAAACCATCTTGCGGACAATCTCTTAACAACTTTCCAAATCTTGTCCACACCTCATATAGAGTTTCATTTGGCTTTTGCGTGAACGTAACAATTTCTCCTTGAAGTCTCACGGCTTTAGATGCCGGAAAGAATTGTTTAAGAAATTTTTCAACTAAAACATCCCATGTATCAATCGCCCCTTCAGGTAACGATTCTAACCAATCTTTGGCTTCTCCCTTTAAAGTCCAGGGAAATAACATGAGATAGATCTGTTCATCCTCTACTTCTCTAATTTTAAATCGAGTACAAATCCTATTAAAAGTACGAAGATGTTCGTTTGGATCTTCCTTCGGCGCACCACTAAATTAGCATTGATTAGTTACCATGTGTAGGATTTGTCCTTTGATTTCATAATCTGGCGCATTAATGTCTGGTTGAGTAATTGCATGACCTTGGCCAATGCGTTTAGCTCTCATTCGGTCTACCATACTTAGAGGTTCCAGATTTTCCATGATTGAGTTTGTTGAATCTGAATCACTAGAGGATTCTGATTTAATGGTTCCTTCCTCGACAATCTCTGGATGAGTGATTTGTGGTACAAGAGGAATGAATAGTGGTTCAGGATCTCTGAATTGTCCCTGAATATCCTCCGGATTCTCAATTGTGAAGTTGGGTTCAAAAAATGGATTATCAGAAATTTGAATTGGAGTACTTGGTCGACTGGATGATGATTCTAAAGAAAAATCAACGGCGACAATATTGGCTAGATGTCTTGATCGAGTTACAGGTGGTGAACGTATAAAAGGTGGTGAACGTTTTGCTCGGTGCATTCACTGAATATCCTATTAGTTATAAAAGATAAAAATTATATAAGTTATCAAATTAATAGACTTTTCTAATTTTGCCCACGTTTCGAATAGCCAATAGATGCAGCAGGTAGCCAGGACCCTTTAAATCGGAAGCCCACAACTCGCCACTAACAAATCCAACTATTACTACGAATCAAAAAATTTTGGATGTCTATCAATTTAACCACTTAAAATAATTTTTCGTCGAAGTTTAAAGAAATTTTAGAGAAGAAATAGAAAATTCTATATCTTAAAAACTAGAGCGTCGAGAAATAAGAAAGAAAAAGGGCGCGTCGAAAAACGTCGAAAAATAAAAGGTCGAAAAATAAGCGTCGAAAAATAATAAAATGCAGCGTTGAAACTTAAAAGTCTAAAAACTAAAATTTAAAACTTACGTCTAAAGGTATTAAAGCTTAAAAGGAATTCTATATCCACAACGGCAATAACTTAGAAAGTACTAAAATCTTAAAACGGCGTCGCAAAATTCTAAAGCACCTAAATCTTAGTCTAAAGAAAAAGTACTTAAGGGATTTTACGGCAAAGCCTAAAGATCTAGAAATATAAAATACCTACGTCAAAATATTAAGTTACGAACTAATTACGAACGAAAAATATACAATTTACGAATAAAAGATTAAAAAGATACGAAATATAGAAATAAAATTTAAGTTATAAAAATACAATTTTTTTGTAAAAATATTATTTTTATATTATTTATTTTATAAAAGTATTAATTTTATAATTAATAAAACTAATTTAAAACTTAAAAATACAAAAATAAATAAACTAAAACTGATTAATATAAAATATAAACCCTAATCTTAATTAATTAATATTAATTATATATTAATCAAAACCCTAATCGATCAGACTGATGTACCAGGCCTGTCAAATCACTCCATACGATCGAATGGAGTGCTAGTTAAATATTCATGCGGTCGCATGAATTAGGAAACCAGGCCAGAAGTTGTGGGCTGCTACAGTATCGGGCCGATTACTTTATTTTTATTTTTGATTTATAATTTTCTGTTTTATATTTATATAAAGTATTTAAATAAATAAAAACTTATATTTTTTCAAACTAAAATAGATAGTAGAAATATTTTATAATTTTATATATTTTGAACAACTCTTAAAAATATATATATTTTGTTTTTTTCTTTTTATATTTTTGTATTTTTAATATTTAAAACGTATTTTTACAAAAAGAAATTAAAACTTAATAAAAATCTTTTTTTATAGCGTTTCGCTTTCAGCGTTTATGAAGTCCTCGGCAGTGGCGCCAAAAATACATGATGTGTGCAGAGGTGTATACGAAATAGTTATATTTTTAATACTATTAAATACGATATAATTTTACACAAGTTATTTATTTATTTATAGAGTAGATATACCTAAACCTTGCTACAACACTTATAGGCAGTGTACCTAATCGTACAGTAGTGTAGTTTTTAGTAAGTTTGGTTCGTTCCACAGGGAGCTAGCCAAGTTTAACGCTATCTTTTTAAAACTAAATTTGTATATAAATATATGTATATATATTTTTATAAGTAGTATTATTATTATAAAAGGGGGGTTTTTACCGTTTAATGACCGGTTTGTCGATTTTAAAACTTTAGTCGCAGTTAAAAGCTAATGTAAAATATTAAAAATAAATATAACTTAATTTAAAGCGTAAAGTAAATGATGATAATTAAAATGCAATAATTTAAAGTGCGATAAATAAAATGACGATAAATAAAATTGCGATAATTAAAAAGTACGATAATTAAAAGTGCGATAAATAAAATGACGATAAATAAAATTGCGATAATATATGAAATAAAGGAATTATGCTTATTTAAACTTCCTTAATCATGATATTTGACGTGTTGATTTTAGTTTATTACCATGGGTTAATTGTCCTTTGTCCTGGATTATTCGATATGTCCATACGGTTTTGTCCATAATAGCCCATCGGTCATAAATATAAAGTGCAAGAGTCTTCGTCAAATTATCCTTATACCCGAAGTCAAATATTCCAACTAATTGGGGATTCGAATTGTAACAAGGTCTTAATACTTTGTTTAATGAATACACCAGGTTATCGACTGCGTGTAGTCCGAGGTTTTACTACTTTGTTAACAATTACACCAATTACCCTTGAATGTAATCCACCCCTGTTTCAACAAGTCTATTGATTATTAATCCATCCCCGTGTCCGGTCAAATGAATAATTATTGGTATTTATAGATATCCCGCCCACCGTACCCAGTCAAGCGTATGTGGTTATATATAAATACGTCAAATTATAAGTCTATATATTAAATTAACGAGGTATCATTTAGTTAATATAAAGCCCATTAATAGCCCATAGTCTAATTTCCACAAGTGTCGTTCTTTTATCCAAACCCAATTATGGTCCAAAGCCTAATTACCCCGTCTTTAATATTTATCCTAACATCATGATTACTTCAATTTAAATAAGCATAATAATAACTTAACTACGAGACATTAATTTAAAAAGGTTGAACATAACTTACAATGATTAATAATAGCGTAGATTTACACGGACAGAATTTCGACTTACACACTTACAACATTCGCTAACATACCCTTATTATTATTAATCTTAAATTAAAATTAAAATTATAAATTTTATATATATATATATATATATATATATATATATATATATATATATATATATATATATATATATATATATATATATATATATATATATATATATATATCGTAAGAGATAGAGAGGATAGAAAAAGGTGTCTTATTTTCGGCCAAAACACGCGAACTTTATAGGACCTGAGCTGATACTGTGCACCATGCGATCGCATGGTTTTTGGTATTCCTGGCCATGCGATCGCATGGCCTTCTTTTACAGCTCACATACTTTTGTTATTTATTTGCCGAGGGTTTTAATAAATAAATATAATATATATATAATTTTAAGAAGTATTTATATATTATATTATATTTATGTGCATAGTTGACTTGTAATTTTTAGTCCGTTGCGTCGCGCGTTGAGAGTTGACTCTGGTCCCGGTTTCGGATTTTCGAACGTCCTTTCGTACTATTTAATATCTTGTACTTTGCGTTTTGCGGCTCGTACTCTTGTAACTTTTAGACGTTTCTCATCAATAATTTGAACCACTTTGATAGTACTTTGTACTTTTGAGCTTTTTGGTCGTTTGCGTCTTCAAT